>NC_060950.1:15819792-15871527 GCF_022045245.1 Lucilia cuprina
ACTATAGACTAGACTATAGACTAGACTATAGACTAGACTATAGACTAGACTATAGACTAGACTATAGACTAGACTATAGACTAGACTATAGACTAGACTATAGACTAGACTATAGACTAGACTATAGACTAGACTATAGACTAGACTATAGACTAGACTATAGACTAGACTATAGACTAGACTATAGACTAGACTATAGACTAGACTATAGACTAGACTATAGACTAGACTATAGACTAGACTATAGACTAGACTGTAGACTAGACTATAGACTAGACTATAGACTAGACTATAGACTAGACTATAGACTAGACTATAGACTAGACTATAGACTAGACTATAGACTAGACTATAGACTAGACTATAGACTAGACTATAGACTAGACTAGACTATAGACTAGACTATAGACTAGACTATAGACTAGACTATAGACTAGACTATAGACTAGACTATAGACTAGACTATAGACTAGACTATAGACTAGACTATAGACTAGACTATAGACTAGACTATAGACTAGACTATAGACTAGACTATAGACTAGACTATAGACTAGACTATAGACTAGACTATAGACTAGACTATAGACTAGACTATAGACTAGACTATAGACTAGACTATAGACTAGACAATAGACTAGACTATAGACTAGACTATAGACTAGACTATAGACTAGACTATAGACTAGACTATAGACTAGACTATAGACTAGACTATAGACTAGACTATAGACTAGACTATAGACTAGACTATAGACTAGACTATAGACTAGACTATAGACTAGACTATAGACTAGACTATAGACTAGACTATAGACTAGACTATAGACTAGACTATAGACTAGACTATAGACTAGACTATAGACTAGACTATAGACTAGACTATAGACTAGACTATAGACTAGACTATAGACTAGACTATAGACTAGACTATAGACTAGACTATAGACTAGACTATAGACTAGACTATAGACTAGACTATAGACTAGACTATAGACTAGACTATAGACTAGACTATAGACTAGACTATAGACTAGACTATAGACTAGACTATAGACTAGACTATAGACTAGACTATAGACTAGACTATAGACTAGACTATAGACTAGACTATAGACTAGACTATAGACTAGACTATAGACTAGACTATAGACTAGACTATAGACTAGACTATAGACTAGACTATAGACTAGACTATAGACTAGACTATAGACTAGACTATAGACTAGACTATAGACTAGACTATAGACTAGACTATAGACTAGACTATAGACTAGACTATAGACTAGACTATAGACTAGACTATAGACTAGACTATAGACTAGACTATAGACTAGACTATAGACTAGACTATAGACTAGACTATAGACTAGACTATAGACTAGACTATAGACTAGACTATAGACTAGACTATAGACTAGACTATAGACTAGACTATAGACTAGACTATAGACTAGACTATAGACTAGACTATAGACTAGACTATAGACTAGACTATAGACTAGACTATAGACTAGACTATAGACTAGACTATAGACTAGACTATAGACTAGACTATAGACTAGACTATAGACTAGACTATAGACTAGACTATAGACTAGACTATAGACTAGACTATAGACTAGACTATAGAGACTAGACTATAGACTAGACTATAGACTAGACTATAGACTAGACTATAGACTAGACTATAGACTAGACTATAGACTAGACTATAGACTAGACTATAGACTAGACTATAGATTAGACCATAGACTAGACTATAGACTAGACTATAGACTGGACTATAGACTAGACTATAGACTAGACTATAGACTAGACTATAGACTAGACTATAGACTAGACTATAGACTAGACTATAGACTAGACTATAGACTAGACTATAGACTAGACTATAGACTAGACTATAGACTAGACTATAGACTAGACTATAGACTAGACTATAGACTTGACTATAGATTAGACTATATAATAGACTTTAGCCTAGACTATAGACTAGACTATGTTATTATATTACTTTAAAAATTCATTTAAAAACTCCCAGCATTCGTATGAAATTAGCATTCGAATCATTTAAATAACTCGAACAATATTCCATAATCCAAAAGTTAATGGTCATACTAAAAAATGCATTCAAACACATTTAAATAATCCTACTATATAAATACTTTACTTTAATAACAACTTAATAACAATAAGTGATTAAATTAATAAACAACTAAATTAAGTTGATTATTTCACTCTCGCTTAATTGAAAATAAAAAATAAAAAAATTACTTTAAAGATACAGTGAACGAAAAAAAGCGTATTACAAAAAAAATTAATTTTCTCAACAAAATGCATTATTATTAAAATTAAATTCATAATGAAGCAACTAAATACGTAGACAAGTTAAAGAAAACATCAGTCAGTTAGGCAGTAGGTCTGTCATTTAGTTAGTCAATAGTAGAAAAAGTCACAAGACCTTAAACTCTTGGGGGAAAATCACACGCTAGTTTATCTATACAGACGTATAATTTTAACAATCAGGGAGAAAAAAAAATATTAAGTTGTTGTGAGTAATTGGAAAGTTGTAAAAGATTACAATAAAAATAAAAAAAAATTATGAACAAATGTGGTTTTTAATAACAAAGAAAATATTATTGAAAAAATCTGTATAAAAATTGTGCGTGTTTTTTTAAACATACATATGTATGCATTTAAAACAATTATAGACATAAAAGTTATTTTTTGACATAAATGCGATTAGGGTTTTATATGTTTCAGAAGATACTATTTTTTACAATCTGATTTTTGCGAGCAATTTAAATAATTTTACCTATTAGATACCTGGTGACATGTAGTTTACTTTAAAGATATTAGTTTCTTGATTTTCTTACGCTCTCTGTAGAGTATTATTCTTACACTTTAACCCAAAATTATTTTTTTATTTTTTTTAACTAAAACTACAACCCAAAATACTGGGTGCGTCAGAAAAAAAGGTGCGTTGAAAACACTACACTAAAAATACGAATACATACTCATGTTAAAGCATTTTTTGGCTGATCGTCATAATTATTGGAATTACATTTTAACTAAAATAAAGTAAACGATAAATAAACAAATGAAATGAAATTAAAAAAAGACCGTAAAAACACACAATACTGACTTATTATAATAAAAACACACAATACTGACTTATTATAATAAAATGTGTTTATAGGAACAATGCAATAATAATAACAACCACATTTATCCACTACCACACTACGATCAATAATCAAGAGGAACGTACAAATTATTAAGAAAAATGTGACACGCATATTTAATGAAATACGAGTAAATCCAGCAGAGCTACACATACGGGAGAGAATACATATACACAAATTGTATTTGCTATCTGTTAAATGAAACAGTGATCGGTAGTCGTAGGTACTAGAAGCCAAATGTTAAATGGTTTATAAATGGTTTATGGTCTATTCTATACACTATATATTCCATATCTTGGTATATGGAATATATAGCCTATAGAATAGACTATATTATGGTCTACAAAATAGGCCATATTATAGTCTATAGAATATACTATATTATGGTCTACATAATAGATCATATTATGGTCTATAGAATAGAGCATATTATGGTCTATTGAATAATCGATATTATGGTCTATAGAATATAGCATATTATGGTCTATAGAATAGAACATATTATGATCTATAGAATAGAGCATATTATGGTCTATAGAATAGGGCATATTATGGTCTATAGAATAGAGCATATTATGGTCTATAGAATAAAGCATATTATGGTCTATAGAATAGAGCATATTATGGTCTATAGAATAGAGCATATTATGGTCTATAGAACAGAGCATATTATGGTCTATAGAACAGAGCATATTATGGTCTATAGAATAGAGCATATTATGGTCTATAGAATAGAGCATATTATGGTCTATAGAATAGAGCATATTATGGTCTATAGAATAGAGCATATTATGGTCTATAGAATAGAGCATATTATGGTCTATAGAATAGAGCATATTATGGTCTATAGAATAGAGCATATTATGGTCTATAGAATAGAGCATATTATGGTCTATAGAATAGAGCATATTATGGTCTATAGAATAGAGCATATTATGGTCTATAGAATAGAGCATATTATGGTCTGTAGAATAAACCATATTATGGTTTATAGAATAAACTATATTATGGTTTATAGAATAGATTATTTTATGGTCTATAGAATAGACCGTTTTATGGTTTATAGAATAGGCTATATTATGATCTGAAGAAGAGACCGTATTATGGTCTATTCTATAAACCATAGTATGGTCCATTCTACAGACTATAGTATTGTATATTCTACAGACTATACTATGGTCTATTGTATACACTACCATATGGTCTATCCTTTTAGGTGAAAAATATTATTATTGTTTGGGAAATGGTCTCAGAGATTACTCATTGTGCCGACCGCTGATCTATACACTTATAAATTAAGAGTTATTAAAAAACGAAAAGTTGAGCGGACAAATAAACCAGAGAAGGGATTGAAGCCTCTGCAATCCAGTCTGGGCATTATTAAAAGTTCAAAGTTGTGTATACAAAAGTTCAAAAGCGAATTAGTTTGCTGAAATACGATATTCTTTTGTACTTTTTTTTACAAAATTGAGACAACAATATTTTTCAACAAGTATCAGAAACAAGATACCAACCAAAAACAACAAACAACCAAAATAACAAATGCTCAATCAGAATTTTAATTTTTCTTTTCAATTATCATAATAAACACATACAAATAAACATAAAAAAATTTCTTTGAAATTTATTTAAAACGATTGATTTTTATGTGTGTGAGACACTTGAACAATATCCCCTCAAATAGCGGAATCAAGCGCCCTGGCCATACAAACGAAAAAATATATATATTGAAATTATGGCTTCTTCCTCTCTTAATTAGGGGCGTTCTTCCTGTGGATGTGTGAGTGTGTGCGTGTTGGTTATTTGGCTTGAATATTGAATATTTAAAAAAAAGTGATTTTTATTTATTTGAATTTTGAAAAGAAATTTATATTTATATTGCTTTTTTATCTTAATTTATTTTTATTTTATTTTTTGTAAGCTATTTCAAAAAAGGGCATATGTTTTTGCCAGTTTACACAAAGAATAGCACAAATTCTTGACTGAAGAGAATTTTAATTTTGTTTTTTTTTTCTAAAGATAAAAATTTTATTGAATAGCATTTACGAATTGTATGTAATTTATTGTATTGTGGCTAAAAATAAATATAAATATTGAACATTTAGGCGCCATTTAAATGTACAATGCAAGTAAAAAATACATTTTAATTGTATTAATTTGGGAGAGTTGTGTTTTTTTCTTCTTCTTTTGTAATATTTAAGTGCCTAAGGGCGAGTTTTTCTGTTAAAGATAATCTTCATTCTTTAGTTAAACCTGGTTTAATATATTTTTCTAGTTTTTCAGTAATCTAAAACTAAAACTAAATATTTTAAGTAAATTGTGATTTTCTGATTTCTTTTATCGATATTATTATTGTTTTAAATGTTTATTTATATTTTTTCTAAAATTTTACATTTTACAAAAGTAATATTTGCAAATATCAGCTGTTCATTGTTTACGTTTTTTACTGAAAAGTTGGCAATACTAACTAAGTTAACTGATCCTAGATCCATAACTGAAAAACACAATTGTCGTTTAAAAATCGTCTACATTTGATCCGAGTTTAATCTAACATCAAGTAAAACCTAGATTAACTGATTAGTAAGAAACCCGCCCAAAAGGTATTGGAACAGATTTTTCAATAAGGTCGAATCTAATAGGGAATTGTAATTATTTTCAAACTTTTTTTTAACAAATTTACTATTTATCAAAAATATATGATTCAAAGAACCATTCTACCTTTATTGTTTTAGTTAAAACATCTATCGACTCAGAATCGAATTTAATTTAATGATGTCTGTCTGTGTGTCAAAATTTCAGTTCTAGTTCGGCTCAGAATCGATTTCAATTTCATGATGACTGTCTATTTGTTAAAATTTTAAATTAATCATACCAAATACAACTGTTCAAGTATTTATTATTAATAAATTTATTTAAATAACAAAATTTTGAAATAATTTTGAAATTAGATCAAGTTTTCAATAATGAAGGTTATAATTTAGAAAATTATTAACACAAATATTAAAGCTATTAATTTGAACATTAACTTAAACAATTACACAAAATAACTAAATAAATACAAATAAATAACTTGTGACCTATTTCTGAAAAAAATATAGAAAAAACTAAAATACAAAACACTTAAACAATTAATGCAAATTTAAACATGTAAAATTTAAAATTGTTTTAACAACAAAAAGAATTACCGTTAAAAATACATAAAAAAATTAAAAATTCAAAAACTAAAATAACAAGTGATGTCTGTCAAAGTCATTCACTACTAGGAATATTAAACATTAAATTGTTTAAACAAATAAAAAAACTAAATTTGTTTACTTTTTTTAAATAATTTTTAAAATAACATCACCAGAATTATATATAGAAACTATATCCACAAAATAATTTAAAAAAGCATAAAGATCTATTTGTCACTTAGATAATAATGATAATGAAGATCATTATTATCATCATCATGATTATAATCTACCTCAATGTGTATTTAATGTCTTCATTTAAAAAAATTTGACACAATTCTGTTGTGTTTTTTTCTTATTTCTATCCATTTTAATGAATTTCGTAGGTATTGAACCAAATCTACAACAACTACATTTTATAGAACTTATGCTCTCTCTACTGACAACCTTTAGTTAAACGTCACATTTGTTCAACAAGTACTTTATTTTTCAGTATGTCATTCGTCAACGGGCGAAAATAGAAAGATATAAAAACAAAAACGACAAAATAACTCAATACATTTTTATTTAATTTTTTTATTTATTTTCTTTTGTTTAAGAAGAAAAATTAAATACAATTAAATATGTTTAACACCATTTCGGAGAATAAATAAAATTGTAAATTTGTAAAATTTTTAGCAAATTTCCGTAAATTATAAGTTACACTTACCCAGCAAAAAAAGAACTTCTAAAGAAGCGAACAACAAGTAGAATTTACTTCATGGAAGTACTGAAAAAGACCTGAGGAAATTATGATTTTAACACAGGCTTGTCATAGGAGGGGTGTTCTTTTTATTTGGTACCAAATTTACTACATCTGAAGTCATTCTAAGGAACAAATTTCAGTACAAAAAGTATTCCTTCAATTAAAAAAAAAAAAAAAACTTGGATGTCTTTCGCTTGTTTGGTCATCAATAAACTTCATCTCCACAGAAGATAAAAGAGTGTGGTAATAAATGCTATTCTTTTGGAGGTACTTCGTTTTATTTTTGTTGGGTCAACGGCGAAATCCTTTAAAGTTAAGTACACACTATTCACTAGTTCAGTTCAAGTTCAGTTCTAGTTCAGTTCTAGTTCAGTTCTAGTTCTGTTCTAGTTCAGTTCTAGTTCAGTTCTAGTTCAGTTCTAGTTCAGTTCTAGTTCAGTTCTAGTTCAGTTCTAGTTCAGTTCTAGTTCAGTTCTAGTTCAGTTCTAGTTCAGTTCTAGTTCAGTTCTAGTTCAGTTCTAGTTCAGTTCTAGTTCAGTTCTAGTTCAGTTCTAGTTCAGTTCTAGTTCAGTTCTAGTTCAGTTCTAGTTCAGTTCTAGTTCAGTTCTAGTTCAGTTCTAGTTCAGTTCTAGTTCAGTTCTAGTTCAGTTCTAGTTCAGTTCTAGTTCAGTTCTAGTTCAGTTCTAGTTCAGTTCTAGTTCAGTTCTAGTTCAGTTCTAGTTCAGTTCTAGTTCAGTTCTAGTTCAGTTCTAGTTCTGTTCTAGTTCAGTTCTAGTTCTGTTCTAGTTCTGTTCTAGTTCAGTTCTAGTTCAGTTCTAGTTCTGTTCTAGTTCAGTTCTAGTTCAGTTCTAGTTCAGTTCTAGTTCAGTTCTAGTTTAGTTCTAGTTCAGTTCTAGTTCAGTTCTAGTTCAATTCTAGTTCAGTTCTAGTTTAGTTCTAGTTCATTTCTAGTTCATTTCTAGTTTAGTTCTAGTTCAGTTCTAGTTTAGTTCTAGTTTAGTTCTAGTTTAGTTCTAGTTTAGTTCTAGTTCAGTTCTAGTTCAGTTCTAGTTCAGTTCTAGTTCAGTTCTAGTTCAGTTCTAGTTCAGTTCTAGTTCAGTTCTAGTTCAGTTCTAGTTCAGTTCTAGTTTAGTTCTAGTTCATTTCTAGTTCATTTCTAGTTTAGTTCTAGTTCAGTTCTAGTTCAGTTCTAGTTCAGTTCAAGTTCAGTTCTAGTTCAGTTCTAGTCCAGTTCTAGTCCAGTTCTAGTTCAGTTCTAGTGCAGTTCTAGTTCAAATCTGGTTCCGTTCTAAAGTTCTAAAAAGTAGTCACTGGAATGCGGGTTTGAAATTCAGGCCTTAGTTCACTCTGAGTTAATCCCTTTCCCCTGGGAAACGGTGTATAAGAATACATTGGAAAAACATTTAAATACGACAAAATACTAAAAAAACGTGTAAAGCTTATTCTCACATTTGGTTGTCATGGCCCGCTCCGCTGTGCTCTGGCTCTCAGTTTAATGTATGCTTTGGGTTTTTTTCATTATTTTCTGTCGTTCACTTGTATTGTTTTTTTAGTGTATTGTAGTTGTTGTTATTGTTGAGTATTTATTTATTTATTATTATTTTTGTGTGAAGTACTGACTGTTCGACTGAATTTCGAAGGCGGAGGGTATTAGATACAAAAATATATTTTGTATCTGTTAGTTATTACCTGAAATTGAAATCGTCACTTGTTGTCCGTGTTGTCGATCGTTTGTTGTGTTCTTCGTTCGATCTTTTTTATTTTGAAATTTCTGTTTCATTTAGTCTCTCTTTTTAGTGAAATGAACGATTGCAGTCAATGTTTGTTTTAATTGTTTTTTTTTACATTTATATACTTTTATAATTTGTTTAAATTTTATTTAGTTTATTTTTCCATTGTACTTTAAAGTCACGGTTTAAAGCATAAAATTCGAAAAATAAACTTTGACGGACCAAACACGGTGAAAAATATTTGCAAGCCATAACAACGCTTACAAAAAATTGAGCCTACTTGTACTTTAGTTTCAAATTAACGGAGAAATAAAAAAAGTACTTAGAAAGTTAAATAAAGCGGTAGTTTGAAAAATTAATTAATGGTTAAACAAAATTAATTATAAAAGCTGTGTTTAAATAAAATTAAATTAAATGAAAATTGAGAAAAATGTATAAAATTTAAAAATAAAATTGTATTTCTTTAAAAGTGTTATTATTTTATAGTTTATAAAAAAGCCGCCAATTATTATCTCTATTTAGTTTTTATATAACTTAAAGAGAAAAAAATTACCTAAACTCCAAGGTTTTGCAAATACAAAATTTTGCGGTTGTCAGCAGTTTTATGTTTAATTCGCCTAATTTACGCTAAACGAAAATAAATATTTGTGCAATAAACAATGAAACCTTTTTTGCCATTAATACCTGTGAAAAAATAAATTAATTAAATATTACACTCAGAAAAAACAACGCTAAAAAAGAAAAATATATGTATATTGTCACATTGATAGTGGGAGTGTGTGTTTAGAATTTAAACAACAAAAAATAATAAATACTATTAAGAAAAAATTCTATATAAGAAAATAATAAAAAAAAAATATTAAAAATTCATATCAAATACATGTGTAAATAAGAACTTTAAAGGAGTGCACTCAATTAAGCGAAAACAATTCTTACATAAAAAAGTGATAAAATGTTTACTGCCAAAACTTAAACCGAATAAAAGATTATGTCACATTATCTTAGACATCGCGTAAAAGTTAATTGTTTTATTTAACATTCAAATCTATTAGTTTCAAGTGTTTAAATGAAAAAAAAGTTGGCGTGAGAATATTTAAAATTGTTTCATGTCAGTGTCAAGAGTGAAGTACTGACTGTTCGACTGAATTTCGAAGGCGGAGGGTATTAGATACAAAAATATATTTTGTATCTGTTAGTTATTACCTGAAATTGAAATCGTCACTTGTTGTCCGTGTTGTCGATCGTTTGTTGTGTTCTTCGTTCGATCTTTTTTATTTTGAAATTTCTGTTTCATTTAGTCTCTCTTTTTAGTGAAATGAACGATTGCAGTCAATGTTTGTTTTAATTGTTTTTTTTTACATTTATATACTTTTATAATTTGTTTAAATTTTATTTAGTTTATTTTTCCATTGTACTTTAAAGTCACGGTTTAAAGCATAAAATTCGAAAAATAAACTTTGACGGACCAAACACGGTGAAAAATATTTGCAAGCCATAACAACGCTTACAAAAAATTGAGCCTACTTGTACTTTAGTTTCAAATTAACGGAGAAATAAAAAAAGTACTTAGAAAGTTAAATAAAGCGGTAGTTTGAAAAATTAATTAATGGTTAAACAAAATTAATTATAAAAGCTGTGTTTAAATAAAATTAAATTAAATGAAAATTGAGAAAAATGTATAAAATTTAAAAATAAAATTGTATTTCTTTAAAAGTGTTATTATTTTATAGTTTATAAAAAAGCCGCCAATTATTATCTCTATTTAGTTTTTATATAACTTAAAGAGAAAAAAATTACCTAAACTCCAAGGTTTTGCAAATACAAAATTTTGCGGTTGTCAGCAGTTTTATGTTTAATTCGCCTAATTTACGCTAAACGAAAATAAATATTTGTGCAATAAACAATGAAACCTTTTTTGCCATTAATACCTGTGAAAAAATAAATTAATTAAATATACACTCAGAAAAAACAACGCTAAAAAAGAAAAATATATGTATATTGTCACATTGATAGTGGGAGTGTGTGTTTAGAATTTAAACAACAAAAAATAATAAATACTATTAAGAAAAAATTCTATATAAGAAAATAATAAAAAAAAAATATTAAAAATTCATATCAAATACATGTGTAAATAAGAACTTTAAAGGAGTGCACTCAATTAAGCGAAAACAATTCTTACATAAAAAAGTGATAAAATGTTTACTGCCAAAACTTAAACCGAATAAAAGATTATGTCACATTATCTTAGACATCGCGTAAAAGTTAATTGTTTTATTTAACATTCAAATCTATTAGTTTCAAGTGTTTAAATGAAAAAAAAGTTGGCGTGAGAATATTTAAAATTGTTTCATGTCAGTGTCAAGAAATCTATTTCACGGGTTTATGAAAGATTTTAAAAACATGTTAAAATAAGTTTTTACAAATAACATATTAAACAAGTGTTTTAAATAGAGGGTGTACGCCTTAATGTCTATACAATAATATTTCAACAAAGATACTAAAAAATGCTTAAATTGAGATACATTAATATAAGAAAATTTTGTGAGCAACATACATACTAGTTCAGTTCTGTTCAGTTCTAGTTCAGTTCTAGTTCAGTTCTAGTTCAGTTCTAGTTCAGTTCTAGTTCAGTTCTAGTTCAGTTCTAGTTCAGTTCTAGTTCAGTTCTAGTTCAGTTCTAGTTCAGTTCTAATTCAGTTCTAGTTCAGTTCTAGTTCAGTTCTAGTTCAGTTCTAGTTCAGTTCAGTTCTAGTTCAGTTCAGTTCAGTTCTAGTTCAGTTCTAGTTCAGTTCTAGTTCAGTTCTAGTTCGGTTCTAATTTTTCATACAAAAATTAGATAAGCAACATGTTGCTAAGGTAATATTTGTATCAAAGTCTTGCAAGTTTTATTTGAAACAATCAGATTTAACATATGTTTAAATTTTATAAAAAAAAAACATTAAAAAATACACTAATAAATTTGACTTAAGCAACATGTTGCTAGGAAATTTTATATTAAAATATAATGGGTTTTATTGAAAAAATAAGTTTTAATATAACAAGTTTAAACTTATTTAATTTAAAAAAATACTAATTATTTACTTTGAAAAAAAACATCTAGTATTTAAGCAACATGTTGCTAAGAAATATTAAAAAATTAAAAATGTTTTTTATAGAAAAATGTCCTTATTGATGCATAATCACCACATGGACTCTTTTTCGTGTAAAACTTTAGAATTCTACCTTTGAACTTTGTCTATAAAAAATGTTTGCAAACATTTTAAGATCAACATGTTGCTATGATTAGAAACTCAGCAAAATAGCAAAAACTTTTGTATAATAGTAGTTGATCGTAGACTAACAGGGCAATAATTGCTCATGATAAGAAATTAATGTAAAGATCTATATATGTATATAGAAAAGCTTTCCGATTCACAAATCTATGATACATGATTTGAGGCATGTTACTGTTTATTTGAATTTCTTAAAATTTTATTACGTTTGGCACTTTAAAAGGTCAAATTAGGAAATTATTATGTATTTCACAATTTTTTTTTTTTAATTTTTTTAGTTTTCATTCTGTTTTAGTACTTATTCACTGCAATATAAAATATAAATGTACTTAAATTCAAAGTACAATGTGTTTTTTTTTATAAAATTAACGCAATAAATTGTTTCAATAAATATCGATTTAATTTAAACAAAAAAATCCTGTTTAAAATATAAATTCAAATTTGAAAGGTGAAACCGTGACTTTTGTACGTAATGAAAATTACTTAACAGAATGACAAAGAAAACTGAAATATTTTCAAAATGATACCATTTGGAATATCTACTATTTATAATAATTATTCTAAGTGTACTAAATATTTGTTGGTATGTTTTCGTTTTAATTATTTAATAACAATTTAATAGTTATTATTTAATTAAAGTTATTTTTTTTTCCTATAAATCCAAAAAGCAGATACCACGTATAGTTTCAAATTCCTGTATTCGTGACTGATTTTTATGACACTATATATATTTTTTTTAATTTATTTTTGTTTTAATTGTTTATTTTTCTGTACTCTTCATAGGGCTATAATTAAATTTCAATAAACACACGTCATTTAAAACTGAAGTTTATTTTAATGTAATTCAATATTTACACTGACATGCTCTCTTGCTCTGTCTGCAATTTCTTTGCAATTCTCTCTGTTTCTCTCTTTGAAAGTAAAGTGTCATAAAGGTGTTTTTTGGTTCTTTGGACTCATTCACTTACCTTGAATTTTGAAAAATGCTTAAATTAGCAGTTTTAAAAACATCAATACACTGACAAAAAATGCATTGTTTTAAATGAAATTATGTCGGCAAAGATCTCAAAAAGTTTGTGTGGGAAGTTAAGATTAGGGAGGTTAATTGGCTAAACGTTTGGATTAAGTTACTTGAACTAGCCAGCAAATTATCAATCTAAAGTAGGAGCAATTATGACTTAAACTTTCAAAATAAACCAAATAGATTTCCTTGAAATTTGTAAAAATTTCATCCTAAAACAGTTACCCTAATATTAATATCTATGTAGTAGAAAATACAAGCATATTTATGACATATAATAGAGTTTCTTTTTTTCTCAAAAACTGACTAATCTCAGCTTAAATTTTCAATTGTTTACTTTGCATATCGTAGTGTATTTAGCTAAGTGTACGTTTTACTAAAAACAAAAATATTTAATTAAATTACTCGATTGTTTTTCGAAACAAAACAAAAACGTACCGAAAACAATTTTAATAGTTTTTCAAACTTTGCGTGATTTTGCAAATTAATGTGATACTTCAAATCAGTTATTTAAATACAAAATTCTAAAAATTAAATCATTTAGTAACAGCGCTATATGGGAGGTATTCAACTGACATTGATTTTAAATGCATTTTGTGAATATAACGATACGTGTGTAGTTGTTTGTTTACAGAGTTAGCTTAAGATTTATAGCAATTTCTTAAAGTACTATATTATATTAAGATTTAGTATATTCTTAATAAATCTGAGCAAATCTAAAGTGTAAAGATTTTATTAAAATGTATCTAAAATTAAAGTTAATTAAAAAGGAAATTAAAAAGGAATAAATGTCAAAATAATAACTCATAATTCCTCTAAGAAGTATCAAAATCATTATGGTTTATATAAGTATCTTAAAGTACATACAAAATGCTAAATTTTGATACCCATATTGATAATATCATTCAAATATTTCGCATATTCCTTATAAATCGGTTCATATTAAAAATTGAGAGATTTTATTAAAACGTAAGTCAAATGAAAGCTGGTTAAAAAGTAAATGAAGTTGCTTTAAGGGAATTTCAAAATAATAATTATTGTTATATATGACAATACATTTTTTTTTTAATTATTTTTCTGTTTAACTTTCTTTTTATATATTTCCTCTAAAAACTAATAAAACCATTAAGGTTTATATTAGTTTCTTAAACTACATACAAAATGCCAAATTTTGATACCCATATTAATGATATTATCTAAAGATTTCGTATATTCCTAATAAATCGGAGCAAAAATAAAGTTAATAAATTTTAGTGAAACTCATATCAAATGAAAGCTAATTTTGTAAAAAATAAAGACATGTAAAAATTTTGTCCTAATAACAATAAACATTCTACTATTTAAAGCTATACAAAGTTTTAATAAAATCAATTTCCAAATAATATTTTTAAAAAATTTGCTTTAAAACCTACTAAAACCTTTAAGGTTTATATTAGTTTCTTAAACTACATACCAATGCAAAATTTTGATGCCCATATTGATGATATTATCTAAAGATTTTGTATATTCCTAATAAATCGGAGCAAAAATAAATTTTAGAGATTCTATTGAAACTCATATCAAATGAAAGATAATTTTGTAGAAAATATAGTTATGTAAAAATATTTTCATAATAATAAACATTCTACTATTTACAGCAATTCAAAGCTTTAATAAAATCAATTTCTAAATAATATTTTAAAAAAATTTACTTAAACCTACTAAAACCATTAAGGTTTATATTAGTTTCTTAAAGTACATATAAAAGGCCAAATTTTGATACCCATATTGATAATATTATCTAAAGATTTCGCATATTCCTAATAAATCGGAGCAAAAATAAATTTAAGCAATTTTATTGAAATACATATCAAATTAAAGCTTATTTAAAGGAGAATGAAATTATGTTAAAAAATTTCGAAAATAAAAACTCATTAAGACTTTATGAAGAGTTTTACTATTAAAACTCTTGAATTTTATGAAATTGTTTTGCAATATTTTTCCTATAATGAAAAAAATTTGCATAATATTAATGCATAACTGCCATCTCTGTTGTATTTAACACTTACATATATGCACTTTATTTATTTAATATTTCCATGACAATTACCCTTAAAAACCATAGAATTTTATTTAAAAAAAAAATGGCGTAAAAATACTGTTTAAATAACTTAAATTAAAACGCTAACAATTAAAGACGTAATTAAGTTTTTATTTCTTTCAAAAAAAAAAAAAAAAACACCTGTTGATTTGTTATAATTGTATAAAATTTTTGAGTGTATTTTAATTAGTTACATATACAAAAAACATAAATTGATAAAAGTGTTTTGTGTTTTAAATGAGAAAAAAAAGATGTGTGTGTTTTAGAAATGTCTAATTAAAAATAAATTGTAAAAAAACAACTTTTGTTAAAATAATTAATAATAGAAATTATAAACAGAAAACAAATTGTTTAAATATTCAATTAAAGAAGATTTAGGTAATTTAAATGAAATATAAATGTTAAATGTAAAACAAAGTTAAAAAATTTAATGAAATTTATTTTTAAATAATAAAAATATGGTTGTTACTACAATGTTTTGTAGCAGCAACTAATTTTGAGGAGTTATTCTCACTCATTTCCTCTGTTGCCTTCTTATCAGTAGTTTTACTCACTATCTTAGTAAAAATTTAAATTTTTGCAGATTTCCTACAAAAAAATATCACATTAAATCACTAAACTAAAGTTTATGTCAACAGGCTCATCAAAATTGTTTCTTTACAAAATAAAATATTTCATACACATTTATTTTTGTTTTTTTTTTTTTTTTTTTTTTTTTTTTTTTTTTTTTTTTTTTTTTTTTTGAAAAAATTACACACGTTTATGTCATTCAGTTCCAAAAAAAAAAAAATGAAAATCACATATTCCCCTACATTTAAGTGTGTGTGTGTCTGTATAAATTTACGCACACCTACATAAAATATTGTTATGCTCTAGTAAATCAAAATAAATAAAATTTTTAAATAATAATGTTTGTTCAAATAAATAATATAGGAAAAAAAATGTTTTATTTTCAACGAGTTTTCCTATTTTTTTTTTTGCCTTCCACCAACAATTCGCACATGTATAAAATATGCATGAAAATAAAAGTGAAGTATAAATAAACAAAACGAAAAAAAATATGTCAAATTTTATAAAATTTTAAGTAAAATTTAAATTTTTATGGAAAGTTAGATTATTATTTATATATTTTATATATTTTTTTACTGTTGTTTTCTGCCAAAACATAAATTTTTCATAATTTCAACTACATACTTTTGAAATCTTTAAGGTTTATATTAATTTCTTAAAGTACTCACAAAATGCTAAACATTGATACCCATATTTCTTATGTTACCTATAATAATATAGTATTCTTAATGAATCGGTTGAAAAATCAAAATTTATAAATTTCAACGAAATGCATCTTAAATGAAAGATAATTTAAAGTGGATTAAAATGGAGCTAAAGGATTTCCAAAATATAAATTTTATACCGATTTATAAGAGATTTTATAAAATAAGTTTTAAAAAAATTTACAAAAAATTTTAAAAATATTAACATTTTAATAAATTTGTTTTAAAAATTTTGAAAATCTCCAAAATTTATATTAATTTCTAAAAGTTGTTACAAAATATTAAATTTTAAAACCCATATTGCTTGTGTTAACTAATGAGTTAACTCGTTCTTAATAAATCGGAGTAAAAATCTAAATTGAGAGATTTCAATGATATTTAGTTAAAATGAAAGATAATTTTAAGGGCAGTTAAACTAAGATCAAAACTTGCAAAAACTTATAAATTCTGATAATTTAAGTATATGAGATTTTATAATAAAATTTTAAATTTTACTAAAATCGACAATATTTTCTAAAGTAAAGATATTTTAAAAATATCCACCACAAATTTTGGAATTTTGTAAACTTTATATTCATTTCTGAAAGTTGTTACCAAATGCTAAATTTTAAAACCCATATTGTCTGTGTTAAGTAATGAGTTAACTCGTTCTTAATAAATCGGAATAAAAATCGAAGTTAAATGATTTCAATGATGTATGCTTATGCTTAAATGAAAGATAATTCAAAGTGCAATTAAACTAAAATGAAAACTTGCAGAAATTTATAAATTCTGCTAATTTTTATGAAATTTTATAATAAAATTTTTAGTTAGTTTGTATTTCATATTAAAAATAGAGTTATTTGACAAATTTCTTCCACAAATTTTGGAATTCTATAAAATTTATATTTATTTCTTAAATAAGTTACAAAATGCTAAATTTTGATACCCATATTGCCAGTGTTAACTAGTGTTTTAACTCATTCTTAATAAATCGGAGTAAAAATCAAAATTAAGTGATTTTAACAAAATGTAACTTAAACGAGAGGTAATTTGAAGTGGAATAAAATACATATACAAATTTTAAGAAATATATATTTTCTAACCGCGTATAACAGATTTTATAATGCAATTAAGAGTTTTTTTTAGGAAAAATAAAAATTAAGAGATTTAAACAAAATGTAACTTAAATTAAAGATATTCTGAAGGCGATTGAAATAGAGATACAAAATTTCAAAAATATAAATTTCCACAAACTTTTAGCAGATACTTAAAGTATTTTAAAGTTTTTTTTAATTTATTTTGATGTGATATTTTCATAATACAAAAGCTTTAAGCTATTTTGTTATTCAGCTACTTTTATCGCAAAATTATTATCCTTTTTTATATATTTTTTTCCTCTTTTCACCAAATTATCCTGAAAGTTTATTACATACATATATAACCGTTTTATAAACTCTCTATAAAATTTATTTATTTCTAGTCGTTTGTATTTATTCATAAAATATTTAGATGTGGCAAATAAATTTTTTAATAAATTTAGATGAAAACTACAATTTCACATTTAGTTTTATTAAAAACTACATATAATACAAAAAAATATATAGTGTTAACTGTCAATGACCATAGTTATTAGGTTTTTTTTTCCTCTTACTACTATAAAATCTATTAAACTTTATGACATTTTAAAATTCTATTTAAAATGTATATTTGTTTATTTTTTTTTCTCACTCTCTGTTCACTTTCATATCTTTCTTTTTGAGTGTAAAATATTTGTGCATGAAATTTATTTGAATATTTTAACAAAATATTAAAGTACTATGTATGTATGAAAATATAGCATAAAAATTCATATAAAAAAAACAATTTCAGTTGACTGTATGGGTGTAGCAGTTCAAAAGAGCGTTATTTTGTTACTTCGAGCATGAAATTTATGATGATGTTTTACAAAGATATTCATATGAATGTATGTGACACATTTACATAAAGTAATATATGTATGTGTATGTGAATAAAAGTGTAAATATTGATTTACATGTTTTTTTTTGGGGAATAAGTAACTTACATACATGTCAATGAAATAGAAATCATAAAAACTTTTTTTATATATTTTATATTGGTTGTCAAAAATCATGCATGTGAATGATGATGATAAGGTTGTAGGTAAAGCGACCAGAAAATAACTAAACTATTGGACCAAGAACATAATAATGTTAGATTTAGAAAAGAAAAATCTCTGGAGAAAGGGAATTTAGTTAAAAGAACATAAACCGATATAAAAGCTTATCTGTCCGTTGACACGATTTTACCTCTAAGTTCTTTAATATACAAAATTGTTTTTCTTATAATAAAACTATTTTTTTTTCTTTACACAAAATTGATTTTTGTACTTTGTTTGCACTTTCTCGTTAAAAAACCGAAACCATCCAAAAAAAAGCTTTTTAAAAAACAGAAAATTGGATAGAAAACCTAAATTCTTTCAAAAGACAAATAACATTTGTTAACAAAATAAATAAAAACGTCTGACTGACAGACAGACAGATGTTCACACTTACAAATGTAAAATAAATTTCAACACAATTAAGTAAAAGTGTTATAGTCGTCATAGATCGAATCTGAAATCCCCACCATAGGTCTTTATGAATCAAACATTTTGTTGCTACTAGAACTTTCGTTTAGATTTCTTTCAAATTTTTAAATTTTTATTTAAATATTTTATCCTTAGAAGCTAGAAACTAGAAACAATCTTCCTCAGAAAGATTGTTTTCGTCTAGAAAATGTTTTTCTGACGACGATTGCTTTTGTTTATGAAGACTTTTTTCGACTAAAAATTGTTTTTCTTAAAGAGACTGTTTTCGTCTAGAAACTATCTTTCTGAAGGAGACCGTATTTATCAAGAAACTGTTCTCTCTAGGAATGCAGTATTCATCAAAAATTGCCTTTCTGAAGGTGACCATCATCTTTAGGAAGACTGTTTTCATCTCGAAACTGTCTACCTGAAGAACACTAGAGACCTACAACTAGAAACTGTTTTCGTTTAGATGACTGCTTTCGTTTAAAAACTGTTCTCCTTAGGAAGTAAGTTTTCGTCAGTTTTTGCCTAATAACTGAATTTTTTGAAGACAGTTTTTACCTAGGAACCTTCTCCTATAAACCATCATCCTGGGAAAACTCACTTCCTGAAGGAGAGTAACTCTCTTCCTGAAGAAGAGTAATTTCTTCTAGAAACTGTCTTTATGAAGAAGAGTGTTTTAATCTCAAAGCAATCTCCCTTAGGAAGACTATTTAAGCCTTGAAACTGTATTCCAATCAAAGTCTCTTTTCATCTAAATTGAAAAGGAAATTTTCTTTCTTAGGATGACTGTTTTCATTTCAAACTGTCTTCTTTAAGAATAATATTTTCTTATAGAAATTGAAATTGTGAAGGGCACTATTTTCGTGTATGGATTGTATCCCACTAGAGGCTGCTGTAAACAGAATGTTTCAATTATTTTTTTTAAAGGCGGTTTTTGTATAGAAACTGTGTAGAAATTGTCTTCTTTAGAAACACCGTACAGAAACTGTTTTTCAGGAAGACTGTTTTTATGTTCCTTAGGAAACCGCCTTTATTAGGCAGACGGTTTTTGTGTAAAAATTTTCTTTCTTAGAAATTCTGTTAAGAAACTGCCTTCCTTAACAAGACTGCATTTGGATAAAAATTGTCTTTCTGTTTTCATCTAGAGGCAGATCACTGAAAACTGCCTCTACATTGCTTGCGACAAATAGTCGCATGAGCACACGTGCTCAACATCTAGAGTGCTTTGGCCACAAATGGATCAACACAGGTCCAAAATAACTACTTGGTCTTTAACGACCGTAGCTAAGTACACTGATATCTATTATCATTGGACACTGTATATATGGTAACCATGCTAGACGCATTGGTCTCCCGCTCTACGATTACTGTAGAAGTTGTCAAAGCGATGATGAAGAAGTGACTATTACTTACCTTCTCTGCGATTGTACTTCTTTGGCGGAGACCTGATTTCGGACACTTGGATCGGCATACTTTGATGATCTGTCCGACTTGTCAAATATTCAATTAGAACATCTTATGCAAGTCAGTAATATGTCAAAATGAGTTTGAATCCAATACTCACTCATCCACGACAGCTGGTCTGGTTTTTCTCTTTCTCAAGAATCTTACTCTCATCCTCTTTTTCTCTTTGCTACTGTATCAGTTTTTTCTTTCACTTTTCCCTATCTCTTTTTTCTTTTCTTACAAGTACTCTTACAAGAGGATCAATATGGATCCAAGTAAAGCCGAAAACGGTTACTTGTGATAACCTAGCATAACCTGGTCTTCATCTGGAAGTTGTGTTTCTTATGCTTTGTATACTCGGTTGTTAGATCTTACAACGTTGGCAGTAAAATGTGCAGAAAATGTCTAATAATACTGTCAACTTATAAATTTTGTCTTGCAATATTTTTGGCAATGCTTTTTCTGACAACTTTGCAAAAGAAAAATTGTAAGTTTAGACGATTTTTATACATTTTTTTAAACATTTTACTGACAACGTTGTAAGATCTGACAAACGTTTATAACGGATTTTATGAACACTGTCTTTCTTATGAAAACTGTTTTCATCTTCCGATAGGTAACTGGCTTCTTAGGAGACTGTTTTAGGGAGTGAGATCGAAAAATTCTTAACATGCATATATGTTTATAAAAAAGAAACCACTAAACTTACAGCTTTATTTTTTTTTTATTTGATTCAAAATATTATTACAATTTAGAAAAAAAAAATATTTTTATAGTTTTAATCACTAGTGATGAAATTTTGAACCCTTTTCGGAAACCCTTCCATTAACGTTTTTATAGTGCTTTCTGTCACTTTGCTCGAACATGTAGTCCATCTCCGTTTAAAATCTACCACACTTTTGGACACCTTTTTTGTACTCTTCAATTCTCTTTTAACAAGAGCCCAATATCTCTCCACTGGCCTTAGCTCTGGGCAGTTTGGAGGATTTGCCTCTCTTGGTACAAATACCACATTATTGTTCTTGTACCACTCAAGGGCTTGTTTACCATAGTGACAGGATGCCAAGTCAGGCCAAAAATAAGTGGACACATTATGAAGTCTTATGAATGGAAGCAGCATTTTTTTGTAAACATTCCTTGATGTAAATTTCGGTATTTATAGACCCCGTTGTAACAAATGATTGGCTTCTTTTGCCGCAACTGCATATTGCTTGCCATACCAAGAACTTTCTGGGAAATTTTGTCTGCTTTTGGGTCCTAAACTTTTCTTCAACATTCCCTCGAGCATCAGCAACATAAAACTTTTGACCTGGAAGTTGCGAAAAATCTGCCAGAACATACGTTTTGTCATCCATTATGCAGCAAGAATATTTTTTTATAAAACTTGACTTCAATTTCCGTGCTCTGTTTTTGGCCTCTAAATTTTTAGCAGCATTCCTGTCAGGAACTTTTAGAGCCTTGTATGTTTTTAAACCTGCATTAGCTTTAACTTTTCGTACCAAATAGTCCGAGCACTGAGCTAACCGAGCTGCTTTCCTACCGGATGTGTTGTGAGCTCTTTTGAAAGTGCGTTCTATTTTTTTGGCTTTAGAAACATCATGTGGACCATTCCTTCTACCTGAACCAGGTTTTCTATCAACTGACAAGTTCTCCCGGTACTGTTTAATAACATTGGAAACAGTTTGACGGCAGACCTTTGTATGCTTGGCCAACTTTTTGTAAGACCAAGTTGGGTTTAGTTGAAAATATTTAATAATTTCAGTACGCACTTTTTTCTGGTCATTCATTTTAATCAGATTAACAAAAAAATTAATATAATTGACATTACACATAATAACTGACATGTTTTTCAAAGGTAACTTGATCAAAAAAAAAAAAAAAAAAATCAAATAATACTTTGGTTGAAAAATGTAATGAAAAACGTGTATTAAGAATTTTTCGATCTCACTCCTTAATATAGAAATTTTCTTCCTCAATTATAATATTCCCGTGTAAAAATTCTCTTTCATAAGAAGTCAGTTTTCGTCAAAGAAATGCCTTTCTAGGGAATAAAATGTCTTCCTCGTAATGTCTGTTTTCATTAAGAAAATGTGTTTCTAAGGAACATATCATGAACTGATATAAATACTATCTTCGGTATATATCTATGTGTTACAAATGAAATAATAAAATTAATATACCCACATATTGTTTAATATTATTACACAAACAACCACATGTACAGCTAGACAGACAACAGCCTCAGCAACAAGCTAATGGTCAGTAAATGAAAAGTACTAAATGTCATTTTGGCCAAGAAACATTAGACATATTTCAATTTACACATTCAGTCAATAAATACAAATAGAAAAAAATAATAATAAGAAACAACAACTACAACAATGTTTATTAAAAAATAAACAGAAAAAACATGCATACATACATAAGTAAAAAAATTTACAATTTTCAAATTTTTTAACAGAAGAAAATAAATATCTTATTGAACAAACAAGAATTGACTTTAACATCAATGAATCAATATGTTCGATGGCAAAATGTTCGAACATGTTTTCAAGTAAATAAATGTGTGGTTATGAACAAGATGAAATAACAAAAAAAAAAGAGAAGAGTCCAATAACAAGATGTATTTTATAGATTTCAACACATTTTTACTTAGATTTTTTTGTTTTCTCTTTTTGTTAGCATGAGAAAAATGACTTGCCAAAGTATAAAGTGCTATTTTACAAAACAGCAAAAAAATAATGTGAACAAAAATATTCATTTTTATTTTTTTGCTTATTTTACATTATCAAAAATTTGTTTAGATTTTGTTTAGACGATAAGAACATGATTGGAAAATGTTTACTGGATTGGCAATTTATAGAGAACATAACAAATTTTTCTAAGATACAAGAACAATATTGTCAAATGGAAATTATTTTTTTAAACAAAAAATTTAACTTTTATCAGATTTACATTTACTGACTTTACAGTCCACAATTTGAGTCATAATGACAGTTTTTGAAAAATAAACATAATTACCTTTCTTTTGATATATCATATGTCATATCGAACGGTTTATTGAGCTGTAGAATAAGTCTTGAAAATCAGCTGTCTTGTCTTTAGTCAAACAATGCTTTCTATGCACTTCTCAAATTTTCATAGACCATATAGTCCACACAACTTGTAGCTTTGCTGTTGTTATTTGTAGCTGTATTGGTTAGTTGCTCTTAGGTAAACTTTTGTTAACGAGAAAGCACACACTTGATGAACGTTAACTGCGTTAAAGCAGTTACTGCTACGTTGATAGAATTGATATAAAAACAACAGTTTTCTCAAAATTTAGATTTTTCTTAAAAATGTTATAATTTTTACAAAAAACAATTTTTTTAAATTATTTTTAATTTAAAAATTTTATTATAATATAAATATTAAAAAAAAAAATTAAATATATCACTGAATAATTAAAAAAATATAATTAAAAAAAATGTTAAAAATTGATTATTTTACGAAAAAGTCGTTTTTTTATAAATGGTTTATATCAAATTCATTTAGTACTCATAAAATGCTATACAAAAATACCCATATTGCTTATATTATCTCAAGATCCCTTACATTCTTAATAAATCGGTGTAAACAAAATTTTGTTAAGATTCCAGCAATATGTATATCAAATGAAAGCTAATGTTAAGGGTATTATAATAATGACAATGAAATTTAAAATTAATAATTTTTAAGAGATTGTTTATAGAATTTGTAAAAAATTTTAAAATTTTTTATTCCCTACACCATTTTTGTGGAGAGGATGTTTGTAACACACAATAATATTGGTTTTATATCCACCTTAAGGTATACAATTCGGCTCAGAATCGTTTTCTGAGACGATTTAGCTATGTCCTTCCGTCTGTCCGTCCTACCCCCGGGGGCATGTTACTTTGGTGAAGCCTCCTCTTTCGTGCTATTTCAATCCCGGTTTATAAAAAGGTGGCTAATACCTCTAGTCTGGCCGGGACTAAAAAAATTGGTTACAGTCTACTATTTGGCTTAGTCCTTGCATAGATTGAAACAGGCCAGACCAGGGCACCGCATAATCTGGTACTACGGGTGGCCAGTTGCCCGCAGGACTATGTGTCGTATGAATGAGACGTGTGCTGGGTTGTATGATGATGGATGAAAGGTATCATATACAAATGATACCATTGAATTTTCTTTCCTTGTCCAGATATGTTCAGAGTATACTCTGTTCAAATCAGAATTACCACAGTGTGTCCCTGTGAGTAAGGACAATGTCTTTGTCTTATTTAATGCATACGTACTTCTGTCCACCGGTTACGTCTATGGGTGCTGTTGACGAATCAACAGAGGCCATCCGATGGTCAGAGATTAGATACCTCGAGTACTTCAGCAATGTGCTTGTGCATGGACCGGTCAAAGCCAATGTACGAATATTGCCATCTGAGTAAAAGGGCGATGGTAGACCGTTCTCAAGTCTACCCACTGGATGAAAAAGACCACCGTGAAGTAAGGCCGTCAAAGCAGGTGTTCACATTAAAACTCTCGACATTCGTCTGTCCGTCCGTCCATGTAAATCTTGTAATCAAACTACGGGTCGCAACTTTGATGAAAATTCAATGAGATGTGATACATGATCTTCTATTATCCTAGGGACGAAGCCTATAGAAAATAGCACCTATAAAACTGAAACCCGAATGGGCTTGTAAACATACAACTGAACGCGACGAATATGGTTTCATAATTATTTTTAATATATTATATTTAATATATCTTAACAAAAAGCTGCAAAAACCTATTCCTATATTAAGCTTAATGACCCTTATAACTTTATAATTATAGGGCCTCATTTGACTCTAGCCCCTATAAAAATACACTTTCAAATTTGACTTAAATGTCCAGAAATGTATACAGTAATTAACGGTTTAAGTATATCTGAGACAACATACAATTCAATTTAAATAATTTATTATAAGAACTAAAACACATTTTATTTTTGTAATAGGTAAAGGGTACGATATGGTCGACCTTGCTCGTCTATAATTTCTTTCTTGTATTCATATTCTATATAGTTTATATGGAATTCTTCAAGTATTTATAAATTACTTCAATTTGATACCCATATTGCGTATATTATCTTTGTGTTTTGCATTATCTTAATAAATCGGTGCAAAACTTTTTTTAAGGGATTTTAACAATATACATATCAAATTAAATCTTTTTTGGAAGGGTAATAGAATAATGGCAATAAAATTTAAAAATAATAATTTTTTTGAGATTTTTTCAATAAAAAATCTTAAATATTATAATTTAAATTTGATTTTAATTTTATGTGGCAACTTTATAGTTCATCTTGTTTAATGTTAAGTATTGTAAAAGTTAATAATACAAATATTTTAACACTTCAGTGTGAAATTTCATAATAAGTGTAAACGAGTTATAAACTAATAATCCAAACTATATAAAGTTGGTTTTATTTTCGTAACAAACACATTTACATAATATTTAATATAAATATTAGGAAATAACCCTTAAGCAAAAGATAGTTAAAAGAGGACTAAGTAGTAACTAAACTTTTAAATTAAACCAGTCTAATTACATGATCATTTTTACTGACAAAAACAGATTTTAAAATTATTGTTTTTGTTAGGCAACACATCAGTACAAAAAGCTTTAAATTAAAATGGATTCTAATGTAAATTGTGTAAAAACGTATTGTAATAAACTAATTTGCATGCATTACACTGGAGAAACAAAAAAACTATAACGCACTTCGTAACACTGTCATAATCGTATTAATTTATGGGATATTTTTTTTATTTAAAAGAAACAAATTAGTAATTCCAATTAGCGGCTGATATATCAAAGTTTAAATAAAACATATAATTGAAATTCAAAGCTGAGTTCTCTATATTCTATTAAAACATCAAAAAATAATAAAATTAAATAAATATTAATTATTAAATACACGTACTCAGGCATTTCCATGAAAAATTTCAATTTAAATGAAAAACAAAGCGGAACGTAATAGCAGAACGTAAAATAAAACCTTAAACTAATGTATTATATATTTCAAATAAATTTGAAAATTTCAATAATAAACACAATTACATACATACATATGTACATATATACTTTCCATATGTATGTATATAGAAACAAATGACCACAGAAATTTTGAGTAAAAATTACATTTATTTAATAAATAACTTATTCGTAAGCAATTGTTTATTTTATAAAATGTTTATTAAACAAATTTCATATGGGAAATTTTTGTTTTATAAAGCATTTATTAAATAAAATAATATTTAAGAATAAGTTTGTATATATAAACAATTGTGTATATAATTAAATGTTGAAAATTAATTAAGTATACAAAATGCAATAATAATAATAATAAATAAATAAACTTATTAAACAGTAAAAGAGTATAATATGTATTTTAATAATAAACTAACAAATAATTATGAAAATACAAATGAGGAAAACTGATATAAAATGATATTTGAGATAATTTTTGGTGATAAAAACTAGCAAAAGTTTTAGGCTCAACAAAGGTTTTTTATATAGCCTAGCGAAGAAAAAAGAACTTCTAAGGAAGCGAAAAAGAAGTAGAATCTACTTTATCGAAATACTGAACAAGAGCTGAAAATGTTATGATTTTTTCACAGGCTTGTAATAGGTGGGATGTTCTTTTAATTTCATTCCAAATTTACTACATCTGAAGTCATTCTTAGGAAGTCAGTTTTATGTTATTTTTTGGAAGTTATTAGTGAAGTGAATTGTTAAAATAAATAAATAAATTACACACATTTATCACTCAACTTCAAAATAAAATTTCAATAGAAAAGAAATATAACTTCAATTTTAAACAAAGTTCTATTCTTTTCGCTCCTTTGGAAGTTAATAAACATCACTTCCACAGAACGTAAATAAATTCCCTTAATGCTACTTTTGAAGTGTTTATAAATGTTATACTTTTGGAAGTATTTCGTTTTATTTATGCTGGGTATACATATAGGACTACAATTTAAGATATAGTCTTTAGACTTGTACATACTAAAGTCGGGACTATAGTCTATATTTTATAGAATCGACTAACGTATATTTTGTAATATAGACGTTTTGTTTAGGTTTCAGTTTAACTACAGTCTTGTTTGGAGTCTGGAAAAGTGTGCAGTCTATTGTGTGAACTATAGTCAGGCTTATATCCGGCACTATACTCTAGTCTATAGTCCAAACTATAGACTCGCCTATAATCAAGACTATGGCCGACTATGATCATAAACTGTTCTATAATATGGTCCATATTCATATTCCATAATCCTGGCTGCATAATTAAGTCTAGAATTATAGATTATAGACTGGAAATAGTCTGTAATATAGTAGAGTTTAGTAATATATAGTTTATGTTCTGAGCTATAGTCTTAACCTTAGCCTGGACTAAAATATATAAATAAAACTTTAATCTATATAATGGATTAGACTGGAACTATGACCTATATTATAAACTATGATCTACTCCAAAATCTGTGCTACTCTCTGGTATTTTACATAGCTTATAGTTAGTCCTTAGTCTGGACTAGAGCCTATGCTATAGTCTGAAATTTAGTCTATACATACTATCAACTATAGTCAAGTCCATACTTTATAATCTGAAGTATTTACTCTATTTACAAACTATACAATATTTTTTAGTATAAGAAAGAATTTGGACTATAGTCCAGTTCATATTCTGGACAAGAGTTTATTCTATAAATATCAGCTGAGACATTAGTATGCAATCTGAAAATTTTTCTAAGCTGTTATCTTGACTACAAAGTCTGGAAAATAGTATAATCTATAGTTTTTATAGGCTTCAATGTGGACTAGTCTATAATTTGAACTATAGTCTAGTCGACTGACTGCACTATGGTCCTGTCTATAGTCTAGTTTTAAGTATTCTCTATAGTATGAACTAAAGTGTGTGGTCTTTAACTAAGGCCCTATAATCTGAAGCTATATTAAAATATATAGTCCAGTCTAAAGTGAAGGCAACTATCTCATATAATGGCTATAGCTTGTATATATGAGCAACAGCTTGTATGTGGTATAATCTGAACAACAATTTAAGCTATAGTCTGGAGTGAAATGTGAAATTTAGTCTGGACTATAGACTAATGTCTACTTTGCGATCTGGTCTATAGCCTGCCCTACGGTTGACATTCTTGTATATAGACTTTATTTTGTTATAGTCTAGTAAATAATCCGAACTTTGTTATTCTATACATTTGATGACTTTCTATTAAAAAATATTTTGCTTGGTTTTACTATTGAAAAATATTTAAAAGTAAATTTCTCAAATTATCAAAACCAATAATGTGTAATATAATATTTTAGTTAGAGATAAATAATTATAAAATATATTAAGCAAATAAACAGATTTGAAAAAAATAAAACATTATCATATAACAACAAATGAATGCGAAAAAAATTAAATTAGAAAAAAAAAACATTAAAACTACAATAAAATTTAACTAGAAAATTAACAACAGCAAACGGAAGTGAAAGAAAAAATTAAATAAAACAAAACAATAAAAAAGAGAAAATAATAAATTCTAAATTACAAAACTATAATGAAAAATCGTAATCTACTGGATGGTTCGATGGCGTCAAGTAATTGTGCAGCAGCAGCAGCAACAATGTGTTTAGCAAATAATGCAAATAATTGCAGTAACAATAATAATAGCAATATAAAAACCAATGTTACAACATTAGGCCACCCACACAGTCATAATAACAATAACATAATGGCTTACAACGGAAACGGAAATGCTAACGAATTCAACAGCAACAATAATATGACAACCAACTCTATGTGCAATAATATTACTAGCAACAATAATAATAACAACAACAGCCTTACAAACAACACTACCTTAACAACAGCCGCCTGTACAGAGTTGGGAAGTTCAGCATCAGCAGCAGCAACTGCAGCAACAACAGTTTTATCCTTAAATTCTATAAATTCATTTATGCCAACAGAAAAGCTAACAACAGCAACAAAAACAACATCTGCTATGGCACCTACAATTGTATCGTCAATTACCACAATGCAAACAACAAACAAATCAACAACCACACCCACCTCACCGCCTATAAGTTTGACCACAAATGGCCATCATCAACATTCTCAAAATCATCAACAGCAGTATCATCATAATCATCATCACCAGCATAATCAGCAGCAACAACATCAACAACAACAGCATCAGCACCAACAGCAACAACAACAACTTTATCCTTCGATAACACCGACATATTGGCAACCTGCACCAAATCCAGCCCCATATTTAGTTCCAGGTAATTAGTACCAACAACAATACTCTGTAATACTTATTTGCTTATTACAGGAGTATGTGTACGCACGACATATGTATGTATGTACGTACCTCTCACAAACACTTTATCCAACACTAACAAAATTCTAAATCGTACAAAATGTTAACGATGGGTAATTTTATTCAAAATACGAGGGTAATTTGAAAAGTATTTGAAATTTTGTTTGATGATCAAATCTTTATGATGAAATATCTGTACTAATATCTTAATCGATTAATCACAAATTGTCTTAACACAAACATTCTGGGGAGATAATGTCTAGAAATATGTTAAAACATAAATTTCTTTTGTATGGAAGAAATTTATTAAGAAAAGTATTATAAATTTCTTTAGAAATTTTTGCCTTGCATTTGTTTTAGAAAAATTTGTCTTAACATAAATTTCTTAAACATTCTTTTTGTCTAGAAATAAATTTCTTTAGAATATTTTGCCTACAAATAAATTTCTTTACAAAATTTTATCTAAACATAATTTTATTTAACAAAATTTTATCTAGGCATAAATTTCTTAAGAAAAATATTTTTTTTTCGAAAAATTGACATTATTTCAAACAATTTTATCTAAACATAAATTTATTTTAAAATTATTGTCAAGACATTAGTTTTTCAGAAACGTTTTTATTACATAAATTTTGTCTAGACATAAATTGTTATAGAAAATTGTGTCTAGACATTAAATCTTATAGAAAATATGAAGAAAAAAGAACTAAATAAACGAAAAATACGAAAATCTATCTTAATTAAAACTTATTGAAAACATTTTTAGAAAATATGCTATTGAAGTGTAGTACGGGTATTAAGGCCTAAAATGACCAAATTTTGGTACTTTTTTGTTGTCCCTAAAGTTCTTAAGCAATTCTATGTATAATTGTATCGTTAAGTTGTATTTACAAGTATAATAAACACATTTACACAAGATATACTTTGTTGAGCGAACAAGGGAAAATTGCACTCTTCTCAATATAAGAATTTTCCCACTATTTTACTCATCTAATCGTATTTTTATACCCTACACCACAATAGTGAGAAGGGTACAAAAATCGGCATGTCCGTCCGTCCATGTAAACCTTTTAATCAAACTTCAAGTCGCAATTCTGAAGATAATTTATTGATACATAATCTTTCATTGTCCCAGGGAAGAAGCCTATTGAAAATTGTTAACATCGGTCCATTATTTTACCTAGCCCTCATAAAACTGAAACCGCCGGAAAGGGCTTTTAGTTCATAAATATGTTAAATATATTCGTATCTCCACAAAAAGCTGCAAAACCAAGTTCTATATTAAGCTTGATAAACCTCATGAATTTTATAATTATAGGTCCTCATTTGACCCAATCCCCTATAAAAAGCCCCCTTCAAAATTTGACTTAAATGTCCACAATTTTATTTGACAATAAATTCAACTTAAGGCTTTTTTATAAAAATTAATCACATTTTATTTTTGTAACATGTGTAGGGTATTATATGGTCAGCCTCATCCAACTATAATTTCTTACTTGTTTTCTTACATTAAATGATACTTTTATTTATTGTTAAAATTTATAAATTAATTTTAAACAATTTACATTTTGCCATCAGACTGATTTTGTTAGTTAACCCTCGTATGCCGTTAACAAAGGCTCGAAGTACACAATAAATAATTAACGGTACATAGTGCAATGTATATAATTAAACTAAACCATTGTTTAGAAAGAAAATAGCGGATACAAAAAGCTAATGAACTGAATAGAACATTCAAAACATGAAATTACAAATTAATTCAAAATGTCAAAAACATTTCTTTTTTTCACAAAGTGTCGCAGTGTTCATGACTATTACGATGTTTTTAAAATAACCATGAACATTATGACATGACACTCATATTATAGTCATATGGAGTATTTGTAATCTATAAACATAATGTCACTATGTTCATGTATATTATGACACTGGAATTCATTATGTTCTTAAATATTAAAATTTAAAAAATTAAATCATTAACATTTTATTTATTTTTTTTTCTCATTACAGGTATGTTTTGTTATCGCTTGACCTAAGATAAGTATATCAAAAATTTATATATTTAAAAATTTATTAAAGGTTTATAAGACAAACTTTCATACAGGCCACAGAAATTTATTTAAGGTTTATAAAACAAATTTTGTATGAAAATTTATCTTATAAACCTTTGATAAATTGTTATTAATAAAGCCCCTAGTGTCTTACATTTAGGTCTCAAATTCTTTAAAAAAAAACTTTTAAAAATTTCCAAACAATTAACTTTAAACTCATAGCCAACTAATTCTCTTAAATAAAAAATAAGAAAACTCTAATCACATTGGGTTCGATCTATACCGGAATTTGAGCGACTTCAATTATGCCAGAACAACTCTTGTTTTGAGCGGCACGTTGTAAATATGTTTCTGCTATAGAAGGTGGATGACCTCTAAGTCAATCATCCATTGGGTATTTGAAACCCATAAAATGGATATCTCTTGTCTATGTCCCCCCGGGGTCATATTACCTTGGTGAAGCCTCTAATTTGGTGTTATTGCAATCCCGAGGAAAAGAGGTGTTTCCAATACCTCAGTCTGACCGGGACTATAAATAGGTACAGTCTACTGTACCTATTTATAGATAGAAAGAAGTCAAACCAGAGCACCGCATAATCTGGGACTATGGGTGGCCAGTTGCTTCAGGACTATGTCCTGGCTGGTCAGTTGGTTAATGTTCCTTCGGGATCCACGTAGTGGATGTGGCATAAACCTAAAATCGGGGGAAGAGTAAGTTGCGGTTAAAAGACTGATGTAAGGTAAAGTCAATATTTCGGGATAAGTTCGGTGCTGTTGCCGAAACAATAGATACCCACAGAGGAGTGACTGTGGGACTAAGCGTTGGAAATGAAATGGTATTAATTGTATATAGTACATGATGAATGTGAGGTACGGCGGGCCTCACCTCACCCGTCTACCTATAATGAATGTGTCTTATAAAAGAGATGTGTGCTGGGTTGTATGATGATGGATAAAAGGTATCATATACAAATGATACCATTTAATTTCCCTTCCTTATCCAGATATGTTCAGAGTATGCTATGTTCATATCAGAATTACCACAGTGTGTCGCTGGAGTAAGAACAAAGTCCTCGGCTTATTTGATGGATTCGTACTTTGGTCCACCGGTTACGTCTCTAGGTGCTGTTGCCGAATTAACAGAGGCCATTTGCGTGTTTGTAAATGGGAATGACGTTTTACATCTCGTAAGTTAAGCAACGTGGCAGCAATGGTCAGAAATTAAAAACCTCAAGTACTTCAGCAAAGTGCTTGTAAACGAGCTATGATCTTACGAATCCTATAAATAAGTTTTCCCTTCCGACCTAAATCGGATCCATGTGATCTCTAGGTATGATATCTTCTACCCAGTAACCGGATCTCGAAATTGATGGTTTCTTTGTGAATGTCATTTAAAGCTGTCGTATACTAGGTTCGAAAGCTTTATAGTCTGAATCTAGAAAAGTATATGTTGTAAGGTTCATTTTAACATTTACAATATGTTCGATTCGAACCTTTATTTTTTGCTTTTCAAGATATTTAATATTTAGATTTAGTCCACACTAAAAAACGTTTGTTGGGAAACTTTTTTCTTAAGTAATTCTCTTTTGAAGTTTCCTTAAGGTCTACACATAGAAACTTTTGTTTCAGAAACTACTTTTTAATTGCATTGATTTGTTTTTGTACGAATGAGAAGAATAACAAAACAAGTTTCCGAGTACGAGAAACTCCGTAACACAATTTGTAGGAAAATTTGTCTTATAAACCTTTGATAAATTGTTATGATAAAAGTCTTTAATATCTTACATTTACTGTCTTATTCATAAACAAAATTTTTTATTTTAAAACAGTTTATAAATTAGATTTTGTATAAAATTTTGTTTTATAAATCTTTTATAAAACAACAATTTTGTTTGTGAATAAAAGGGTTAATCTTTAAATTCTTTAAAAAAAAACCTTTTAAAATTTTCCAAACAATTAACTTTAAACTCATAGCCAACTAATTCTTCTCATCCTTCGTTTATTGCGTTTATTCATGTTTGAAACCTTTGAAAAAACAATATTTTATTAATACATATAAATTTTAACCATTTTATTAGAAATGCAAGTCATGTTTTAAAAATATTTTCGTTCTCATACTGCACAGTGGAAAAGAGAGAGAAAGGGAGGTCATGATTGTTCTTTTATTTTTAGGTTTATTTGCTGCCATTGTTAAAAATAATGTATTAAACATTTAACAGACATTGCGAATGTATGTATGTATGTATGTATGTATGTATGTATGTATGTATGTATGTATGTATGTATGTATGTATGTATGTATGTATGTATATGCCTACCTGCCTATCCAACTATTTGTGTCTATTTTGTAAAATGTCTTTTCAAATATCCATAAATACATGCACACATAGCTAACTGTATGAAATACTAAATGACTGACTAACTGACATGTCTAACTATTGGTGAATTTATATCACAAAATAGCAATAATATTTTAGCATGTTAATGTTTTTTTTAATTCCATAGAATATCGGTTTGTTTGCTAAAAGAAGACTAAGTAAGACAAGTTTAACTGTTATACCCTACACCAATTTAGTGGGGATATAATAGCTTCCTACTGATGTTTGTAAAGTTCATAATAAATTGCCATCTCATCTCTTTGTCTGTTCATTTAAACTTTTAAACTTAAAGCAGCTCTTGTGTCTTGATCAAAAGACACAAATTTTGAGTTTTTTGTTTTTTATACATAACAAAAAGCCATCCTAATATACATTTATAGATAGTTCTTAAAATAATATTAAAAATTGATTAGTTATAAACAAAATTCCATTCTAAAGTCTGTTAGAATTGATTTATAAATAAAATACAATTAAAACCATGCAATGAAAAGAGGCATTGGGGATAGGAAACGTTGCTGAAATACCATGGACAACATACACAAAATATTTTATACATTGTACGAAATATTTCGTAATTAATATGTATTTTTCGTATATAACAAAAAGTTTCTTATTATAATCGAAAAGAAGATAAAAGGAGTGACTGTGGGACTAAGCGTTGGAAATGAGTTGGTATTAATTGTATATTATACGGGATGAATGTGAGGTACGGCGGGCCTCACCCCACCCGTCTACCTATAATGAATGTGTCGTATGTTTTTCTCTCATGAATGTATCGTATAAGAGAGATGTGTGCTGGGTTGTATGATGGATGAAAGATATCATATACAAATGATACCATTGAATTTTCCTTCTTTGTCCAGATATATTCAGAGAATACTTTGCTCATATCAGAATTACCACAGTGTGTCCCTTTGAGTAAGAACAAAGTCCTCGGTTTATTTAATGGATTCGTATTTCGGTCCTCTAGATGCTGTTGCCGAATCAACAGAGTCCATCCCATCTGCGTGGTTGTAAACGGAAATTATGTTTTACATCTCGGAAGTTAAGCAACGGAGCAGCAATAGTCAGAGATTAGATAGCTCGAGTACTCCAGCAAAGTGCTTGTATATGAACCGGCCGTGGGGTAGGCCATCATGCCAGGTACTCACGTAAAGCACTTTGACATTCATACAAAATTCCTACAATAAACAATCAATAAATTTATTAAGTATTTATGAATATGGGGGTAATAAAGCCACTGTTTAGTATCATTTATACACGATGTCCGAAGAAAGAGTCTTTCAAATATATGTTTCTCTAAACTATAAACGTGTAGGGTTTAACATAGAACATGTATTAGGACATTTTATTATGTACGTATGTATGTGTGTGTGCGTTTTATCAATTTATTTACTACATACATAACTTTAGTTATATGCAAATGAAACATTTTTGGCTAAATACGCAAACACTGAAAACAACAGCTACCAAATGTAAAAAAAAAAACTATTGATTATACATTCATTCATTTGTCCAGTATGTTTTATAGTCGCGACAACATTTAATTTCATTCTTATGAGACCAAATTGTTCGTATGTTAAATATAAACAAAAACATGAATTTAATAAGAGTTTATTACTTGTGTGTGTACACATACACTCATACTACCATATTCTAACATAGGCCTTTACATAGTAGTTCTAATAGCCTGCAGTTCAGGGTGACTGTCCCCAACTAGCTTTTTATCTAGATAACTAAATATATGAACATATGAGTGCTCTAAGAGAAAGATAGATTACAAAGCGACAAGCTGAGAACTAGTCCAAAGAAGTTCAATTCATGGCCTTTTAATAGTAGATCTGATTACCAGCAGTTCAAGGGGGACTGTCCTTAACTAACTATTTATCCAAATGACTAAATATATGAACATGTGAGTGCTCTAAGAGAAAGTTAATTGGCTCTCTATAGACTAGAAAGTGACAAAAAGAGGGCTAAATTAAAGGAGTTCAATTCATGGAAATGAGCCTTTTCTTTTGTGATCTGTATTTCTCTATATTACTTGGTGAAAATAAAGTGACGACAGTCTTTATTTACGCTTACATCAGAGACATCAAAGTGACAGCTGACCAGCAGTTCAGGGGAACAGTCCCCAACTAAGATTTTTTCTATTGACAAAATATTTTTACATATATTTGCTCTAAGAGAAAGGCAATCGTCACTCCATAGATTACAAAGTCCAAAGAAATTCAATTGATGGCCTTCACATAGTAATTTTTATAGTCAGTAGTTAAGGGGAAGTGTTTCTAACTAGCTATTTACTAAATTTTAACAAATGTTTGCTATAAGAGAAAGTCAATCGTCACTCCATTGATTACAAGGTGACACGCTGAGAAATATACTTGTCTTTCTCCAGATTACTTGGTGAAAACTTACATGAGAGATATAAAAGTCGCTACTGGTTTAACTCTAGTTAACAAAGAGTACAGTCGTGAGGCGAATTAGAGCCAACCAAATGATTATCACATCAGAGTTTCTTGAGGTAACACTTTGTTACTTTTAAAACTGACGGGAAACATGTATTTATGTCAATATCTAAGTGCATATTCACATAAATACTTGTTTCCCTAAAACTAAGCCAATAACAGTGTATTTTAAACATTTGGCTTGAATCACGGATCTGCATAGAGGGAGCTAATCCATGCTAGAAACATCCTTAATCCAAATTTATCATTGACAAAGATGACCCTACAAAATGTTCATTGAAATTATTTCTTTATTTTAGCGTTTCAGTAAAGTGTCATCGGCCCCCTCTTTTGAGAAATTGAACAACCCTGTCCAAATACACACATCAATATATAGTATTTTAATATTCAAATTTTGTAGAACTTTATAACCTAATATAGATGGCACAGCCAATAAACTAAGCACGTAATAGTTGCTGCAAATTTTTTATTCTATTTTATTTTTCATGGCAGGCTAAATGACAAGCGAAAAAAAAGAAGAAGAAATGGAAATATCGGACACATACTTACAATTCCATACAATCATTTACAACAGCTATAATGAAAAAATAATAAACGAAAATAGCTAATGAAATGAAAGGGACATAAACGAACTTCTGATACCCTGTATCATGAACATACATATATGTATATGTAAATCCAAGCTGTTCCTATACAGAACTAATACATTGTAATATATATCTTTCGTTCTATCGTAAAATTAGAAAAAAAGTTCATTAAAAAATATTTCGTATTATGCACGAAACCTTTCGTAAATATTATGACAAAATAGTAACGATTATTCGTAATTTGGATTTGTTTGATTTTGCTCTACACAATGGAAAAACATTTTTTCAAAGTATAAACGACTGGTACCAAATTGTCACCAAAGTGTTTATAATTTTCTAATAACATCCGTTGTTTAAGTATGTACATAGGTATGACAACAACTTTGTTGTTTGTGTAACAACAAAGTCGTTCACAAGGTTGTCAAAATTGCTACAAATCGTTGTCGAAATCTGACTTTCATAATAATAAAGTTTATGAGGGTAATCAAGGCTAGTTTGGAACTTGGTTTTGCAGCTTTTTGCCGAGATACGAGTATTTAAACATAATTATGAACTTAAAAGCCCTATTCGGCAGGTTCAGTTGTATGGAGGCTAGGTGAAATATTGGACCGATGTTAACCACTTTCAATAGGCTTCACCCTTGCGACAACAAAATATCATGTACCAAATTTCATTGAATTATCTTCAAAATTACGACATGTAGTTTGATTACAAGGTTTTCATGGACGGCCGGATTGAGGAACAGACAGACATAGCTAAATCAACTCAGAAAATGACTTTGAGCCGATTGGCATACTTTAAGGTGAGTGTAGGCACAATATTACTGTGCGTTGCAAACATTAGCACAAACCCAATATACCCTCCACACTAAAGTGGTCTAGGGTATAAAAATTTATAGCTGAGCGTGTCATCTGCATAGTCCTAGTATTCAGATTCAATGACAATCATTGAAATCGTTTCATCATAAACAAAAACACATAATACCCTCTATAAAAGAGTAGGGCACGAAAAAGAAACAATACATATGTATGTACATACAACTACATAAGCATATTTGTCAATTGAGGGCATAATGCAAAATGACAAAGTTCACAAAATTAGCAAATATAACAACTACACGCAGACATACATATGTATATAAGAACATTAGATTGGCTCCAATTGTATTGTAAAGAAAGAATGTATCTACCGATATTTCAGCAAATATTAAACAACAATTTGCAAGCATTTTATTCAGTAATCAAAATTTGATAATCTAGGTTAAAGGATAGAAAGATCCTTTTTAAATGTTTGTGCATTGTTTTATATCTCATGTGCAATACGACCTTAAATGGCTCTTTTAAGAAACTTTTTTGTGAAAACAAATTTGCTCATAGATCCTTAAAAATCTCAATAAAGGACCTTTTATCATTTAATTTAGCTCACTATTGAATTGAAAAGAAAATAAGAATATACAAAATTTGCATTTCCGTTTCCGGACAAAATTTGCGTCCGTTTTTAAGGCCACTCTAATGTACATGCTAGAACCAAAAAAATGTTTTACGATTTTCAACACCCTAGAGCTAAACATTTTCAGTTTACTATAAAATATTCATACAAATCGTACCATAAAATAATGAATAAAAATTAGTTTTATTTAGTTGTAGTTTTATTTTTATTAATTTTTCCAAAAGAAGAAAACGAACATTACGAATGAGTACAATTCAGGTGTTTTTGTTTTTATTTATTTTATTAATAAACTTGTGCAAGTGAATTTCTGTGTAAACACTGTTTTTTTTTTATTCTTTTGTCAACTTTGTTATTTTTTAACTTGAAAATAAAATCAAATGAATAAATAACAAAAAAATAAAATAAACATGTATGTGGTTATTAAATAAACACATATACATACATAGATATCACAGACACAAATGCAAATAAAAGAGTAGCAGTGACCCGGCAGTTTGTGGTGATTGTTCAACTGCTAAACACTTGGTTTACAAATGAACAATTTATACTGCAATTGATTATTTTAAAAGTATTAAGAAGTTGCTTTTAAATAAAATATAATTTGGCTACTCTCTAGATTACTTGGAGTCATTAAAGTGATGATAGACTTTCACTCACAAAAAAGTAAATGTAGTACTTTTATTCGATTAAAAATAGACAATTGATTCATCAGCTAATTACATTCAAGAGTTTAAAAAAATACTTTTTAAAGATTGCCTATTCTTCAGATTACTTGTAGACATTAAAGTGGTGATCTCATTATTCTGAGACTATTGTTTTTCACACAGCATTAAAAAGAGTTTAAACTTCACTAACTTTTAAGTTAGAGGTTTTATTCGATTTCTTATACCACCAATCGATTACAACCACTAAACACTCGGTTTACAAATGGACAATTTATACTGCAATATATTATTTCTGGAATAATAAGAATTTACTTTTAAAAAAGATATCAATTGGTTACTCTCTAGACTACTTGAGGACATTAAAGTGATGATAGACTATTAATCACAAAAATGATGAGATTTATTTGTAAGGGCTCAACAATATACATTTAAAACAGTGCCTACTCTTTAGATTACTTGGAGACATTAAAGTAGCGATCTCATTACTCTAAGACTATTGATTTCCGCTCAACAAAGAGTACACACGTAACATATAATCCAAAAATTAAGAAATGAAATTCAACAAAGTATTTGAAAATAATGCAATTTGAAAAGGGTATTTCGACTCCTTAAAAAACTACTGAGTAAAAATGTTACATTTTATGGCAATCACTCATACTAAAACATAATCATGCAAACATAAATAAATATACAAATACATTTTTATTTATTTATTTATATATACTTTTTCATATGAGTATTTAATTTTTTAGTTAGTGAATATTTTTATTTTCTGTTATAATTATTTATATTGAGTATGAGTATGTGAATTAGCAACTGATCTTTAAAGGAATTTAATAATTTTTCAAATGAAAATTAATACTACGATAGATTACCTGGGTTGTATAATGTAAACAATTTGTTTTGTTCTTTTCTTCGTGTTTTAATTTATCACATGGAAATTTTTATATCCACCATCAAAAAAGATGGGGTGTATATTGATTTTGTCATTCCGTTTGTAACACATGGAAATATTGGTCATAGACCCAGAAAAGTATATATATTCAGGGTGCTCATTAATTCCTAAGACGATCTAGCCATGTCTGCCCGTCTGTCTGTCTGTTGAAGGCACGATAGAGTCCGAATGAAAAGAGCTAGAGGTTTCACATAAATATTTCTTATAGGTATGGTTTGTTTGTTATTGAAAATGGGAAATATCGGTCCACGTTTTCGGACAAGTGGACTCTCGAAAAGCAGCTTTAACAGTCAAAACTTGTAGCGATGAAATTCGACATAAGTAAGTTTCTTATGATCCAAAATCACTATGCAAAATTTTATGAGGATCGGTCCATAATTGACCTAACTCCCATATCAGGTCCAATTCACAAAAGGACTTTAACGCTCATTACTGGCTTAAAAATTCTAGTTTAAAGATGAAATTCGACATAAATAGGTTTCATACGAGTCAAAATCTATCTAAATGTTATGAGGATCGATCCATGATTTACCCTACCCCTCCCATACAAGGTGCCCTTAGAAAATGACTGCAACGCTCATTAATAGCTTAAAAGTACGAGTGTAGCAATAAAATTCGAAACAAATAAATTTAATACGAAACAAATTCTGTCTACCAAATTTTATGAGGATCGACCCATAATTGACCTTACCCCCCCTATATAAGGTCCCTTTCGGAAAATTACTTTAACGCTTATAACAGGCCTAAAAATATGAGCATATAGATGGAATTCGACATAAGTAAGTTTCATTCGAGTCAAACGAGGTTTAATGGTGGGTATAAAAGATTCAGCATAGCCGAATATAACACTTTTACTTATTAAGAATCGATTCAGTTTTATTTAAAACGAACCATTATTAATAATTTTAGAATATAGTTATATAAATTCTTGGTTCATATGTGTTTATTGTCTGTCTGTCCGTCTGTCTATTTAAAATATGATAGGTAGCCAATGGGAAGAGCTAGAAAGGTAAACATTTTGAAAAATATTCCCTATTTATGGAGTATATGGCAATACAATACAGTTTACTTCCCGAAATACTTCATACATGCACGTACATGCACATTTCGCCCAAAATAGTTTTATGAAGCCAAAAAAAGGTCCAGCTCAGAAAGTGACTGTAATACAGATAACTGGCTAAAAAATAAAAGAAATTTCACATAAATTAGTTTCATAAGGAACAAATTAAATTGGAATTGGATCATAATTGACACTAGCTCTCATACTAATAAATCCTTAAATTATGCATCTATGAATCGGCCACTAAAGTGTACACTATATAAGAAGATATGAAACTAGTCAATGAGTTGACTCACAGTGATCGCACAATATCATTCACATAATCATTTGACTGTCAATACCTTTACTTCACTATAACCTCACTTTATACTTTGTTGCATGAAAACAAAAAATACAAAATATTCCTACACGAGTTATTTAACAAAAAAAAAAGTAAACAACTCTTTTAAAGCCGACTTAAAATGTTATATTAACCATATTTTTTCCGAATTTTAACCACATTTTGTTAAACACGTCACTATACATATAGCAACCAATTTTTTTAAAAACACTTGTACATTAAAATTATATTATTTGTTCTGTTAATTAACATGAGTTTGTGAAAATTAATCATAACGAATGAAATTAAAATAATTTTGTAAAATACATAAATTGTTTAATAAAATTTTAACGATTTTAGGTACAATATGTGTTAAATTAAAAAAAAAAAATCATATGATAGGTTTGGTTAAAAAAAAAACAGGATAAAAAGTTAGTTGAACTTTTTACTAAAATATTTACTTTAAAACAAAATACATAAATAATTTTAATTATTTGGCTTCAAATTGCAAATATAAACAAAATTCAGTTGCATTAAATTGTTGATGAGTTGTAGCAAATATAAGAATGTTTATCGTTAATACAATACGATATAGTTACTTTAAAATGTAAATATTATTATAATTATAATTATTACTATTATTATGATTCAAATTACTTAAACAAACAATATTCAGTTGTATGAAACTTCTATAAAGTTGTATCCAACAGATATCTGCAATCCTTAAAAAATACGAAGGAATGTTATAAAATATAGCAAATTTTGGAATGAAACACTTTTGAAGAAAATAATCAAAATAATTGTAAAATAGAAATCCCACGTAAAGTTCTAAAAAAATGTATGAACAAAATTTAGAAAACAAGAAAAGTTTGCTTCGAACTTGCAACTACTTTCATTGGAATCGTGTTTCTACACCTTGAACTTTTTCAATGTAACATTCAACAAGAATGAAAGTCTAAAGTATGATTCTAATCTCAGTAGCTAAGGAACTCAAGGATATTTTTATAGATAAAGTTGTAATAGTTACAATTATCTAATTCGGTGGTTCTGTATTGAGATTTAAGCCAAAAAAATATTGCTAATTCTACAAGTATTGCAGTGGGATGGTCTAAGTAAGATAACGACTCTGATCAAACGGCTTCCGGGCTATACCGGACTTTGGGCGTGTTGTTTCATCACGTCATCTTACTTTGAGCGGCACATTTTCCATCTGTTTCTGCAACTCTTGGGTATCAAGACTCCTAGGAATTTATCTTTTTCATTCCTGTGAATTTTGCCGATAACTGCCATAAATGATTTAACGAATCCTAAACATAATTATCTTATGTTCTCCAGATCAGATGGGTTTCAGTCTATATCGAACTTTAAGTGACGTAAGTTGTAACAGAACTACTTTTGTTTCGTTTCACACTTTCCATTTGTTTCTGCTACAGACGGTGGATGACTTCTACAAAAGATATCTATTGGGTCCTCGTAATTTTCTTTAAATGTTGACATACATGAAGTAGGAAGGGCTATAAATATACCAAATCTGATCACATGGGGTTTGATCTATACCGACTTTGAGCAAATTCAGTTGTGCCACAACAATTCTTGTTTTGCGCGGCACGTTATCTATATGTTTCTGATACATAAGTTGGATAACCTCTAAGCAAGACATGCATTGGGTATCTGGGATCCTCAGAATTGATCTCTCTCGTCTCTTTGAATTTTTTTAAAAGCTGTCTTTAACGAGATACGATCTAATGAATCCTACAAACAAGTTCATTATTCCGTCCTATAACGATAGCTTCTCTGTGAATGTCATTTAAAGCTATCGTATACTAGGTTTAAAAGCCTTACAGTCGGAATCTAGATTTGTAATCTCATAATATAAGTTATCCTCTCGACAAAAGTATATGTTGTTAAGTTCGTTTCAACGTTTACAATATGAACGAAATTGAGTTATATCAAACTACCTATAGGTTGTAGCAAACTACTTAAAAGATGCAACAAACTAAGTTGGAGTTGGTACTCCTTGCCTTTAGTTATTTCCAGTAGAATTTTTTTCAAAATTGTTAAAACCTTTAGATTAAGATCTTTTCTACATTCCTATCACTTTTCTCTTCGATACTCGTCATTTTGTCAATACAAACATCAATTCTTTTTGAAATACAATTTATTTAACATTTTAATACAATGTCCTTACACTTGATACTTAAATGTTTGAACATTGTCAAAGGTTTTGTGTAGCAAAAAAAAAATGCTAATTTAATTTTCCAAAAATTGCTTACAAAGTACCAACTGCAATATTAGCAAGGAGTAAAAGGAAAATCTGTTAAAACAAGGTTTTCATTAACATTTTAAAACTTTCAAATACTTTAAAATTTTATATAAAGAAAGTTTAGCTGTTTACGTTATAGACTACTTTGGGGCAATAAAGTATCCATCTGTTTTAATGTTAATCTATAGATAAAATTTGACTGTTAACGCTATAGACTACTTTGGGACAATAAAGTATTCATCTGTTATGTTATTCAAGGAAAGTAATTTTCTCAAAACTCTCAAGAGTATTAAAACTATTCTTTAACCCAACCAATATTTTCACAAACAAAGAAGAGAAACACTTCAAAGTAACGCTTTAAAAAAAATCTGCAAATGATTATTTTTTGAACAGAAACCTGACAACAAAATCGAAAAAAGTGGAAATGTGAGTTAAAGAAGAAAAGTTACAGAAAAACAAAAACCTATTCAACTAAACGTTTTCTTCCTGTCAAAAAATAAAATCTATGATGAAGAGTTGTACGTGATCTAAGATCTAACCATGTAAAATACAAAAATTTCACTTCGTCATCATACGTACATGCATGTGGACTTGTGTACATGTACTTATACTACGAAAACAAAATGATATTTGTAAAATATACAGAAATATGTATGAATGTTTATGTGTGTGAGTGTGTGTAGATGACATTTCCTGAGGTATACACAAATTTTCTTTAAAATTGCACACATTTAGAATTTTGAATTGTTTGTTGTTGTTTGCTGTAAGTATCTATAGATAACGGTATTGGGTGGGTGGACTTTTGAAGTTTAGGTGTTTTGTAAGTTGTCTGTTGCTACTATGTTTGGTTTTCTATAAGAAATTTCTTTACGATTTGGTTGTTGCTTCCGTTTTATTTTTGTATGTTCTTTACATGTTTTACTGTGACAGAACGACATAGACATACTCCCATATACATCCATATAAAATGTATACGATTTATTCGGAAAAATACAATTTTTTTCTCAACTTCCTCCACTACTTAGTAGAATTGGTAATGGTGGAAATTTAAAGAGTTTTGTCGAGTTTGTTGTCAGAGATTTAAAACTATGCTTTCAATAAATGAAGAATTTATTGAAAATTTTCTTAAGTAAGACAAATTTTTCTATAGAAAGAAAATAAAGAGAGTAAAAATATTTCTATAAAAAAATAATTTTATGAAAATTTTTCTGTAAAAAGAAAATTGTATTGACAATTTTCTATAAAAAGTGGATTTTATTAAAAAAATTCTATGAAAAAGAAAATTTTATTAAAAATTTCCTATACAAGAGAAAATTTTGTTCCAAATTTTTTATAAAAATAATATTTATTGAACATTTTCTATAAAAAATTAATACAACAATAATATTTAAAGAAAATTTTCTATAAAAAGAAAATATTATGAAAATTTTTCTAGAAAAAGAAAATTGTATTGAACATTTCCTATAAAAATTAAATTCTATTGAAAATTTAATATGAAAAAGAAAATTTTATTAAAAATTTCCTATAGAAGAGAAAAAAATTTTATTTAAGATTGTCTAAAAAAAATATTATATTGATAATTTTCTATAAAAAATTAATAAAAAATTTAGAAACAGTTTTCTATAAAAATAAAATGTTATTGGAAATTTTCTATAAAAAGAAAATTGTATTAAAAATTATCCATATAAAAACATTGTATTAAAATTTTTCTATATAAAGAATATTTTATTGAAAATTTTCTATAAAAAAGAAAATTTTATTAAAAATGTCCTATAAACAAAAAAAAATTTTTTAAGAATTTCTTTAAAAATAATATTTCATTGACCATTTTCTATTAAAAGAACCTTTTATTAAACATGTTCTACAAAAAAAACACAAGTATGAATTTATAGTCGGACATTGCCGACCATAAGATTAATTTTATTTTTTTTTTAAATAAAGCATTTAATTTGTTTTTATTGTGGAATATTTTTACTTATTGTTGACAATAAAAAGAGATTTTCTACAAGAGGGCTCATAGGTGAGAAGGGGTAAATATGGGCATATCCTTATAAATTTTGGTAGATGAATTTACGTCTACTTCAAAGGCATTTATGTAAATTTTAATCGTTTTATAAGTAATTACAAGTTAATTTTGACCTTCAAGTCATTTTCTGAAGGGGAGTCTGTATGGGGCTAGGTCAAACGAGGCCCGATCACAACAAAAATTAGTATTGTCATTTATTGTTCTACTAAAGTAATTTTTGCTGATTTTTGTTGACATTATAAAACATTTAACGTACTTATAAGCCTAAAGGCCCGATTTGGGGGGTACGGTTGTATGGGGGCTAGGAGAAATAATGGACCGACAGACAGACGGGCGGACGGACGGACAGACGGACATAGCTAAATCGACTCAGAAAGTGATTTTGAGGCGATTAGTATACTTTAAGGTGGATCTAGGACCAATATATTTGGGTGTTACAATCTTCAGCACAAACGCATAATACCCTCCCCACTATAGTGGTGTAGGGTATAATAATAAACACAAATAAATTTTTCATTAAATTTTCTTCTTATAGAAAATAAGAAAGTAAATTGTTCTATAAAAAGATCATTTTGTTTAAAATGTTCTATAAAAAAGTAAATTTGATTCAAGTATTTCCATAAAAAAGATCAATTTATTGCAAATTTTCTATAAAAAAAATTATTTAAAATTATCTATAAACATTTTTTTTGAATAAAAAGATTTATTAAAAATTTTCTATAAAAAGATAATTTAATAATATATTTTTTAAGAAAAAAATCAAAATTTAATAAAAAATTTTCTATAAAAAAAAAATTATAAAAAATTTTCTATGGAAAATTGAATTTGAATTTTCTTGAATTTTCTTTTTAAAGAAGTTTTAAAAAAAAATGTATTAAATTGTAAACTTTTTGCGAAAAACTATTCTTGCCGCATCTATAGCACTACAAATAAGTGTCTGTCTGTCCGACTACCTGTCTGTCTATCTATCATTCAGTTTACTGTCTGTAATTGTCTGTATGAGTAAATCTAACATTTTCTCAGTTGTACACGTATGTGTACATATTTTTGTTGCCTATTTGATATGCAACATTTTGTACAAAATGTTCATGTTTTATTTTTTCTACTCTTCAACAACACAACAACAACAAATTTTGAAGACAACAATGTGACGTGACAGTTTTGTTTTTCATGTGATGTGTCTAATGTTGGTGACATGATGTTACGTGACGTAATGTGTTACGTTAACATTTTATTCATCTCTGCTGTATGCAGAGTATCAAAGCAAATAAAGAAGATGTACTTGATATTTATACTCATCTCTTAATATGTTTTGTGGTTTTTTTGATTATGGAAATGGAGCTTAAGGCTTAAAGAAAAAAAAAGCCTTAAACATTAAGATATAAAACCCCAAATAGAGCGAGCATACATGGAACGAGTGCAATCTAAGAAAATGATATTTTGATGAGGCCAAAAAATATTTAAAAATAAATATAGAAAAAGCAAATGCTAAAACGTTTGCTATTTGAAACAATGTTGCAACGTTGAATGTAGCAAACTGTTATATGGTTGTATTTGAAGTTTGTTATATAAAATAATCAACTTAATAGAAATGCCAAAATTTTTTGACACCCACCACCTTCCACAACATCAACATGTTGGTCGCAAATTGAATATTTTATTAAAATGTTTAAGAAATAAACATATGCCGGTTCAACTTGATGTTGAATTATTTAAATTTTTAGATTAATTTGCAATAACTTTGCAAATAATTTGAAAAAATATTTGCATTTTTTCGCTTCTGCATTGGGTTACTTTTCACTTTTTAGCCACTTGTAGAAAATTTGTTAAAGGTACTTAAGATTTTCTATTTATCCATGTCGATTCACGAGTACTTTTCGTATTTTTTAAATGGAAATAGAATAATAATATTAACTCTTTGATATTCTTTTTTATACTTTTTATACTTACGAAACATGAATTTAAAAGTATATAGACAAAATTGCTCTCACATAAACGTATATAAGTATATATACTCTAGATTATAGCCTAGCAAATAGTCATGTATAAAGATAAGAATATAGAATAGAATATAGAATATAGACTAGACTATAGACTAGACTATAGACTAGACTATAGACTAGACTATAGACTAGACTATAGACTAGACTATAGACTAGACTATAGACTAGACTATAGACTAGACTATAGACTAGACTATAGACTAGACTATAGACTAGACTATAGACTAGACTATAGACTAGACTATAGACTAGACTATAGACTAGACTATAGACTAGACTATAGACCAGACTATAGACTAGACTATAGACTAGACTATAGACTAGACCATAGACTAGACTATAGACTAGACTATAGACTAGACTATAGACTAGACTATAGACTAGACTATAGACTAGACTATAGACTAGACTATAGACTAGACTATAGACTAGACTATAGACTAGACTATAGACTAGACTATAGACTAGACTATAGATAGACTATAGACTAGACTATAGATTAGACTATAGACTAGACTATAGACTAGACTATAGACTAGACTATAGACTAGACTATAGACTAGACTATAGACTAGACTATAGACTAGACTATAGACTAGACTATAGACTAGACTATAGACTAGACTATAGACTAGACTATAGACTAGACTATAGACTAGACTATAGACTAGACTATAGACTAGACTATAGACTAGACTATAGACTAGACTATAGACTAGACTATAGACTAGACTATAGACTAGACTATAGACTAGACTATAGACTAGACTATAGACTAGACTATAGACTAGACTATAGACTAGACTATAGAATAGACTATAGACTAGACTATAGACTAGACTATAGACTAGACTATAGACTAGACTATAGACTAGACTATAGACTAGACTATAGACTAGACTATAGACTAGACTATAGACTAGACTATAGACTAGACTATAGACTAGACTATAGACTAGACTATAGACTAGACTATAGACTAGACTATAGACTAGACTATAGACTAGACTATAGACTAGACTATAGACTAGACTATAGACTAGACTATAGACTAGACTATAGACTAGACTATAGACTAGACTATAGACTAGACTATAGACTAGACTATAGACTAGACTATAGACTAGACTATAGACTAGACTATAGACTAGACTATAGACTAGACTATAGACTAGACTATAGACTAGACTATAGACTAGACTATAGACTAGACTATAGACTAGAATATAGACTAGACTATAGACTAGACTATAGACTAGACTATAGACTAGACTATAGACTAGACTATAGACTAGACTATAGACTAGACTATAGACTAGACTATAGACTAGACTATAGACTAGACTATAGACTAGACTATAGACTAGACTATAGACTAGACTATAGACTAGACTATAGACTAGACTATAGACTAAAGACTAGACTATAGACTAAAGACTAGACTATAGACTAGACTATAGACTAGACTATAGACTAAAGACTAGACTATAGACTAAAGACTAGACTATAGACTAGACTATAGACTAAAGACTAGACTATAGACTAAAGACTAGACTATAGACTAAAGACTAGACTATAGACTAGACTTTAGACCAGAATATAGACTAGACTATAGACTAAAGACTAAACTATAGACTAGACTATAGAGTAGACTATAGACTAGACAATAGACTAGACAATAGACTAGACTATAGACTAGACTATAGACTAGACTATAGACTAGACTATAGACTATACTATAGACTGGACAATAGACTAGACTATAGACTAGACTATAGACTAAAGACTAGACTATAGACTAGACTATAGACTAGACTATAGACTAAAGACTAGACTATAGACTAAAGACTAGACTATAAACTATAGACTAGACTATAGACTAGGCTATAGACTAAACTATAGACAAGACTATAGACAAGACTAGACTATAGACTAGACTATAGATTAGGCTTTAGACTAGACTATGGAGAACACTTTAGACTAGATTATGCATGAAGTGCTAACCTGAGTTGTTTTAGTTTCTCTTTGTTTTAGAAGAGAACACGATTCTCGATTTAAATGCTGTAAAATGTTGGGACCACTTTTAAGATCCCTTAACTTTTCGATCCGTTTAAGTTTAACTTATATATAAAACTTTAGAATAATATTTACATAATATTAATATATGTATGTGTGTAGTTACAAAACACTATGTTTCTGACCCAATTTTTATTTTCGAGTTGCATTTCATACAAAATTTTCAAGTGCCTACATCTGTAAAAGAATTTATGTGTTTTTATAAAATTTTTTTCTCTGCGGTGAAAACATTTAAAGGGGTTGCGTTTTTATGGTTAAATAAAATGTTTTCTTTTTATAGTAAGTAAATAAAAATTTATACTTTTTATTACAAACATTTATATATATATATTTTTTAGTTTAAGTGTAGGTAGGTATTTTTTTGCTTTTAAACCACAGTTGAAGGTTGTTTTCTACGTTAAATAAAAATTTAAATAGGGATATGGTATAGAAGAGGAAAAGGCAGGCTTTGGTATTTAATGTGGTTAAAAAATAATTTAAAAATATACCACACAATTTCAAGAGTGAGTAAAACAAACATTATTATATTTATATATAGTTAATATTAAAAAACAATTATAAATATAATAAAGTAAATTTGTATAAATTCTTAAAAGAATACACAACCTAAAATGCTATTAAAAAATCTATTTTCTATAATAAAATTTCCAATAAAGCATATTCCAACTGTTCGCTATGTTGCAGATTTACAAGATTTGCAAAAAGTATTAAACAAAAACATATCTTAGCATACTTTTAGGTAAACCATGTGGACAAGAGCAAAAAAAAGAAACTAATAAAACTCTCCTTGATGAAAAAACGAAATACTTGATTTCATTATTTAAACCTGTCACCCACAAAAAATTAAAAAATGCCTTCTTTTTACACCAAAAACAAATAGATTCCATTTTAATGAATTTAAATTGCACTTGAAAAACACACAAAGCCAACTGCTACAAAAAAAAAATTATTTACAAAAGTGAAAAAAACATCTTAAGATTAAAAGCATTAGAAAAAAACAAGAAAAAATAAATATATAGATCCTTAGTACTAAAAACTTATAAACTAAGTACAAGTACTCAACTCAACTAAACTACTTTGAAGAACCTACAAGAATCGAGAAAAAACAAACTTAGCTAAGCAAAATACTTCATTTAATCAACTTCAATAAGGATAAAGCAAGAGAAACAAATAATAACACCAGTATACACACACATATTTATAGAGGCGGTTGGACTCAAAACCCAGCAGTGTTAAAAGCTGTCAATAAAAACGTGTTTTCTACTTTAGTTTCCTTTCCTATTTTTTAATTTTAATAGCCAGAAGTTATACATTACAGTGAATGCCTTAAATTGGAATACAAATCCTACTTAACTGCTGGGGTTTTTGCAAAATGTAGGAAAAAAGCAAAACGAATAACAGCAAAAGTTAAATACTTAAAAAAAAGAAACAAAGATAAATCATTTTGATTTTAAAAGAAACACATTAGCAATGAAAGGGTTTATAAAGTTTTCTTATAAAAAGCTCAAAATATTATAGAATTTTTGTTACTTAAATATCTCTAAAGGCAATTTATAAAGTAGTGTTGGTGATTAAAATTTGTAT
>NC_060950.1:15871627-15873661 GCF_022045245.1 Lucilia cuprina
GACAAGGTTATAGACTTGACTTTAGACTTAAGTATTGACTAGACTATACACTAGACTGTAGAATAGACCATAGACTAGACTATAGAGTAGACCATAGACTAGACTATAGAATAGACTATAAAATAGACTATAGACTAGGCAATAGCTGGACCAATTACTAGACTATAGACTTGAACATAGATTGAATCGTATACTAGACTATAAACTAGTTAATAGTCCAGTCTATAGCCTAGTCTATAGTCCAGTTTTATTCTATATTCCAGTCTATAGTCTACTCTTTGATCTAAAGCACCGTTTAAAGATTATTCTACAGTCTACATAGTCAATAGTATAGTCTAGTATTAAGTCCAGTCTATAGTCTAGGCTATAGTCTATTCTATCTAGTCTAGTCTAATGCTTAATCAATGATCTAGTTTAGTATAGGGTCTGTTCTATTCCAAGTTTATAGTCTAGCTTAAAGCCTATTATGTAGTCTAGTCTAAAGCCTAGTCTGTAGTCTTATACATAGTCTAGTCTTTAGTCTAGTCTATAGTCTGGTCTTTTGTTAAGTCTACTGTCTAGACTATAGTCTAGTGTATAGTCTACTCCATAGCCTAGTCTATAGTCTAGTCTATAGTCTTGTCTATAGTCAACTCTATAGTCTAGTCTAGAGTCTAGTCTAAAGTTTAAAAGTTTTTGTAACTTTGTTTTATGTCTAGCTATAGTACAAAAACTTGTAGCTTTAAAAAACAATCTCATAAAACTTCTAGCCACCCTCGTATAATTTTTTCTACCATGTGTGATTATGTGTTATAATAATTTTGTGTTTCAATGCTTGTGCTTTGATATTTTTATAATTCTGTCTATTATTATTTTTTATTACATTTTTTTAATGTTCTACATTCTCTTGTTTCCTTGTAGTTGTATAAAATTGTTGTTGTTATTGTTGTAATATACATAAATACATAATTTTCTAGTTGCTATATTTTTGTTATTCTTGCTGTTAAAAAGCTGCTGACTCTGTTGTCTCATTTGTATAGTATTCCCAGACCTATTATTACAGGATAATTTCATTTTTATGCTACTTTTCAAATTCATATACTCCTGGTGGCATTTTGTGTGTAGTTTTTTTTTACTAATAACTTGTGTAATATGTTGTTGGCATTTTTGTATTTTATTAAATGTGGTACTTATTTTGTTTTGAAGTTAGTTTGTTTTTGTATCGAGGTTAAATACAACGAATAAAATGTCAAATTAAAATAATTTTGGTTGAATAAATAAACAATTTATGGTTAATTGTTTGGGAGCCTAGACGAGGAATCGGGGAATTTTGTAAATGTCAAATACTATGTGTATGTTTAAAAATGTTTTTATTAGCAAATTGACATTTTAGATGAATTTCTTTGTTTGAATTTTCAACAATAAGTTAATGCAGTCAAAGTGCTTAATACTAAGGGGAAAATAATTGAAATAGTAGTTACTTTATGTAAGCTTTCCACTTGCTAGTCAGTCATATTCTAACTTAAGTATTTGCATTATTCGAAAGTAATTTAACAAACATACATTTTATGAATTTTCCAATTTTCCTTTTCAATTTCAATTCAATTTTCTTTCCTTCTCATTCAATTACACATTTCAATTGTACACTTATAATTGAACAATAAAAATAATTGTTTAAAACCATTTGGACAATAATCACACACAACATAAAAATAATACATATTTTTTTTAAACCAACAGTTTTTAAATATTGTGAAATAACATTGTCATCAGATTAAGACAATCACAATGTGTTGTTGCAATCAAAATTCATTAAAAACTAATTTTCTTATATTTCGATTAAATTTCATAATTATACGATGAGCTGGAAAAAACTGATGGCAATGGTAATACGTAGATAAAGTGAATAAGTCAAAATTTTAACAATTTAATAAACTCAAACTACCAAAAATCTAGTCTATAGTCTAGTCTATAGTCTAGTCTATAGTCTAGTCTATAGTCTAGTCTATAGTCTAGTCTATAGTCTAGTCTATAGTCTAGTCTATAGTCTAGTCT
>NC_060950.1:15873761-15921401 GCF_022045245.1 Lucilia cuprina
CTAGAACTGAATTAGAACTGAACTGGAACTGTACTATAACTAGACTTAAACTGAACGGAAGTAATAAATATATTTTCAATTTTGAAAAATTTTGTACAGCATTTGGTAGCTCTATCTTGTTCTTTTCCTTGACAGGTAGAAAAAAAAACATAAAGGTTGATGATAATTTGCATAATTTTGCAATTAAACTCATATTACACACACAACTACAACAAAAACGTAGAACAGAAAAAATTTAACATAAGTACGTACATATTTTACAAGTTGCAGACCTCAAATAGCATCTGCTTCACGTACATAAAGTTGCAAAGAAGAAAAAATTTCATTAAAATAGACAGAAAATGCCGAAGAAAACTAAGTAATATAATATATAAAATTTAAACTTTTATTGCATAAATTGAGCTAATTAAATGTACAACAACATATTATAAAATATAGGAAAAAAGAAAAACTGTAGCAAAAAAATCTTAATAATATAAGCAAAACTAAATTACGAAAATACGTACTTACTAAGAGGTTGAACTCAAAAGTTTTTACAAACTTAATAAAATATATAATAATTCAATTCATATATACTAAGACCTTTTCTGTAGTGCCCTTAATTGCGAAAAGTTATAAATTTTCTTATGAATTTCCATAACAAACTAAATAAACCCTAAGTAACATCATTATCAAACAACACATAATTATTTTGTTGTTATTGTTTCTATGTGTTGTTAAGTTTTGCTAAGATAATTGCACAAATTTTCTGCAATTTTGTATTTTATTATTTTCTTTACAAAAACATGTTAACGTATATACAGTATAAAATCGTTGCAACTTATACATACATAAATATTTAAATATACATAAAAGTATTCGTAAGTAATATAAGCATGTTGTTGTAAATTTCCGTTTCCTTTAGCTCTATCTCCCTCTATAAAATTACGCATAGAACTGTGAAAACATATAAACATATTTTCTATCTCTTTAATAAATTTACATACAGGCAAATACATTATTTTGTTGTCGTTTCCTTTTCGTTTTTGCAGGATAAGAGTTTGCATTTTACTTTGACAATATTAACAATTATTTTGCAATAATTTTATTGTTGTTCTAGTTGTTTTTTTCTTTATGTATGCATGTAAGTACATTTATTAAATGAAACAACAAATAATTGTTTCTATTATTTTCAAACTAGTATCTCTACGAGCATAAAAATTAAACTGGGGAACATAACTAGAGTGAAACTATAACAGAACTAGAAATGATCTAGACTAAGCCTAAATTAAAACTAGAACAGAACTAGAACAGAACTAGAACAGAACTAGAACAGAACTAGAACAGAACTAGAACAGAACTAGAACAGAACTAGAAAAGAACTAGAACAGAACTAGAACAGAACCAGAACAGAACTAGAACAGAACTAGAACAGAACTAGAACAGAACTAGAATAGAACCAGAACAGAACTAGAACAGAACTAGAACAGAACTAGAACAGAACTAGAATAGAACTAGAACAGAAATAGAACAGTACTAGAACAGAACTAGAACAGAACTAGAACAGAACTAGAACAGAACTAGAACAGAACTAGAACAGAACTAGAACAGAACTAGAACAGAACTAGAACAGAACTAGAACAGAACTAGAACAGAACTAGAACAGAACTAGAACTGAACTAGAACAGAACTAGAACAGAACTAGAACAGAACTAGAACAGAACTAGAATAGAACCAGAACAGAACTAGAACAGAACTAGAACAGAACTAGAACAGAACTAGAACAGAACTAGAACCGAACTAGAACAGAACTAGAACAGAACTAGAACAGAACTAGAACACAACCAGAACAGAAAGTAACTGAAATATCACTGTAACCATAATATATTATTTCTCTTTGTGTATCTCAATGTGTCTATGAGTATTTACATATAAGTAACTAGCTTTATATGTATGTGTTAATTCATTTTAAAATATGTAAGAATGTATATCGGTCTTGGCCGAACATATTATACCCAACAAAATGGTTTTAACATTTACACAGAATAGGTTATCTGATTTTAGTAGACATACTAGAACATTCAATATAATTGCGGTCTTAAAAGCCTTATTTGGTGTGTACAATTATAGAAGTGTTAGACAAACATTGAAGAAAAATAATCTTACATTTTTATTAAAATTTTATTGCAAATTTGCGATTTTGTGTATCCTGTAAGGATACACAGACGGACGGACAGATCGACATAGTTTAATGGTGATTCCGAGACAATTGGTATGTTTATTAGCAATATTTATGATTGTTACAAACATCAGCACGTTTAAGGCATCAAAATAACATATTTTGAAATGAAGCATCTAAGATATTATTCTTCAATTTACCTAAAGGTAAACATGTTATTGCATATATATAATCACACTAATAGTAGATAGCACTGACGTTTTTAAAGCAGTTAGAAATTGTTTCTGATTCAATGTTTTACTTTGAAAAGTCAACTGATAAATTAAAAAACACTTTTTTGTACCCACACTTACATCATAATCAAGGTGTCACTTGCCGGAAACAAAATCTATAATCTTATTTCTTTACATGTAAATTTATGTGATTTACTCAAAAACATCTTGTTAATAAGTATGTTTATCTTCTAAAAAACAACAACAAACAAAAGTTACTATAACGATATCTTAGAACAGATTAAAATATAGTAAATATTTTGAAAAATATTTAAAATAGAGGGAACTAAAATAAATGCATGTTTATTTATTTGTTTAACAGGATTTAATTTAACTTACAAAAATTACAATTTAAAAAGCTAAAACTATTAAGAAAACATATTCAAGGATACTTTATACACAAAGTACTTGCAAAAATGCTATTAAAATATTTGCAACAGTATATTTAGTAATTTATATATCGTTGCTGCTCCAAAAAATTTTATTCTATAATTTTTTGAATTTAATTTAAAATTTTTATAACACATAATTGATTTTTTTAGTACCATGAACATTTCTAAGCAGGCTTTAATGGGTAGATAGGATGATCCAATAAAAACTTTGAATATTAATATAAAAAGAAATTTAGCAAAATTTCACATGACTATTTTCAGTGCAATTACGATATGTAGTTAAATTTTTCAAGTATATTAGACTGGACTTAAAGAATTATGATTGCTACTAAATTCAAATGCTACTTGACATGTCTGAGAATACGAAACATGTGTATAACTTCATATATATATTTTTTTAATTTTTTAAAATCTCTAAAAATTTTGTAGAAATTTTATAACGATTTTGAGTTCACTAAAATAATGCCACCCTAATTAAAGTATAATTTTATATAAAGAAAACTGAAAATTACAAATATATAATGAATTTCTAATACAAACATATCTTCACAGTACAAATAAGTATACTTAGTGCAAATTTAGATATATCATGTAATTCTAATTCTTAATATGTATATATTTTGTAAAATAATATTTTACTATTCACATTATATGCACATATTTTTACTTATATGTATTTATATATTAAATTAATCTTATTTTATCTTATTTTAAATATTTATACTTTGCTGCAAGTGTTTAAATATTTGAGTGTATTTTAATAACAATATTATCAGCTTAAAAGCTTTTAATATTAAAAAAAATAAAACATTTGTATTATTAATTTTTTCTAAACTTATGTTTGAATTCAACTTAACAAGGAATTTTAATTTTAGTCAACTTTGTTAACTAACTTAAAAAATATGAATAAAGAACTAAAACTGAACTAGAACTGAACTAGAACTGAACTAGAACTGAACTAGAACTAAACTAGAACTGAACTTGAACTGAACTAGAACTGAACTAGAACTGAACTAGAACTGAACTAGAACTGAACTAGAACTGAACTAGAACTGAACTAGAACTGAACTAGAACTGAACTAGAACTGAACTAGAACTGAACTAGAACTGAAAAGAACTGAACTAGAACTGAACTAGAACTGAACTAGAACTGAACTAGAACTGAACTAGAACTGAACTAGAACTGAACTAGAACTGAACTAGAACTGAACTAGAACTGAACTAGAACTGAACTAGAACTGAACTAGAACTGAACTAGAACTGAACTAGAACTGAACTAGAACTGAACTAGAACTGAACTAGAACTGAACTAGAACTGAACTAGAACTGAACTAGAACTGAACTAGAACTGAACTAGAACTGAACTAGAACTGAACTAGAACTGAAACTAGAACTGAACTAGAACTGAACTAGAACTGAACTAGAACTGAACTAGAACTGAACTAGAACTGAACTAGAACTGAACTTGAACTGAACTAGAACTGACTAGAACTGAACTAGAACTGACTAGAACTGAACTAGAACTGAACTAGAACTGAACTAGAACTGAACTAGAACTGAACTAGAACTGAACTAGAACTGAACTAGAACTGAACTAGAACTGAACTAGAACTGAACTAGAACTGAACTAGAACTGAACTAGAACTGAACTAGAACTAGAACTGAACTAGAACTGAACTAGAACTGAACTAGAACTGAACTAGAACTGAACTAGAACTGAACTAGAACTGAACTAGAACTGAACTAGAACTGAACTAGAACTGAACTAGAACTGAACTAGAACTGAACTAGAACTGAACTAGAACTGAACTAGAACTGAACTAGAACTGAACAGAACTGAACTAGAACTGAACTAGAACTGAACTAGAACTGAACTAGAACTGAACTAGAACTGAACAGAACTGAACTAGAACTGAACTAGAACTGAACTAGAAACTGAACTAGAACTGAACTAGAACTGAACTAGAACTGAACTAGAACTGAACTAGAACTGAACTAGAACTGAACTAGAACTGAACTAGAACTGAACTAGAACTGAACTAGAACTGAACTAGAACTGAACTAGAACTGAACTAGAACTAGAACTGAACTAGAACTGAACTAGAACTGAACTAGAACTGAACTAGAACTAGAAATGAACTAGAACTGAACTAGAACTCTATAGTCTAGTCTATAGTCTAGTCTATAGTCTAGTCTATAGTCTAGTCTATAGTCTAGTCTATTGTCTAGTCTATTGTCTAGTCTATTGTCTAGTCTATTGTCTAGTCTATAGTCTACAGCCAATTATATTATTTTTTAAAAAATACTAAGATAGTATTCCACAGGACAGTTTTTAAAATGTTAATTGTGATCCGATTGTTTTAATCATCATCAAGATGTGCATTTCCTTTGTATATCCTCGTGAATTTATTTCAACATATAATGCGGTAATTTGTGAGCTAAATGCAAACCTTTGAAATAGTAGAAGTTGAACAGAAAAATTATATGAAAAAATATTTTTTAATACAAAAAGAGAAAAGGAAACATTTTATATATGAAGAAGTCATATAATGCAAATACGTGAATGATACAATACGAATTTAATACGCCTTAACAAAATACAAATAATTTTCACCGAGTTAAACAAATAATATATTAAAACTTTTCTAGACTATAAAATAACAGATTTTAAATACTTTCTAACCTAAATTATATAAAACATAAACATATATTTTTCACTATAATGCAACTGCGAAACCGACATACATACTGTTTAACTTGAAATCTTCAATTTTACTTGCTATAGTTCATCCTTTATGCAATAACTAAAGTTTCAAACGTTAATGGGCGTTAAAGGAATGTTATGACAAATTTTTATAATGTCATCATATGTTCAAGCCAACTTGACTCAATTTTTTTGTGCGTTTTAGTATGAAAACTGAATAAAAAGTGACAAATTAAATATAATTGCAGACATACAATGTAAAAAATGCATAAAAAGAGGAAAAAATAAAACCTTAGTAAAAATGGAATTCATATGAACTTTATAATAAAAGCTTATAATGGTAGTAATATTTTATTACGAATAGTTTTTTTTGCATAATATACTTTTTTCTCATAAAGTATTTTTATTTTTTTGCTTTTATCTTTTCTTTTACAAAAATAAAGTATGTAATTTCCATAGAAATTTTACCTTTAACATGACCAATTAGTGGCCAGTAAAATGTGAAATTTCGATAATTTGCTGTGTCCTGTATACCGAAATAATTATAAGTTGTAATACTTGATACTGTGCAGTATATACATTATAAGTATATAAATAAAATGAATACAAAGCAGTTTTTTTTCAATTAATGTATTAACATTTGCGATGAAAAAAATCTCATTATTACAGAAGTTAAAAAAGGAAATAAGAAACAATTTTCAAATATGAAAAGTTCTCAAATAATATATTGAAATATACAAGTTCAGATTGCAGTAAAAAGGGTTGCCAAGGTAAAGATCAGACTTGGTGGTAATGAACTAGAACTGAACTAGAACTGAACTAGAACTGAACTAGAACTGAACTAGAACTGAACTAGAACTGAACTAGAACTGAACTAGAACTGAACTAGAACTGAACTAGAACTGAACTAGAACTGAACTAGAACTAGAACTAGAACTGAACTAGAACTGAACTATAACTGAACTAGAAATAAATCTTAACAAAAACTTAGAATTTGTTAGCTTCTTTTCAAAATATCTTTATATTTTACGGCTTTTATATTTCCTTCGATAGAATTCCTCCTGCGCTAAAACTCCCTCAAAATATGCAAACATTTTTACAAAAGGCTTGCTTACAAAACTATGATTTCCATTTTACAACATATACATAGTTAAGTAGCAAGAACAATATAAAATATTGTATACATAATAATAATTATGAGTTTTTTTTAATAAAACAATATAAAAGCACAATATTTTTGTTGAAGTATTATACTAGTTAAACAAATAAATATAAAATGGATAAAAAATATTGTGGCAGAAAACTTAACTACTTATGAATGTGGGTAACTCAACATTAACTAAAATTAAAAACAAACACCTATACCTATAAACAGAAACTATTAAATCAACATACACACATTCAACACACTCACATACTTGAAGGTAAAATACAAATTATAGATGTTAATAAAATGTTGCAAGTTTAGGTAGGAAAGTTATTGTATGAGTTTAACTTTACGCTATTTTTCTCTCTTTTTATACATATGTACATACATATGTATGTATAGGGGAACATTAAATTAACATTATTGGTAGTGCTACAACTTGTAGTGGATATTATAGAGTTTTGTTTTGTGTATTTTGTTACTGTTTCTGTTACCATATTATTGTTATGATTGTTGTTAAACAAACTTTTTAATACTGCTTTTATTACGCTCATTTCACTGCAACATTTTGTTTGTATGTTATAGATGCTTCTGATGATGATGTTGCTTGCATGCACTTTTCCGCCAGCATCAAATATATTAAATACACGTTTACATTTTTAATACACCAACATACATACATAGGTATATTGTGTATGTTATTGTGTTGTATGCAACTATTTGCTTACTGTTCACTGAGTGGAAGATGATGGGCATACAAATGGGCAAAAAAAAAATACAGAAGTTGCTACAAAACTACTACAGTTACAACTGTTTTATAGTGAAAAACCAAGAATAATTTAAAGTGGTATGAAAACAAATTGGAGAAAAAAATGAGCGTTCAGCTTTCAAATTGTATGTAGTGGCAATATATGGTAATCCGTCAGTCAGTCATCCCGTCATTTTGAATTTAAGAAAAAAATCAAATTTATGGAGAAACGTAGGTGCTATTGCATTGAAAAGGGGATCATAAAATGGGTTATGCCCAATTATTTTAGTTATAAATCAGCTTAATAAATGATTTGATATATAACCTAATGTTTCCTTAACATGTGACGTTTTTTTGTATTTTGAAGAATTACTCTATCCAACGTTGTACAGCCATCCGTCTGCCTTTCCTTTAAATTCTTTAATCTAAATAAGTGAAGCAGTTTTAAAAAATATTTAAATTTTATACATAAGCTTTCTATTTTACGTAATTATTTCAGATTATTTACTAAAAATATTCTCAGTTCCAATCAAATTTTCAACAATCATTGACATTTTTATTTATTCTTTCACCAGCCACCCGCTACTGTGTGCATCATCTCAATAAAAAAGTCAGTTTACTGTATTTTTTCCTTTTTCATCAGAATAATGAACAGCCAGTTACCAAATACAAATACACATAAAGATTCATACGTCTGTCTGTCCATAGCTTACAGCAGAGAAAAACTTCCATCATAAATTGTTTGGATTTGTAGATGAATGAGATGGTTAAAATGTTGTTGCAGTTTATGAATGCGTCTATATATGTGTGTGAAGGTAGTATTAAAAAGTTGGATAGGATATTTTACAAAGAAGATATGAGGTAATATTTTGTAGCATCCAATCAAATGTTTTAAGCACTATCATTAAGAATACTGTCATTACAAGCTGAATGGCGAATCGTGTAGTTTTATTCATTATTGAGAACTGATTAATAAATACAACATGCAATGCGTATTAAACTTAGAATTCATCTGTGTGTTAGAAATATTGCTCACGTAATTCACCTCCTATTCAGACACCCTTTTGTAACTATTGGTTTACTGCTTTTAAACCCTTTACCATTGTAACCAGGTATTGTTAGATTTGTCGTTCCATTTGTATAGAAAATTCAATACTTCTTTAGCAGCTTGATATCAAAAAGTACCTCGGTATACAAAAGCCTAGTCTATAGTCTAGACTAAAGTCTAGTCTATTGTCTAGTCTAAAGTCTAGTCTATAGTCTAGTCTATAGTCTAGTCTATAGTCTAGTCTATAGTCTAGTCTATAGTCTAGTCTATAGTCTAGTCTATAGTCTAGTCTATAGTCTAGTCTATAGTCTAGTCTATAGTCTAGTCTATAGTCTAGTCTATAGTCTAGTCTATAGTCTAGTCTATAGTCTAGTCTATAGTCTAGTCTATAGTCTAGTCTATAGTCTAGTCTATAGTCTAGTCTATAGTCTAGTCTATAGTCTAGTCTATAGTCTAGTCTATAGTCTAGTCTTATAGTCTAGTCTATAGTCTAGTCTATAGTCTAGTCTATAGTCTAGTCTATAGTCTAGTCTATAGTCTAGTCTATAGTCTAGTCTATAGTCTAGTCTATAGTCTAGTCTATAGTCTAGTCTATAGTCTAGTCTATAGTCTAGTCTATAGTCTAGTCTATAGTCTAGTCTATAGTCTAGTCTATAGTCTAGTCTATAGTCTAGTCTATAGTCTAGTCTATAGTCTAGTCTATAGTCTAGTCTATAGTCTAGTCTATAGTCTAGTCTATAGTCTAGTCTATAGTCTAGTCTATAGTCTAGTCTATAGTCTAGTCTATAGTCTAGTCTATAGTCTAGTCTATAGTCTAGTCTATCTATTCTAGTCTATAGTCTAGTCTATAGTCTAGTCTATAGTCTAGTCTATAGTCTAGTCTATAGTCTAGTCTATAGTCTAGTCTATAGTCTAGTCTATAGTCTAGTCTATAGTCTAGTCTATAGTCTAGTCTATAGTCTAGTCTATAGTCTAGTCTATAGTCTAGTCTATAGTCTAGTCTATAGTCTAGTCTATAGTCTAGTCTATAGTCTAGTCTATAGTCTAGTCTATAGTCTAGTCTATAGTCTAGTCTATAGTCTAGTCTATAGTCTAGTCTATAGTCTAGTCTATAGTCTAGTCTATAGTCTAGTCTATAGTCTAGTCTATAGTCTAGTCTATAGTCTAGTCTATAGTCTAGTCTATAGTCTAGTCTATAGTCTAGTCTATAGTCTAGTCTATAGTCTAGTCTATAGTCTAGTCTATAGTCTAGTCTATAGTCTAGTCTATAGTCTAGTCTATAGTCTAGTCTATAGTCTAGTCTATAGTCTAGTCTATAGTCTAGTCTATAGTCTAGTCTATAGTCTAGTCTATAGTCTAGTCTATAGTCTAGTCTATAGTCTAGTCTATAGTCTAGTCTATAGTCTAGTCTATAGTCTAGTCTATAGTAGTCTAGTTATAGTCTAGTCTATAGTCTAGTCTATAGTCTAGTCTATAGTCTAGTCTATAGTCTAGTCTATAGTCTAGTCTATAGTCTAGTCTATAGTCTAGTCTATAGTCTAGTCTATAGTCTAGTCTATAGTCTAGTCTATAGTCTAGTCTATAGTCTAGTCTATAGTCTAGTCTATAGTCTAGTCTATAGTCTAGTCTATAGTCTAGTCTATAGTCTAGTCTATAGTCTAGTCTATAGTATAGTATAGTCTATAGTCTAGTCTATAGTCTAGTCTATAGTCTAGTCTATAGTCTAGTCTATAGTCTAGTCTATAGTCTAGTCTATAGTCTAGTCTATAGTCTAGTCTATAGTCTAGTCTATAGTCTAGTCTATAGTCTAGTCTATAGTCTAGTCTATAGTCTAGTCTATAGTCTAGTCTATAGTCTAGTCTATAGTCTAGTCTATAGTCTAGTCTATAGTCTAGTCTATAGTCTAGTCTATAGTCTAGTCTATAGTCTAGTCTATAGTCTAGTCTATAGTCTAGTCTATAGTCTAGTCTATAGTCTAGTCTATAGTCTAGTCTATAGTCTAGTCTATAGTCTAGTCTATAGTCTAGTCTATAGTCTAGTCTATAGTCTAGTCTATAGTCTAGTCTATAGTCTAGTCTATAGTCTAGTCTATAGTCTAGTCTATAGTCTAGTCTATAGTCTAGTCTATAGTCTAGTCTATAGTCTAGTCTATAGTCTAGTCTATAGTCTAGTCTATAGTCTAGTCTATAGTCTAGTCTATAGTCTAGTCTATAGTCTAGTCTATAGTCTAGTCTATAGTCTAGTCTATAGTCTAGTCTATAGTCTAGTATATAGTCTAGTCTATAGTTATAGTCTATCTAGTCTAGTCTATAGTCTAGTCTATAGTCTAGTCTATAGTCTAGTCTATAGTCTAGTCTATAGTCTAGTCTATAGTCTAGTCTATAGTCTAGTCTATAGTCTAGTCTATAGTCTAGTCTATAGTCTAGTCTATAGTCTAGTCTATAGTCTAGTCTATAGTCTAGTCTATAGTCTAGTCTATAGTCTAGTCTATAGTCTAGTCTATAGTCTAGTCTATAGTGTAGTCTATAGTCTAGTCTATAGTCTAGTCTATAGTCTAGTCTATAGTCTAGTCTATAGTCTAGTCTATAGTCTAGTCTATAGTCTAGTCTATAGTCTAGTCTATAGTCTAGTCATATAAAGGAATACGAGTTTCGGCGCTGTCTTGTTTTCTTTTATTCATTCAAGGTGGATAGTTAATGTAAATGAGTAATTTTAAACTTTACTATACATTTGCAACAATTGTAAACATTTTTGCAAATTTGCAACAATTTTTATGCATTTCCGTTTTTTCACGGTACACAGCATTTTTTTATAATTTGTTTGCCAAAGAATTGATGTTTGTTCTCCTGCTTAAATTGTAATATAAAAAAGTTTTTTTTTTTTTTAAGTTAAACTCTATATTACTACTACTGTATTTAAACATTTATTTAAATTAACTACGATTTCTTATGATTAATGTATACAGAAAGAAAAAAATTTTGTATTTACATTCATTAGTTAAAAAAAAAAAAAAAACATTAGTTCTTCTATTTATACAATTTTTTTCTACCATTTCTATTTACAGAGCGTAAACTTTTCGTTGGCATGTTAAATAAGAAGTATAATGAAGCTGATGTCCGACAATTGTTTGCCGGTCATGGCACCATTGAGGAGTGCACGGTTTTGAGGGATCAAAATGGTCAAAGTAAAGGTTGTGCTTTCGTAACATTCGATACTAAACAACATGCCATCGGTGCCATTAAAGTAAGTAAAAATCCGTTTTTATTTTAAAGGCTAAAATGACACTATTTTTTAAATAAAAATTTAAACTTTATAGTTTTGTAGTTATAATTTTGTGAAATTTTCTAAAAATTACTCACGTTATTTAGTTAAACGTGATTTTATTTCTCATACATGATTATTACCAGTCATTTTCACAGCAATTTGTATAGAAGTGTGTGCAAGGCATGCAAATTTTTTTTATAATCTACATACATATACATATATAGACATAAATCTGTTTATGGATTTAAACCTAAAAGTTATTTTGAAATGAAAAGGCTGATACTTAAAAAGTTTAATATAGAAGTTCTTGAAAACGTCACAACTTTTCAATCGAATACCTGAACGTTAATCGAAAATATGGGACTATAAGTGTGGATTGGTGTATATCGCTAAATCTATAAGATTTTTATAGAAATCCAAAATTTAGGAAAAATATTTAAAATTTTGAAAAACAACTTTTAGTCTGCCCTCGTTTCTTTTTAGTTTATTCTCTTGCAGTTGTTTTCTTTTATGTATGTGTTAAAAATTTCTGGCTTGTATGCAAAATTTATTGCCTACTTTTTCACTACGTCTTTTAGCAGTTTTTTTTGTCTTATCGCTTTGCAACTTTTATTGTATTTCGTCGTTTTGCTGCAAATTGTGAGCCATTTCTTTTATAGTCACATTGCATTTAGAGTTTATGATGCACACATACTAGTTTTCATTTAAAATGGACTGGCGTGAGCTAGACATTCTGAAAGTTTACATAACATAGTCATATTGTTTGTAACATTTGCAATAGACCTCAAACGATCTCTAGAAGGAGTGCGAATAAATTTAATTATCTCCTTGGGAAAAGCTTTTGGACTCTGAAAAGGCTTTAGACCCAACTGTAATGTTTAATGAAATCTCAAAACTGAACGAAAAGTCTATCAAGTACATAAGCAAATCAAAATCCTTTTGCTTTTGTCAAAGTTTACTAAGATATCTACGTCGAATATCATCATTTTTAAATCCTTTAGTAATTATTTATATTTTTAACATTTTCTTTAAAAAAAAATTAACTAGAACTGAACTAGAACTGAACTAGAACTGAACTAGAACTGAACTAGAACTGAACTAGAACTGAACTAGAACTGAACTAGAACTGAACTAGAACTGAACTAGAACTGAACTAGAACTGAACTAGAACTGAACTAGAACTGAACTAGAACTGAACTAGAACTGAACTAGAACTGAACTAGAACTGAACTAGAACTGAACTAGAACTGAACTAGAACTGAACTAGAACTGAACTGAAACCTAAGTAGGGGTTCTACGATTCATTTATACTGACTGTAAATTTTTTTTTATTATTTTTTTTTAGTTTTATTGACGTTTGTTTTAATGCCAAAGTAAATTGGAATGATTATTGTGTTGTCACATTTATTAGACACGTTATCGTCAACGATTTTAAAGATGTCTTTAAGGAAAAATGAGAATTTAATTTATGCGTTTTATATACTAGAACTGAACTAGAACTGAATTTATATATATGTATATAGTCAGTGCAATGTAATCGTTCATTTTTTATATGGACATTGTAGTGTTTCTGGTAGTCAAATTATTTAGACTTATAGGATTTAAGCTCGTTTATATTTAAACATTTATTATTTTTTTTAATCTAAAAATAAATACAATGAAAATTCCTGCTTCTATAATGTGTATTAAAGACCGTTTTCCTTATAAGTTTCCTAAACTTATCTCATAAAACAATAACATAGACACTGAAACACACAGTGAAATAGCAAATGAAAACATAAACAAGAAATACTCCGAAAATGTTTTTCGAAAAAAAAATCAGACACACAAACATACAAGCAGTAGCTGCAATCCCTTAGCTGGTAGTGTTTTTGGTATTTGTGGTTGCAGCGGAAATAGTCAACCACAAAATGGTTGTGTAAGATTGCACAGGAAACAAGTAAAATTACAAATTTCCGGTAAACAAAACTGTTATAACAGCAACAACAACAACAGTTGTCGCAAAACAAAAAACGTACAAAATGTGAAAAAGAAAATATCTAAACAAATGATAAAAATATATACATGAAAGCAAACACTTACAAAAGTGAGTGTTTGGGGCAAACAGTACTTACAATTAATTTGTTGTAGTCTAGCCAAAAATTATGTATACATTTATTTAATTTTAACAACAAAACATTTATTACTAAATTAAATTTAATATAAATTCCTTTTTACTTTCCTTTTCCTAGGCCCTGCACCACAGTCAAACTATGGAGGGTTGTTCGGCACCACTCGTTGTTAAATTTGCCGATACGCAAAAGGAAAAGGATCAAAAGAAATTGCAACAATTACAGGTGGGTATCTGTGGCATTACAACGCTTACAACACCACCAGCCCAGACAACAGTCATTGGAGCTTTAGCAGCACCTCCCACAGCGGCCAACGCCTTAAGTCCTACCAATGCCCTAGTGCCAACACCTGTGGCCGCCACAACACGTACAAATCCCACCATGGCTGCCCTGCATGCCGCCATCGCTGCCCCACCACCAACTCTACCGACCGCAACGGGTGCTACAGCTGGCATAATACCCACATCGGCTGCTAGTCTATCGGCTGTAACACCAACAATGTTGGTAACCGCTGCCAGTACGACACATCAGCAAACTTCACCTTATTTAACCACAGCCGATGGCATGTTATCCAATTCGGCAGCAGCAGTTGCCGCAACCCAAATGCAAATATTCCAACAACTACAAGCTTTTGGCTTACAACCGGCACATTATCTACAAGGTGAGTGTTGTAATACATATTTTATACACAAAACGTAGTCAGTATGTTGAGGTGTTTGTTGAAACAAACATTATTTAATTTTATTTTTTAATTATTAAAAAAAATATATAGATATGTATATTTTTTATTTATATGGATTAGGCCATATAAAAATTCCTTTTTCTCATTGATTTCGTTTATTTCGAATAATTATTTTTACAAAATTGTGTTTATCCTTTTCCCCCACCTCCTATTTTGTTATCATGTTTTCATTATAAAAAAACGCCAAGAAAAATCATTATATTTTTCATTACTCTTAGTGTAATTAGAGCGTGTTTTTAGTTGTTTGTTTTGTTATAATTTTTTTTTTGTATTCGAAATTTTTGTTAGTGCTGTAATTTTAATGGGTACTCGTTTGTAATTTAAACCATTTATTTTTTTTTAAGTAAATCTGTTTTAACCTAAAAATCGTTTTTAAGTAGATAAAAGTACTTTTTTGAGTTTTTTTAAACAAAATTAAGCCCTATCTTACAGAACAATATATGAAAAAGCTTTTACTGATCAAAAATTAAAACTCTTTGGCAAAACTAAACTTTAATTAAATAAATATTTCACATAATAAAATATTTCTCTTACTGCTTACGCTTACTTTCCATTAAATCCACAAGCTTTTACTGATCAAAAATTAAAGCTTTTTGCCAAAACCAAACTTTATTATTCAACAAAGCTTTCAGTTTTAATATAATTCGGAGATATTTGTTCTTTAAAGCTGTATTTTTTCTATTAGGAAAAGCTTTAGGTTTTAATAAAATTCATAATTAGATTAAAAGGAATTTTTTTTAACTTTTTAAAAACAATTAAGCCTTAGTGTTCAAAAAGCTTAAAGGAAATATCTCACTGATTAATATGTTTCTATAAAAAGCTTTCACTTTCCATTAAATTCTCGAGCATAGTTTTACAAATTAAAACCATTTTGCAAAATTAAGCTTTTATTTTTAACTTTTTATAACTCACATCTATTTCTTTTAGAAAATGCTTCCGATTTTACTAAAATAAAGCATTATTATTCACACATATATCTTACAGAACATCTTTGCTGTGAAAAAGCTTTCACAAGCTTAAACTGATTAAAACTTAGAAGTCTTTCTATTGGCAATAGCTTTATTATTTCAAATTTCTATCACAAAGCACAATTTCTTTTAGGAAAAGCTTTCATTTTCAATTGAATCAAGCGTTTTCTTATTGCTTAAAATTTTGACAAAAATTAAGTTTAATTATTGAAAAACAAAATACTTTCACTAAATCTATTTAATTTTGTAACCATATTCACAACCTTTATCTTTTTCAAACATCCAACTTTTTCACTTGATAAAAGCGGTATATTTTGCCAATTTAGCTTTATTGTTCAAAAAAGCTTTTATGAAATTTCTTTAAGACATTTTTCTTTCTTTAGATTTTAATTTTTTAACTTCTTAAGATTCTAATTAATAAGCTATATAAATCTTAAAGTATTTTGCAATCTTTTTATCTTCTGAAAAAGCTTACATTTTTAACATTTGACCAAAATAAGCTTTATTAGTGCAAAATCGTTTCACGAAGTCTCTTAACGATTTTTCTCTTTTATTATGATCCACAAGCTTTATCTCATTTAAAACTAAGAACTTTTTCTCTATATATTTTAACTATTTATTATTCAGAAAAGCTTTCACAAAATCTCTCAAAGTTCTTTTTTTCTGGTTAAACTTTCGTTTTACACTAAATTCGAAAAGTATTTGTTATGTCAGCTTTCTTTGTGAAAAACTTTAGATTTTGACAAAATTGAACTTTATTAGGCAAACGAAGCTTTTATGTAATTTTTACAGAACTTTTTTTCAATTCTAATGATAAAAAGTTTTCACCTTTCAATAAGACTTTATTATTATTTTGAGACCTTAGACGAATGGAAATTTTGTTCTAAACATGTATCTTAATCTTATATATTGTGTTTGACTATTTAAAATGAGTACTTTTTCTTAAAATTACAGCACTAATTCATCTCTTTTTACACCTTTCCCCCTATTTTTGTTTAAAATAAAACCTACTTCCATTTTTGTTCAATTTATGCATAATATTTATCTCAAATATGCTAAAATAAGAAACAAATCAAAAACCTAAATCTTTATTTGTATTCTGTTATAATTTTTTATATAGTTTTTTGTGTTTTATCAAATTTAGTTAAGCATTTTTTTTAATCAAACACGTGGAATGTTTTATTGTCAATCAAAAAAATTGTTTGGTAGAAAAATGTCAAAGAAATGCAAATGTTTTCAACTAATCTAATTAAAAAAAGATGATTTAAATTATTATATAATAACAAAAAAAATATAAATTTGAAAAGAAAAATTTGCGCCCCCGGGTGGGCTCGAACCACCAACCTTTCGGTTAACAGCCGAACGCGCTAGCCAATTGCGCCACGGAGGCTATATAACCACTGTGCGTTTATGCAAACATTTAAAATTGAATCACCATAACATCTACATTAAGGGTGGTTTAGTAAAAGAACTATTCTTACTTTTCAGTTTAAACAAAAACTGTAATATGAATTCTTTGGTTAACTTAGTTTCAAAAAAAATTTTAACAAAATTTAGAAAAAAATTAAAAATACACCAAATATTTATTTGAATAAGTTATTATTAAATTATTAAATTAAATTGATAGATTACATAAGAGTTAAGGCATTTTCCATAAACTCTTATTAATAGTTTATAGAACAAATTTAATATAAATATTTGTTTTATAAAACGTTGATACAAGTTAATGAATAACACCTGAATGAAATCATACATATTGAGAGTTTGAATTTTCTAGATAGAGCAACTAAAAGTTTGATGGTTTTTAGATAAAAATACTTTGTAAAAATAAAACAATAAAAATTTAAAAGCGCCCCCGGGTGGGCTCGAACCACCAACCTTTCGGTTAACAGCCGAACGCGCTAGCCAATTGCGCCACGGAGGCTATGAGCCCACTGTTCGACATAATAATACACATATCTAGAGACTAAAAATAAGGCTTAATCCTTAAGGACCAATGATACAGAAATAACATTTCATATGAAAAATTATTTTTAAAAAACAAAATTATCGCATCAATTTTAACCAAATTATTAAATGATTATAATTTGTTGTTAATCTATTTAGTCAAAAGTAGTGATCGCGCCCCCGGATGGGCTCGAACCACCAACCTTTCGGTTAACAGCCGAACGCGCTAGCCAATTGCGCCACGGAGGCTTATGAAAGGTAATAAAACGCAATTTTAAAGGTCAACTTTACATAAGTTCAATAGTAACAGAAATAAAAATCTGATCTCAAAACTTTACATTAGATTGGATTCTGTCACTAGATCAATTTATCAGATCCTCTGTAAAATATAAATAAATATAATGTAAAATAATAACTATAGATATACGAATGTGTGTAACTTTTATATCTTTCGATGACGATCTTTTTTGATTATAAAAGTAGTTTGATCGGCTTGATATCTCTTCTTCTCCTAAACAAATTTTCTTTCACAAATATTAAAAAATCAAATATTAAATAAATATTAAAAAATCGCTGCGCCCCCGGGTGGGCTCGAACCACCAACCTTTCGGTTAACAGCCGAACGCGCTAGCCAATTGCGCCACGGAGGCATATGATCCCGCATGAGTTTAACTTAATTATCAAAAATAATATTATACAAGTCCTTGACATTTTTATCCTTTATTCAGTAGCATGTATTTCCTATTAATTCTTAAACAGTTACAAAAAAAAGCTCACAAACTACCATTTTGGCAAATAAATTTAGACAGTGGATTAAAAATAGTGTGTTTTACATATGCATATGTACATAGTCGGGAAATAAGTATAAGGAAATTATAGGGCCTTATTATAAGAAACGACAATATATACTCAAAAACTGAGACTGATATCAAAACAATATATTGTGCTAAATAATTCGCAATTTCTTAATCGAAATTGATTCAAAACTTTCTGGATATATATCAGGAAAGCTATCTAGAGAAACTGGGTTTAGCTGCTGATGACGATTGACCTCGAGATATATGTATATGCGTATATCCACAAATACAGGACTGGCGAAATCAAGACATAGGACTACTAAATTCAAAGAACTTTTGTTGAATGCTTACTTTTTATATGTATATAAAAAGCAATCGCCCCCGGGTGGGCTCGAACCACCAACCTTTCGGTTAACAGCCGAACGCGCTAGCCAATTGCGCCACGGAGGCTTATGCCCAGTTATGATTAAGTGCTTAAAGGTTTTGTTTGGAACTATGAAAAGCAGCCTTCTCACAGCTGTTAACATCTCAAATTTGGCCAAAAGCGGAATTATTTTTAAATTTAGGACGCGATAAAATATTTAAACGAGATATATTGTAGAAATTAGATTCACCGGAAGTCTAAAACTACTTTTATTTGTGAGTGTGTCGTCCTGTATAATACAAATTGTATTGCTAAAAGAAAGTAAAAATTAAAAAAAAAATCTTCTCGCCCCCGGGTGGGCTCGAACCACCAACCTTTCGGTTAACAGCCGAACGCGCTAGCCAATTGCGCCACGGAGGCGATATGACCACTGTGCACAAATAGTTTCTCAAAATTATAAAATTTTTAATAAAATTTTAGATTTTGTAATTCATGATTTCAATTGCAAAAATTAAGAACTTAATTAGATGAATCTAAATAATAGCATAACGTTTAGAAGCAAAATAAAGATTCGCCCCCGGGTGGGCTCGAACCACCAACCTTTCGGTTAACAGCCGAACGCGCTAGCCAATTGCGCCACGGAGGCGATATAACCACTGTACATTAGTGGTCATATAAAAATATTAAAGTATACTACTAATAGTTAAAAGTGTCCTTAAAAAAATTATCGAAATCCTTCAATTACTAGGTAATATTTGGAGTATTCATTATCTTACTTAGTGTCTAGAAGACACTAAGCGGTCCGTTACCTCTATTAATTATTTTCTAATTCATATCAAAACCATTAAACTAAGCACTTCATCAAAAGCCACATTTCTGAAGAATACTTCCTCAACATAACTATAACTGATCTATAAAGCAGACGTGGTCTATGTTTTCTTCAACTATTAAAAAAATACATGCGCCCCCGGGTGGGCTCGAACCACCAACCTTTCGGTTAACAGCCGAACGCGCTAGCCAATTGCGCCACGGAGGCTTGTTGCCAGCGGAATTACATTCTATATTTTCAGTAAATTTTAAAATTATAAAATAAAATATAATTCGAGACTTTCAAATATATAAATACTTGTAAATATGTTTAAATTTACAGACATATACATATAAATCTTAAAATTCGCCTTTAAGTAGTAATGTGGTTTTCTTTAATCAACAAAATAAAATGTTTCTGTAGACATGAAATCATTTAGATTAAAATTAACTAAATTAATAAAATATTACGTGCGCCCCCGGGTGGGCTCGAACCACCAACCTTTCGGTTAACAGCCGAACGCGCTAGCCAATTGCGCCACGGAGGCCATAAATCTCCAATGATAAGTTATGATAATATATATATACTTTCTTAGTATTTTATATGAGAAAAAGAAAATGAGAATTACAATGATTGCTCATCAAAATTATTTTATGTGAAAAATTTAATTGGATATTATAAATTGTAATTTTTAAATGAAAATATATTTTTGAACGTTTTGAAACTTTCAAAGCTTTCCATATTCACTACGTTATTGGAAAATATGATATAATAGTATTTCAAAAATTAGGAATATAGTGTATATTAAAAAAAACTAAAAACTTATTGCGCCCCCGGGTGGGCTCGAACCACCAACCTTTCGGTTAACAGCCGAACGCGCTAGCCAATTGCGCCACGGAGGCCATATGACCACTGTGCAGTATGGATATAATAAGAATACTATACTTTTTTCAAAATATATTTAAAATATGAAGGACCTCAGTGCCGTACTTAAATTTGCATAATATTATATGACATCCTTTAATCACTTTTACTTCTGAGTCTCAAACTAACTAAAATAATTACGCCCCCGGGTGGGCTCGAACCACCAACCTTTCGGTTAACAGCCGAACGCGCTAGCCAATTGCGCCACGGAGGCTATTTGCCCACTGTGCGGTTATACGGACATTAGAACACAAATCAATTAATTTTTTAAATTTAAAAAATATGTAATAAAAACCAACAAAATTTCCTTTATTCTCATAGCAAAATATGTGGGAATCTGTTTTATTTAGATTGCGTTAATTTTGTTTCTTTAAAGTTAAACTTATTAACATATAAAGAACTTAAACATAATTTATTGTAATAACTTTAAAAAATTTCTTGCGCCCCCGGGTGGGCTCGAACCACCAACCTTTCGGTTAACAGCCGAACGCGCTAGCCAATTGCGCCACGGAGGCCACGCAGCATTTAGTGAACTAATTGATACCCTATTTTTCTTTGAGAGTAATTTGAAAGAAAATGTATTCGGGAATTGCAAAGAAACAAACAACAAAATGGAAACATTTTATTGTAACTAACCCAACAAAAACTGTAAAATTTAATATTTTACTAATAAATAGTAAGCATTTGTAATAAGGACTTATATTATTAAATTAATAAATTTGTTTATTATATAAAAACTGGAATATAAAAAAAGATTCTGCGCCCCCGGGTGGGCTCGAACCACCAACCTTTCGGTTAACAGCCGAACGCGCTAGCCAATTGCGCCACGGAGGCATGTATTTTCGGCCAACAAATTAAAAATTCATTTAAAAATATGAGATAATTTTCAGAAACTCTATGTTCTAAACAATATTCTTAAGTTCGAACAAAATATGACTCAAATGTCTTGATAGATCTTTCATGTCGATTGTAAAAGAACACTCGAAGACACAAAATTTACAAGCTATTATAATATCTTCCAAATAAATTAATATCTAATTTATTGAGTTATAATCAACCAAAAAAGCTTCTTCCGCCCCCGGGTGGGCTCGAACCACCAACCTTTCGGTTAACAGCCGAACGCGCTAGCCAATTGCGCCACGGAGGCTTCGTAACCACTGTGCAAAAATTACAGAATATTAGAAAATCCCGCAAAGTTCTAAAGGACAAAAATCAAACCAAAAGTAATATTTAGCAAAGATTTGAATAAAAAAGGCAAATTTTACTTAAAGTTTACCGATTTAAGATTATAACTTTCTAATTTTTTTTCATACGAATTTTAAAAATTCTTAGGAAATTTTTTATTATATAAAATATTTGCGCCCCCGGGTGGGCTCGAACCACCAACCTTTCGGTTAACAGCCGAACGCGCTAGCCAATTGCGCCACGGAGGCCATATAACCACTGTGCAGTTAAACATATTCTAAAACAAGTTACATATAGTAGAAATATATTAAAGTTAAGTTTATCTTTCATCCACTTCTTTTTTCATAATTTAATGACCTTTAAACTAGATCTAAATGACCGCAAGAAATGTCACAACACCCACCAAAAGACCGGTTTATGAGCTTTTCCCAAGAACCATATCTCTTCTAATGTAGTAATTAAGACCATTAATCCAAACTTTACATAATAACAACTTTCTTTTTCTGGAAATAAAGAGCTAATTTTAGAAAATATTAGAAACGCCCCCGGGTGGGCTCGAACCACCAACCTTTCGGTTAACAGCCGAACGCGCTAGCCAATTGCGCCACGGAGGCACTTGTGTTACGCCCCGGAATTAGAAATTAAGTAAGAATTATAACTAAGTAAAAATGTAAATGTTAATATATTCAAATTATTAAATATTAATTATTTAAATAATTTTTGTAATTAATTTAAAAAATAATATATATTAAATGTATAAATAAAATATATATTCGCCCCCGGGTGGGCTCGAACCACCAACCTTTCGGTTAACAGCCGAACGCGCTAGCCAATTGCGCCACGGAGGCTGATGGCGTCATTGCGTCTAAATGCTGATACGTAACATAGTTTTAACGTAATTTGAACAAAGAATGTGTAATATAACACATAGAACTTTTCTGCTAAAACATACTCACAGATAGGTACTACATACAACTGATTTCTTTAGTCATCGTTATTCTAACTGGTGAATGTGCAAAAAATCCAATACAATTTACAATAACAAAATCTTATCCATACAATATACACAATCATATACATACATACTCTACATGTATATTTATTACAATCGGTTTATGGAAACGAAAACAAAATTTATTTTTAGACTTAAAGCAACAGTAGTATGAGCACCCATGATTAAAACGGAGAATAAAATAAACTTTACTCCAAATTCTAAATATGGAAAAGCACCTGATAACAAAAGTATGTATGTATGTATTTTAATAATACAAATTTATTTAATTTTTTTGTAAATATCGGGATATAAATGTTAAATATATACAAACATCTACAGATCACAAAATATGTTCCTCAAATAATTGTTTTTACTATGAGATTGAACTGAACCAGTTATTGCAGAATTATATCTGAAATAGTACTGAACTATGTTGAACCGAACTAAGTACATATGCAGAACTGAACTAGAATTGAACTAGAACTGAACTAGAACTGAACTAGAACTGAACTAGAACTGAACTAGAACTGAACTAGAACTGAACTAGAACTGAACTAGAACTGAACTAGAACTGAACTAGAACTGAACTAGAACTGAACTAGAACTGAACTAGAACTGAACTAGAACTGAACTAGAACTGAACTAGAACTGAACTAGATCTGAACTAGAACTGAACTAGAACTGAACTAAAACTGAACTAGAACTAAACTAAAATTTAACTATAGAAAATATAACTCTAAACAACTTTACGATAAAATTAAAAGTATTACCACAATTTCTTGAATTAGTTATTTTCTTCTTAAAAGTTTGTTTTTTGTTTTATTCTCAACTAAAATTCTTGTTTAAGAAAATTAAAGAAAATAATTTTACTTTTAAGGCGGAAAGTGCACGAAAAAATATAAATAACAAGAAAAATTTTCTGCGGGCCCTTAACATTTTACATGAACTTTGAGAAAAAACTCACAAAGTTGTTCTCGAGAACAATGGAAGTAAGAAGGAGAAACTAAGCATTTTAAATTTACCTGTTGGGCTTGGTAGTTAAACATATGTAAGGGTATATTATTAAAAGAGACTGATCGTAAAATACATCTACACGGAGAAAATGATCAAACCCCTAAATCAGTAATAAACCAATTTTTAATGGCATATACATATTTTCAATGTCAATTACAATTTAAATTGCGGTTTAATGATCTCTTTTACAATGTTAAAGCTCAAAATTTGTCTGCTATATGTTAACAGCCCAATAATCTTTTTCTGTGTAAATATGCCACAATGGACAAAGTACATACAAAAACTCCTTTGAAGTACTAAACTATAAAAAGAATTTCTGACGATGCAAAAATGTACAAAAATGCAAACTGAAAAACGAATTGTTAAAACAAAACATGAATAGAAAATCAACAAAAAGAACCCAACATTTCTTTGTTTACTTCCTTCTTTTCTACATAAAATACTTTCCACAAGGTAAACAAAGGCGGCAATGGAGGTGGTGGTTCTTCAACGTGCATCAGTATAAACAAAATCTTTGCTGCTTAAGTTCATTTATTCTTGTAAGAGTTGTTATGCGTGTTTAATCACTTGAAAAATGTTTTTGTAAAAAGAAATTTTTTAAATGAATATATAATTTACTATTAATTTACAATTTCAAATATTTCATAGAAATAATTATCTTAAATAGCTGCTTTTAATTTGAAAAATGTAACAAAATATCATAAAAACTAAAGTATATTTTAGGGAAAACAGATCTTGTATGCTTGATCAACTAAATGTTCCAATTATATATTGCCTACTTCAGGGCACTACTTTAAATCATCTTAAACAATACGAAACATTTGCATTTCATACGGACTTAATAAAACTGATAATTAACAAATTTTGTTAATAGTTTAAACAACAACTGTTCGTGTTAGTTTATTTTAGTTTTAAGTTTTGTTAGCATGTGTCAAACAAATTTACGTTTCTCTCTCGTACCCTGTAAACATTCAAACTAAATGTCAGTTTTACCAAGTAAATGTGTGCGTGTTGTGTATTCTATCTATCTCATGTTCTATGTAAAATTCTATCTTATATACACAAATTGCAATTATAATTAAATTCTATATAAATTACATTCTACTTAAATTTTGCTAATTAAGTAATTAAACTAAAATGCCTTTTAAATTGAAAAAAATCTATATTTGGCTAAATAAACTTCTAAAAACTGCAGCATTATTTATTAAAAAATTTTAAACTTTTAATGTATTTTAGTTGAAAAATCAAACTAAATTTTGTTTTACTTTGTCTAACAGCATTTTTTCTATTTTTGCATAAAACAAACAGTAAACGTTGAATAATTATTTTTTAATTTAAATATTTTTTTTGTGTTTAATTTTGATTTATTGCCTTGATTTTACTTTGATTTTGTATTATTATGTTGTTTTGTATGTATATGTTTATTTAAAAAAGATTTCCTTTTAACTTTTCGAAAAAAAACTAATCAGAAATTGCATTTGTCTTGAACATTTTTCAAAATCCACATAGAACTACAACAGAATTAGAACAGATCTAGTACAGAACTTGTGCTGCACTAGAACAGAACTAAAATAGATATACAACAGAACTAGAACAGAACAAGAACAGAACTACAACTGAACTAGAACTAGAACAGAACTAGAACAGAACTAGAACAGAACTAGAACAGAACTAGAACAGAACTAGAACAGAACTAGAACAGAACTAGAACAGAACTAGAACAGAACTAGAACAGAACTAGAACAGAACTAGAACAGAACTAGAACAGAACTAGAACAGAACTAGAACAGAACTAGAACAGAATTAGAACAGAACTAGAACAAACTAGAACGAACTAGAACAGAACTAGAACAGAACTAGAACAGAACTAGAACAGAATTAGAACACAACTAGAACAATACTAGAACAGCAATATTTAATTAAATATTTTCTACAAAGATTATTGACAACTTATTAATAATATTGCTGGTAATTTACTTACAAAATTATCACTTTTTTGCAAATACTCAGAAGGAAAAGGAAATTTTTTTTATTATTATTGTTTATTTTTTATTATTATTTTTGATTTTTTATTTAATTTATTTGTAAATGTAAATAATCCAATTGGGTGTGTGTTTTCTTCTATGTTTTTTTATATTCGTTCAAAATACATTTTTTGGTATGTCTATGATTGACTTGATTGTGTGGTCATGTATAAAAAAAAACAAAACTATATATAAACCTTAAACCATCAAAAAACACAATTCAAAAATTCCTTAAAAAAATACATACAAAAAAATATAAAATAAAAAAAATGGATAAAAAATCAGGACTAAATTTCCCACCGGATCATAGTACCACAGCTGCTTCATTATCGGCCTCGGCAGTCGCCGCTGCCACCAACAACCCTACTCCTGGCAACGGACTATTGGCCACCCCAATTTCCATGCAAAATCTGGTTACCTTAGCCTCTTTGAATCCCGGCACAGTACAGTCCGCTCATGTTACTCAAGGTACTTCTAGCCAGCATCATGGAGTGCCCACTTCTCAGGCTCTTACATTCAATGCGGCCCAGGTTCATCAGCAACAGCAGGTACATCATCATCATCAGCAGCAACAACAGCATCAAGCTCATATGGCTCAACTAACCGCTGCTCATCAAATGTCTATGGCCGCCGCTACACCCCCCTCATTAGCTGCACATTTTGCTGCTGCTGGTCCCACTGGTCATCATCACGCTTTATGTAAGTACACTTTTTATATTTTTTCTCAATTTTAGTTTTTAATTAAATGACTTTTGCTAAACATTTAATAGTTTTATTTGTTTGTAATTGTATTTGTGTTTTTAAGTGTGTAATTAGTTAATGCACCCCCTTTTAGTATTGCATGCTTTTAAAGCTAATTAATAGTATTTTTATCTCCTCTTTTTTAATTTTTCTTTTCCTTTTCCCTAAATGTCCTTTTTATATACATATATAATGTGCAACTTAATTTTTTAAAAAATATAACAAAGCAGATACAAATTTGAAAATTGTGCAAATTTCAAGTTTGATAACAGGTTTACAGCATTTAAAGCCGCTTAGGTAAAATACGATAAAATACATAATAGCAAATTGCTGGTCTTAAAACTAAAGCATGTAGCAATTATTCCAACTGATTAAAATAAATTAATAGCTTTATGATCATTTATGATCTCTAAAGAAATTTTTAACTTTGACACTATTCTCATAAAGTATGTTAGAAGGGTTTAAGTTCTTCGTTTTAATCGAGAGACTAGCTAAGTTCTAGTTTAGTTGTAGTTCAGTTCTAGTTCAGTTGTGGTTCAGTTGTAGTTCAGTTCTAGTTCAATTCTAGTTCAGTTCTAGTTCAGTTCTAGTTCAGTTCTAGTTCAGTTCTAGTTCAGTTCTAGTTCAGTTCTAGTTCAGTTCTAGTTCAGTTCTAGTTCAGTTCTAGTTCAGTTCTAGTTCAGTTCTAGTTCAGTTCTAGTTCAGTTCTAGTTCAGTTCTAGTTCAGTTCTAGTTCAGTTCTAGTTCAGTTCTAGTTCAGTTCTAGTTCAGTTCTAGTTCAGTTCTAGTTCAGTTCTAGTTCAGTTCTAGTTCAGTTCTAGTTCAGTTCTAGTTCAATTCTAGTTCAGTTCTAGTTCAGTTCTAATTCAGTTCTAGTTCAGTTCTAGTTAAATTGTGTTCAAGTTTCATCTTAGTTATGTCGATATCGTCTTAGAATCTAATAAGAATATATAAACTTTAAAACGATCAATAATTTAATATGTTTCTAACGAAATGACGAAGGCAATATATACTCATTAAGCTTTTTGCTATTATCGCTTAAAACTTTATAGCCCTAAAAGACTTTACGCTTTATTATTCCTTTCGCCAAAGAATCACCTTTTGCTGAATACCGTATCATAACTGTTGCGTAATAATATGCATAAATACAATAACAACACATGCGGTAACAATCATTAGTAAGCATGGTACATGGAATTATGAGAACCGCATAGTAAGCATTGTTTTTCTTTAACGAAGATGTAAAGGCCATTTGCTGGACTTTTTCTAGAGTCAAGTAAGCTTTTAGATATGACATATCTAAAGGAAATTAAGTCTAGTTTCTAAAAATCTTAACAATTATGCAAACATTTTAAATATTTTAAGGAAAATTTTGTAAATTATTATAGTAAAATGAAAATGTATTGTTTTAGTTATTCCTTGTGTAACTCACAAGGAATAACTAAATTATATACTGCGGCTGTACCCTTTCTAACAAGTAATATATCTTGATGAGGTTTTGCTGATTTAAAGTCAAAGTCAATGACCTATAAAAATATGACATTAAACAGTTTATATGTTATAAAAAAATTTTGCTAATAAAGTAAAGTCTAGAAATTAAGCTTTACAAGGACTAATATCCAGATTCTTGTTGATAATAAAATTTTTCATATTCAATTTTAATACGAAAATTCTTTTGATATTTACTGCTATTTTATTTTTGCATGTTTCGTATCAAACAAATTTATTGTTAAAATTTTAATAAACGTATTTAAGAGCTACAATTTAGTTGAGTATGTTAAATTTTGAGGTTATATTGGGAACATTTGTTAAACAACGCCATTGTTTGCTGAAATTTTATTTTTTTTTTAATTTCGGATTTAATTTATATAGATGAACATACACCAATTAATTTTTAATTTTTTAAATAAGATATTCTTTAAAGGTTTTCTTCTGTCGACATGCATCCATTCAACACTCTCTTCAATGGTTTCATATTAAAAAATATGTTCGTCATAGAAAAAGGACAAACGAATAAATAAAAAAGTAAACAATAAACTCTGTGTATATAAAGGATAATAATCTGCAAACTGTTAAATATCAAAGTACAAAATTTTTTTATTTTTCTTCTTTTTTTAATAAATATATTTTTTGCCATGTTTTTTTACGTTTCATTGTAAAAAGACAACAAACAACACAAGCCATTGAATGGAATGTAATAAATGAAAATATTTGAAAAACAAAATAAAAGAAACACAAAAATTCTCTACAAAAGATGAAAATCAAAAAACATTTTGTTGCTGCTGTTTTTCGAGTTTTAAAAAATATGACAAAATTGCTAAACGAAACAATGATATTCTTTGGCAATAAACAACAACGACAGGATATGGTGACAATAAAAAAAATGCCAGAAAAAAAGGAAAATATTTCCATAAACAACAACAATAAAAACAAAAATTTTGTTCATGAAAAAATGAATAACAACAATATGTTTTTTAAACTTTTTTCTCTCTTTCCTTGTATATGAATTTGTCTGTGATTTAACTTTTTATAACAGGGGGACTTTAAACAATATAAGATTTTTTGTTTTCATTTTAGTCGTTTATAGAACTTGTTTTATTTTCAGTTTGAACTTTTTTGAACTGAAAACAACCAAATGATTTTGAATTTTTATTAGAAATAAAACAACAACAAAAATTCTAAAAAAACATAGTAACATCGCTAGAACAACGCTAAATCTATGTTCAATTAATAAATTTAAAAAAAGTGTACAATATTATTAATTTTTCATAAATACAGCAATGGCACTAAATTTAGTTCTAGTTCAGTTCTAGTTCAGTTCTAGTTCAGTTCTAGTTCAGTTCTAGTTCAGTTCTAGTTCAGTTCTAGTTCAATTCTAGATCAATTCTAGATCAATTCTAGTTCAGTTCTATGTTCGTCATAGAAGGGACAAACGAATAAATAAAAAAGTAAACAATAAACTCTGTGTATATAAAGGATAATAATCTGCAAACTGTTAAATATCAAAGTACAAAATTTTTTTATTTTTCTTCTTTTTTTATTAAATATATTTTTTGCCATGTTTTTTTACGTTTCATTGTAAAAAGACAACAAACAACACAAGCCATTGAATGGATGTAATAAATGAAAATATTTGAAAAACAAAATAAAAGAAACACAAAATTCTCTACAAAGATGAAAATCAAAAAACATTTTGTTGCTGCTGTTTTTCGAGTTTTAATAAAATATGACAAAATTGCTAAACGAAACAATGATATTCTTTGGCAATAAACAACAACGACAGGATATGGTGACAATAAAAAAATGCCAGAAAAAAGGAAAATATTCATAAACAACAACAATAAAAACAAAATTTTTGTTCATGAAAAAATGAATAACAACAATATGTTTTTTAAACTTTTTTTCTCTCTTTCCTTGTATATGAATTTGTCTGTGATTTAACTTTTTATAACAGGGGGACTTTAAACAATATAAGATTTTTTGTTTTCATTTTAGTCGTTTATAGAACTTGTTTTATTTTCAGTTTGAACTTTTTTGAACTGAAAACAACCAAATGATTTTGAATTTTTATTAGAAATAAAACAACAACAAAAATTCTAAAAAAACATAGTAACATCGCTAGAACAACGCTAAATCTATGTTCAATTAATAAATTTAAAAAAAGTGTACAATATTATTAATTTTTCATAAATACAGCAATGGCACTAAATTTAGTTCTAGTTCAGTTCTAGTTCAGTTCTAGTTCAGTTCTAGTTCAGTTCTAGTTCAGTTCTAGTTCAGTTCTAGTTCAATTCTAGATCAATTCTAGATCAATTCTAGTTCAGTTCTAGTTCAGTTCTAGTTCAGTTCTAGCTCAGTTCTAGTTCAGTTCTAGTTCCATTCTAGTTCAGTTCTAGTTCAGTTCTAGTTCAGTTCTAGTTCAGTTCTAGTTCAGTTCTAGTTCAGTTCTAGTTCAGTTCTAGTTCAGTTCTAGTTCAGTTTTAGTTCAGTTCTAGTTCAGTTCTAGTTCAGTTCTAGTTCAGTTCTAGTTCAGTTCTAGTTCAGTTCTAGTTCAGTTCTAGTTCAGTTCTAGTTCAGTTCTAGTTCAGTTCTAGTTCAGTTCTAGTTCAGTTCTAGTTCAGTTCTAGTTCAGTTCTAGTTCAGTTCTAGTTCAGTTCTAGTTCAGTTCTAGTTCAGTTCTAGTTCAGTTCTAGTTCGTTCTAGTTCAGTTCTAGTTCAGTTCTAGTTCAGTTCTAGTTCAGTTCTAGTTCAGTTCTAGTTCAGTTCTAGTTCAGTTCTAGTTCAGTTCTAGTTCAGTTCTAGTTCAGTTCTAGTTCAGTTCTAGTTCAGTTCTAGTTCATTCTAGTTCAGTTCTAGTTCAGTTCTAGTTCAGTTCTAGATCAGTTCTAGTTCAGTTCTAGTTCAGTTCTAGTTCAGTTCTAGTTCAGTTCTAGTTCAGTTCTAGTTCAGTTCTAGTTCAGTTCTAGTTCAGTTCTAGTTCAGTTCTAGTTCAGTTCTAGTTCAGTTCTAGTTCAGTTCTAGTTCAGTTCTAGTTCAGTTCTAGTTCAGTTCTAGTTCAGTTCTAGTTCAGTTCTAGTTCAGTTCTAGTTCAGTTCTAGTTCAGTTCTAGTTCAGTTCTAGTTCAGTTCTAGTTCAGTTCTAGTTCAGTTCTAGTTCAGTTCTAGTTCAGTTCTAGTTCAGTTCTAGTTCAGTTCTAGTTCAGTTCTAGTTCAGTTCTAGTTCAGTTCTAGTTCAGTTCTAGTTCAGTTCTAGTTCAGTTCTAGTTCAGTTCTAGTTCAGTTCTAGTTCAGTTCTAGTTCAGTTCTAGTTCAGTTCTAGTTCAGTTCTAGTTCAGTTCTAGTTCAGTTCTAGTTCAGTTCTAGTTCAGTTCTAGTTCAGTTCGAGTTCAGTTTTAGTTCAGTTCTAGTTCAGTTCTAGTTCAGTTCTAGTTCAGTTCTAGTTCTAGTTCAGTTCTAGTTCAGTTCTAGTTCAGTTCTAGTTCAGTTCTAGTTCAGTTCTAGTTCAGTTCTAGTTCAGTTCTAGTTCAGTTCTAGTTCAGTTCTAGTTCAGTTCTAGTTCAGTTCTAGTTCAGTTCTAGTTCAGTTCTAGTTCAGTTCTAGTTCAGTTCTAGTTCAGTTCTAGTTCAGTTCTAGTTCAGTTCTAGTTCAGTTCTAGTTCAGTTCTAGTTCAGTTCTAGTTCAGTTCTAGTTCAGTTCTAGTTCAGTTCTAGTTCAGTTCTAGTTCAGTTCTAGTTCAGTTCTAGTTCAGTTCTAGTTCAGTTCTAGTTCAGTTCTAGTTCAGTTCTAGTTCAGTTCTAGTTCAGTTCTAGTTCAGTTCTAGTTTAGTTCTAGTTCAGTTCTAGTTCAGTTCTAGTTCAGTTCTAGTTCAGTTCTAGTTCAGTTCTAGTTCAGTTCTAGTTAAGTTCAAGTTAAGTTCTAGTTAAGTTCTAGTTAAGTTCTAGTTCAGTTCTAGTTCAGTTGTAGTTCAGTTCTGTTTTAAAGCTAAAAATTATTTTTTTCATGTGTGTGAATATGTTTGGATTTTCACTAAAATTTTCTTTTTTCTCTTATTTATTTTTTACAGTTAAAAAACTTTAAATAGACTCTACATATGTATGTGTGTATGTAGGTATACCACCTACATGCATCGGTTTTTAAAACAAAATTTTAGATTTGATTTGATTTTTTATTTGCTGTTATTGTTGTTGTTTTTATTATTTAGTCAGTTACCAGTTGAAATGTAGGAGTAAAAGTTTGAGATTGTATGTACATATGTATATGTTGTGTCATTGATGGTTACTCTTGGTCGTTGTGAGTTGGTTGGGATTTTTTCCCCGATTATTAAAGTTGACTTTCAGTCCATACATGAGGATTTGTTGAACGGATGTGTGGGTATAGAATAAAACCCATAAAGATTTGTTTATTTAATCATGAACATTGACTTTTTTTGTAGTTTGTTTTTGTGATAGAAAACTTTGTTGGTAAATATTTACAGCATAGGAAGAACAGTATGTTTTGAATGTTTTGATGTCTTTTGTTTTAGTGGCAACCCCAGCTTTAGTCAGGTGTTAGTGAAGTGGAATTAAAAAAAAAATCTGTTTTTTTTTCTAAAACATTTGTCAAAAGATTTTCAGATTAAATGAAAAAAATACCTTGGTTGAGTTTTATATGAATTTAACTTTGATGGCAGGAATATAAAAATGTTAAGTTTAAAATTTTATTTAAATTTTAAAAATTTAACTAGAAAGTTTTTTTTAGTTATAAATTAACAGAGAAAATTGGGGGAATATTGTATATTTATAGCCATTTTTTTTAAAATTTTTTTAATTTTAGTTTTCTAAGGGGCTGTTTTTATTAATAAAAGTTTCGTTTAAAAAAATAAAATATTCATAGTAATTTATTCGCTTAACTTTGTGGTTTTGGTTTTATTTTTTTCCAGTTTTTATATATATTTCTTTATTTTATTTTTAAAATACCTGTGCTGTACATAAATATCAACAACACGTCGAGTTCTTTTGAATTTTTCGTGATTATAAAATATTCCTGAAAAAAAATCACATATAAATTTTTTTTATTTATTTATTCAAGCACCTCAATTAAAAACAACAATACAACAATGTAAAGTAAAATAAGAAAAAATATATATTGCATGAGTAGTGCAAAAAATGTAATTTTTTTTTAAATAATATATACAACCTTTTATGCAACTGAACGCCAATTTTAAATCCTTTTGTGTAATATTTTTTTGCTGATATTTTCATACAAAAGAATATGAAATTTGAAAATTTTGTATCTCACACTCAAACATTCCCAAAGAGATGCTTAAAATTGTTGTTTTTTAAGTTTTCTTTTTATATAAGTTTGTTTCTTTTGTTTTAGTGCTGTTGGCTCGTAGATGAGTTAGTGTATTTACAATATTATAGATTAGGTTGGCTCTTGTAATAAGATTTTTGAATTCTGAAGAAAAAATAGTACTTTCTATAATCAATATTTTATCTTAGTGACTTTTAGCCCATGGGAATGTGATACTAAGTAGAGTGACAGCATGATTTATCTGTGGTTATATCGTTTATTTATACTATGCACTATTACATATGTGTTTATGCTGACGTTTGTAACACCTAAAAATATTGGTGCTAAACTTACCTAATAGTATACCAATCCGTTCAGAATCACTTTCTGAGTTGAGTTTGCTTTATCCATCTGATCATCTGTCTTTCTGTCTGTTTGGCACTTGAAATGGTTTTGTACTGGAGGAAAAGCAGACATTTCAAAAATCATTGTCCTATCTTAGAGACTTTTAGCCCAGTCTGAGAATGTGATACAAAGCAGACTGGCATCATTAAAATACTGTTGATATAGATTTTTTTATACCCTACACTACTATGTATGTGTTTGTGCTGATGTTTGTAGTATCCACAAATATTAGTTCCACATTCACTTTAAAGTGTACCGATCGACTTTCTATGTCGATTTAGCTATGCCCGTCTTACTGTCCTTTCTCACTCCGGGGGCATGTTACCTTAGTGAAATCGCCTCTTTGGTGTTATTGCTATCCCGAGGTGGAGATGTACTAACAGTACCTCTAGTTTGCCGGTACTATAAACTGGCGATGTCAACTGTATCCTCGACTTAGCCTTTGAATGATTTGGCATGGGGTCTAACCAGTCAATCTAATACTATGGGTGTCCAGTTGCGCGCAGGACTATTACTGGCTTGTGAGTTTGTTGTAGTTCATTCGGCATCTACGAATTGGCCGATATTTCTTACCGGTTGTGTAATGGGACACCGGTACATGCTGGGAAATTTTCAGGTTAGCGTTCAATGGTAATCTTTATGATCATGGGAATGGAACTCATGCGAAAATTGATGAAAGATCGGAAAAGTCTCCATATATTGGAAATTAGTACTGATTAATTATGAATTTTTACGCTTTGGAGAAGATCTTCGGGTTGGGTTCAGTTGACTTTGGAAATTCCTACATCCTTTGTCACATAGATCAAAGTTATAAATGAGTGATCCTGATCAATTTTGTTGGGTACTTCAGGCAACCAAATATACCTCTAGGTGCTGTTGCCGAAACAACAGGTCCATTTCAGTAGTGTAGTTTAAAGAGGATGAGAAATGCATTGGAATGGATCATTAGATGTGGGGGATTGCTTTTTAAATAATGCAAACTTTCATGGCTTCAAAAGGCTGGTCATCTTCCGGTATATTCGAAAGATTGATTTCACCTGATGTTGGGTTTATCCCCCTTTTATTGGTTTTAGACTTGAGTCTATATTGCCTGTCATTCCGCAACGAGGCTACTATGGCAAATCACTTTCACAGTCGATTTAGTTATATCTGTCTGTCTGTCTCTCTGTCTGACTGCCTTTTTTGTCCGTTAGTCAGTCTGTAATATACTTAAGTATCATGGTCAGTCATTCCCGACTATACATTCATATATGTTTTATGTTCTAAATAATTAAAGCCCTCCTAATGTACATGAGCATTTGATTTAGTATGTGTTGAGTTGTGTTATTTGTTTTTGTTTTTTTTTTTTTTGTACAAACAAGAGATGGATATAAATAAAAGAAGTTAAATTATTATACACTTGTATTTGTATAATTAGAAAAAAAGTTCATACAAATTAAAACAAGTACCGCATAAAAACATACAATTACATATAGACACATAAACATTCATAATTTTACAGTGAGTGGAAAAAAAGCACAAATTCAAAATTTTGGACGGAAAAAGAAAATAACTTTTTACAAATATGGACTTTTAATAGAAACCTTTGACCTTTATTGTTTATGCATTTATAAAAAAGGCTTTTCTAGAAGTATTATTTTGGTAAAAGTTTGTGTAATCCAGTTGTGACCGGATAAGGATTAAATCCTGTTAATAGAGTTAGTATTGTTTAATTAAGAGTAAATCTTTATGATTTTTCCTCAGCGTCACAATATGTCATCCACTGTACAGGATACTTATATTAATTTGTGTCTGTATATACACAGAGAAAACAGATTCGTTGTGATAACCGAATTTGTTTCCAATCGAATTCAGTCGGTTCTCACAACTATACCTTTATTCGATTGTAATTATTGTAAAATTCGGTTACTCTTATTGAATATATGGAGTACACAACTATTTTTGATTATTATTCGGTAATCAGGATTGAAATTATTGGTATTTACAACTGAAATTATTATTTATTAAAACCTAATTTGTGGATTATGTGTATTTTTAAAATATATTTCATTTTATTTAAAATATTTACAATAAAATATGAATTTGTATAAACTTACAAAACGTATATATATATATATTATTTGATGATTGATGAAAATTTGATGTTTATGTGCTGGGGATTTTGTTCTTTATCCTAACATGTCTAACATGCCCAAAGGAGTACTAGCTTTCCGCAGCTATAAAATTAAGAAAACTAATAGAAAATAACACAAAATAGATTAGGAGATATAAAACATATTTAACATTACCTTTTATATCCGATCTTTCCGTATTTATTTATCCTCAAATGTAATTTGTCTTTTTATTAAAAATAAATTCATTTTATTTTATTTATTTTTATGTACGTCATCTAAAATTACCAACTTATTGGTTGTGAACATCGAAATTGGTTCCTTTAATCATCATTTAATTTTAAATAATTGTTTCCATTAATAATTGGTTGCAGTGCCCAATATTTTTTACTTTCACTATTTTTCAGTTGCAACGACTAATATTTGATGTTCTGACGTTTCAATTCTAAATAAAAATCGGTTTCTTTTACAGAATTCACAAAAATAATTAATAACCGATACAATTCAGTTCAAATTACTGATATGGAAATTGTTAACACCACAATTCGTTTATAATTATGGTTTTTTAGTACTGAATATAGAAAATTAGTTAATTTTACAGATTTTTAATAACAGCGATAGAATTTTAATTAATTTAACTAAATATTTATCATGCTAACCGATTTCCAATCGATCTTTTTTCTGTGTGTATGTATGTGCAATTTAAATAACCCTTTGCCCTATGTATGTACATATGTATGTCATTTCGTATGTAAGCATTTTCCCAATAGAAACCTGGTTATTTTTCATTTGTCCCTTGTTGTTTTAATTTTTTGTTTCTTTTGTTTAATCTACACAACCTTATTTGTTTATGTGTATTTAAGTTATTTAATGTTCATTTTGTTTCCCAGTATTTCCTGCTAAACAACATACATATAAGTGTTTTTATGTAAGTTTAAATGTCTACTCTAAAGTGTGTAGGTATTTAAACATACGTTTTTTTTGGATTTCAAACAAATGACTACATAATTATTTTGGGTATAACAACCCCCACAACCACCTTATAATTGTGTATTACAAGTGTTTTTTTCCTTACTTCTTTTTTTTAATTTCTTTACAAAATGTTAATAAAAATAAATTTATTGAAAATGTTTATGTGTATGTGTGTTTTTTTTCTCTATCTCATGTTTTTATTATATTTTTCCATTTAGGGACTGGCGCTGAGGCTCTTACATCACCATACGCTCCAACACTTAATCCATTGACCAATGGTGCTTATGCTGCTGCAGCAACAGCACCCCTAACGGCATCAGCACTACAGGCAGCCGCCGCAGGAGTAGCTGGCAAACAAATTGAAGGTTAGTTTATATTTGATTTTGTTTCGTTCGTGTTTTTTTCTCTTGTTGTTGGAAATCTTTTGTTATTTTCATATTTATGAATTGAAAAATATGTTGGAAGAAAAAACGAACAGAACAAAATTAAAATTTTAATAATAATTTTTATACCTGGACCTAAGGGACATGAATTTATTTGATAAATTTTATTTGAAAAAAAGGCTAACATGGAAAATTAATTAAAAATTTCAAGGAAATGAAAAGGGAGCATTTTTAAATTGTTAAAAAATTGTATTTAAAGAGAAAAAATATATGAGTAAATTTTAAATTAATGTTTCCTATTGAACTGTAGACTATAGATTCGCTATATATTGCTTTATAGATCAGACAATAAGCTATAATATCACAAATTTGAAAATAGATTAGTTTATAGTTTTAACTATAGATAAGTGTTTAGTTTATATAGTCTTGACTATAGATTAGTCTATAGTTGGTGCTATAGATCAGTCCATAGTTGTGACTATAGATCAGACTATAGCAGTGACTTTGGTTTTCACTATAGATCAGGCTTTAGTCGCGACTATAAAACAGTTAATAGTCTTTTTATATTCGTTGTATAGAAATTAGTATAATTTAGTCTGCAAACTTGCTCATAGATCAATTATATTCTTCACTCATAGCTTATAGATAAGATTGGAGAATCACCCTATAGTCTGGACTATAAATCACCTAATAGTCTTGACTATAGATCAGTCTATAGTCTTGACTATAGATCAGTCTATAGTCTTGACTATAGATCAGTCTATAGTCTTGACTATAGATCAGTCTATAGACTTGACTATAGATCAGTCTATAATCTTACCTATAGATCACTTAATAGACCTAACTAGAGATCATTCTATAGTCGTGACTGCAGATCAGTTTATAGTCATGACAATATATCAAACTATATCGGCTATAGATTAGTTTATATTACGTAGCATTACTTAGAAGCATTTTATAATCTTATGTATAAATCAGTATACAGCTTTAGCTAGAGATCATTTTATAATCTCGACTATAGTTGAAATAATACCGACCTATAGTTTTAACTTTAACTTGGTTTATAGAGAGAGATCTGTAGTCAAAACCATGTGTCAGATGAGTCTACGGACAGATCTATGATTAACCTTGATCAGTCAATTACATTTATTTATCTTATATATTCTCAACTTTTTAAGTCATTACTTAGATATATTATCTATTATTTTATTTTTTTATTTTATAGGACCCGAAGGCAGTAATTTATTTATTTACCATCTACCTCAGGAATTCACCGATACTGATCTCGCTTCAACATTTCTACCTTTTGGTAATGTTTTATCTGCCAAAGTATTTATCGATAAACAAACAAATCTGTCCAAATGTTTCGGTTTCGTATCCTACGATAATCCGCTATCAGCCTCCGCTGCCATACAAGCCATGCATGGCTTTCAAATCGGCACAAAACGTTTAAAGGTGCAATTGAAACGTTCTAAAGATGCGGCCAAGCCTTATTAGTTTATAAAAGAACTAACTATGTACTAACAAGGAAAATTTATTGAAAAAAATATTTTAAATATTTAAGTATTTGAAAATGAAAAAGAAGTAATTTGAGTGCCTTTAGCCCTTAATAAAAAGATAACATTTACAACCAAAGGACCAATTTTGTTTTTAACAAAAATTTAATTAAATAAAACAAATATTTTTAATAAATTTAATTTTATGAAAAATTAAAAATTATAATAACATCCCTTTTTATTAAACACATTTTAAAAAGTAGTAGTAAAACCAAAGAATGTAAACCATTTTTAGCAAAAAAATTAAAAAAAACAAGAAGAAAAATAATGAAAAACAACAATAAATATTAATTAAATAAATTAAACAATAAAGTAATAATAAATATATATTTTACATAAATATATTTTTAATCATAACAAATATTTTGTGGTATACATGCATAGTTTATTTGTTTGTTTGTTATAATTAATAATTTAAATTAAATTAAATTTTTAACCATATGTATTTTTAATTGTATTTTTACTTACACACAAACGTACATACATATATATTATAATATACAATATGAGCATATTTGTGGTCTTTATTAAGAGTATAAATCAGATTGTAATTGGTTTTATTTTTTTTTAAATTTTATTATTTTTGTTTTTTTTTTGTTTGTTAGATTTTTAAGTATAAAGATAATATAAAAAAATTAAAAATTAATCTAAATGAAATTTTTAAAGCCAAATAGTTAAGTAAAAGTTTTTGTCATAAATATACAATGTGTGTGTATTAAAATTATATGTTAAATGAAACTACAAACCCAATAAACAATTTTAAGTAGATTTTTAAAAGGAATTAAATATGTACTATAATACTTTTCGTTAGACTATAGACTTCTCCATAGTCAAAACTATAGACACTCTATAGTTAATACTAAAGACTTCTTTTTAGTCAAGACTATGGACTACTCTATAGTCAATACTATAGTCTTCTCTATAGTGAAGACTATAGAATTCTCTAAAGTCTATACTATAGACTCTTCTATAGTATATAGACTACAGAATTCTCAATAGTCAAGACTGTAGACTACTCTATAGTCACGACTTAGACTTCTCTATAGTCAAGACTATAGACATCTCTACAGTCAAGACTATAGACTTCTCTACAGTCAAAACTATAGACATCTCTACAGTCAAGACTTCTCTATAGTCAAGACTTAAGATTTCTCTATATCCAAGACTATAGACTTCTCTATAGCCAAGACCATAGACTTCTATGTAGTCTAGACTACTCTGTAGTGAAAACGATAGATTTCTCTATAGTCAAGATCATAGACTTGATTATAATGAAGACTACATACTACTCCATAGCCAGGTCATAGATTTCTCTATAGTCAATAGTGCTAAAGTTAATAGTATTATAGAGTAGCCTACTGTCTTAACTATAGAGTCGTCTATAGTCTTGTCTACAGAGTAGTACATAGTCGTGTCTATAGAGTCGACTATAGATTAATCTACAGTCTTGAGTAAAACGCATGCTATGAGCAATACTATAGTATTATAGTAACTAATCTATTGTCTTAAGACTATAGTTTACTCGAGTATGTTTATAGACTACTGCAGAGTATATAGTACTGTATAGACTTGGCTATAAAGTAGCTAATAATCTTGAATACAGAATAATCTATAGTCTTTAATATAGAGTAGTCTCTAGTTTTGAGTATTAAGTAGTCTACATTCTTAATACAAAATAGTCTATATCTTTACTATAAAGTAGTCTATACTATACTTTAATCTATAGTTTTGACTATAATGTTTACTAATAGTATTTATTCTTGACTACAAATTAGTCTATAGTCTTGACTGTAGAGTATTCTATAGTCTTGACTATAGAGTATTCAATAGTATTGACTATAGAGTATTTTATAGTCTTGACTATAGAGTGTTATATAGTCTTGACTAAAGAGTATTCTATAGTCTAGACTCTAGACTATAGAGTATTTTATAGTATATAGAGTATTCTATAGGCTTGACTAAAAAGTCTCCTATAGTCTTGACTATAGAATATATATAGTATACTCTAGTATGCTATAGTATATAGATTATTCTATATGCTAGACTATAGAGTATTCTATAGTCTTAACTATAGAGTATTTTATAGTCTTGACTCTAGAGTATTCTATAGTCTTGACTCCAGAGTTTTCTATAGTCTTGACTCTAAAGTATTCTATAGTCTTGACTCTAGAGTATTCTATAGTCTTGACTATAGAGTAATCTATATAGTTTTGATTAAAGAATATTCTATAGTCTTAACTATAGAGTATTTTATAGTCTTGACTCTAGAGTATTCTATAGTCTTGACTCTAGAGTTTTCTATAGTCTTGACTCTAAAGTATTCTATAGTCTTGACTCTAGAGTATTCTATAGTCTTGACTATTGAGTATTCTTAGTCTTGACTATAGAGTAATCTATATAGTTTTGATTAAAGAATATTCTATACGCTTGACTATGGACTACAAAGAAGTCTATAATCTTTACTACAGAGAAGTCTTAATTCTTTATTATAGACTTGACTATTGAGTAGTCTATAATTTTGACTATTGGCTAGACTACAGTCTTAAACAAATGATAAAGTTGGTCAAGAAGTTTTCTTAGAAGATGCTTGTGAAAGAAATTTTTTGGGGAAGTGTTTCATTTCTTTTTTTAATTGTTTATTGGGCTGTGTTAAATAGAAAACAAAATGTGCAATTAATTTAAACATAAATTTACACATTAAAATATAATAAATATTCTAATACAAAATTTATAAATTGTTAAATAAAAAATGATTTAATACATTCTGAAAATATCCAGCAGAATTTTGAACAAAATTAAAACGGAAAGGTTAAAAAAGTTATATAAACAATGTTATCATGATAAAATTTGTTTTTGAAAGACTTTCCATATTATGTTACAAAACCATATAATTTCAAATTTACAATCAAGTTGACAAAATAAATTTGATTAAGTTTCTTCTTAATAGTTACATTGCAAATCATATAAACTTTATATGAAGTACAGGTTTCTGAGCTTTAGTTTAAAATAACTAATGCTACTGGATAATTTTTTAATAACAAATAAATAAAAATTATTAAATAAATAATTATAAAAAAAAACTAAAACATAGTCATATATAAAACACGTATTTAAAAAATATATAAACTTATAAACCCAAAAACAAATAATTAACACAAAAACACACTGTTCAAAGTAGTAAAAAAAGTCTGCATAAATAAAGCCTAAGATTTAAAATTTTTTAAAAAATATAAATAAATATTGCTGTTGAAAAAAAAAACACATTCTTATATTGAATAATAATAATTTTACAAAATCTTATAAAATAATTGTTTTTGTTTTTAGTTTTAGTCTAAATGTTGTATTTCTTTAAAAATTATAAAAATATATAATAATAACAAATGTACTTAATTTTTAGTATATTAACTATAATAAATATTTTATTTAGTTTATAGTGGAATTAAAGAAAGAAAAAAAAATAAACGTAAAACAAACAAAATTATCATCATTATTTAAATTAAACTAAAAGTTTCTAAAATATAGTAAAAATTAACTTAAATATTGTAAAAGTATAAAACAAATTATAAACAAAATGGAGTAACAAAATCTTAAAAATAAAACAAACATTTATATATGAAAATATATTTACAAATAAATGGAAGTGTATACACAAAAAAAGATTATTATTTTTTTCACAAATGTTTAAAGTTAACTATTCCTTACAATAAATGAGAGTGTAGTTCATAGAGTCTCCAATAAAATAGTAAATTGAATATTTCGTAGATTAGTCAATAGAAAAATTCATAGATTTGTCCATATACCAATCTATTACTAGACAATAGACAGTTCATAAAACAGTTCTTAGTCCTTACATAGCAATGAAATATTTGAATTTATATTAATACCCAGACTTGTCCTTAAATAAGTTATAGAGTAGTGCATATATAGTTGTTTTTGAAGACTAGTTGATAGTCTAGGCAAATAATTTTTCAATAGACAATACCATAGATTAGATATAGCAGTCGATGAACTAGTTGATACACTAATCAATAGAGTCAATGGACTTTTCCATAGATAGACTAATTCACATCAATAGTTCAGTCCATAACTATTAAACAGTCCATGTACTTTTAAACAAAGTATTCATATAGCCTCGTCGATATAAAATGTATAATCTAGTTAATAATTTAGTTTAAATATGCTTTTACACATAGATTTTTCAATAGACTGGTCTACTGAATAGTCAATAGTCTGGTCAGTAAACTAGTCAATAGTCCAGTAAAAAGTCTGGCTAATAGTCTAGTCAATCGCCCAGTAAATAGTCAATAGAGTAGTTCATACTTTATTCAATTGTCTAGTAAATAGTCAGTAGAGTAGTTTATAGTCTATTCAATAGTCTAGTCAATATACTTTTAAATAGTTTAATCAAAAACCAAGCAAAAGTCTAGTCAATAGTTTAGCCAAAAGTTAAGTCAATAGTCTAGCGAATATTCTAGTCAAAATTCTAATCAATAGTCTAGTCTAGGCAATAGTCTAACAAATAATCAGCAGTATAGTCAATAGTCAAGTCTAGTCAATAATCTAGTCAATTGCCAAACCAATAATCCAGTCAATAGTCTAGTCAGTAGTCTAGTCAATTATGTTGTCAGTATTCTAGTCAATTATGTTGTCAGTAGTCTAGTCAGTAGTGTAGTAAATAGTCAGTAGACAAGTTAATAATATAGTCAGTAGTCTAGCCTATAGTCTAGTCAAAACTCTGGTCAATAGTCTAGGAAGCTAATAGCCAAGTCAATAATTTATTCAGTAGTCCAGTCAATTGTGTAGTCAATAGTCTAGTCACTGCCAATCCAATAGTCTAGTCAGGAGTCTAGTCAATTATGTTGTCAGTAGTCTAGTTCATAGTGTAGTCTATAGTCTAGTCAAAAGTCTGGTCAATAGACTACCATGCTAATAGCTAAGTCTATTATCTAGTCAGTAGTCTAGTCAATACTCTAGGCAATATTCTAGTAAACAGTCAATAGCCCAGTCAATAATCTAGTCAATTAATCTATTTAATAATTTTATCAATAATCTAGGTAATAGTCAATAGCATAATATAATTATAAGTCGAGTCAATAGTTTAGTCAATAGTATTGTAAATAATCAAGTCAATGGTCTAGCCGATAGATTGATCAATAATCTATTCATTGGAATTGTCCATGAACTTTCCAATAGTCTAAGAAATAGGCAATAGTATAGTCCATAGTCTTGCAAAAAGTTTTGTCAATGATCTAGTTAGTAGTCCAGTCAATAGTTTAGTCAATAGTCTTGTAAATAATCAAGTCAATGGTCTAGCCGATGGATTGATCAATAATCTATTTATTAGAATTGTCCATGAACTTACCAATAGTTTAGGAAACAGGCAATAGTATATAGTATGTCTATTATACAACATTGAATAGCTAATAGCCTTGTCAGTCAATAAGACTAGTCTATATATTTTTAGTGACAACTACTTATCAGCTTTGTTATTTTTTTTTGCACAAAAAACCATTATTTGACGCGCAATAAAATAGCTAAGCAGTGTTGCAGTAAGTAGAACATTTGACTAACAAACCGATGTTCCTGGCTCTTCTTTGTAAGAGAAATTACAAGTACTTCTTTAACTCTCTATTTGTAAGCGTGTGTGAAAGTAAATGCTAATAAAGAAATTGTGAAAAAGTTATATTAGCTTTTAGACTCATTACTTTGTAACGTAAGTTTTTCCTTGTGGCTTTACATGTATTAGAGCAGGTCATAGACAAATAGTTTTTAAACTCACGACATGTTGCTTTTAATTCTAATAAAGTACTTTTTTTAAAAAGGTATTACTATGTATTTCAATGTCTCTATTTAATAGAAAAATAGACCTAAACAACTTCTTAAATTTTCAACATTAAATCTCTCTTAATAATAACATGGTTTATCACTTGCCATAAGAGGAGGCAGCAAACAAAAATTTTGAAAAATAAAATCCAAATATATTATAAACATTGAGCAACAAACAAGATTTTTCCATAACCAACTCATAATTCATCCTGTTAGATTGTCTACTCAATAATACTTGTACTTCAAAACAACAGCAGCAGGAGTAAGAGCGGCAGAAATGAAATAAAAAAAAATACATAAAAAAGTGAATAAAATCTTATATTGCCATAGCAGCATGATGTTGAAGTTGATGCCGATACTAGAATTTATAATATATATTTGCCAGTGGTTCACGATTCAAGGAAGAAATAAAAAAATAAGGAAAATTACTCCTTCAGAAATAAACCTACAATGTTGTTATTTTTCTAACTGTTTTGCTGCCGTTGTTATTGTTGTTGTTGTTTTTATTACAATATTTACATTAGAGTTTCTTATAATAAATTTGATTTCCATATAAATAAACTGTCTGTATGGTTGGCTGCTCAACATCCGCCAACTTAAAAGAATCTTATAACCATCCATTTAAACTCTCATATTCATATAGATACAACCACTTGGTTACAATCCTACAGTTTTATTGCTAACGGCTTATGTGCTCAATTTTGCATACAATACAAACAAACAATCCAACCATTCATTCATTTGTTCACTTTTTTTATTCTTAGTTCATTGAAACCGCTGCCCGACTTTACCATCCAACTGGAGAATGAGGCAACCAGTTGGTAGCTTAGTTTACAGTATTATTCTTGAAGTTACCAACTAACCAAACATACCGACTCGTATGTTTGGTTAGTTGGTAACTGGTATTCACTATTCCGAATTACTTTACACAGTATCTTCTTTTGGTATATATACAGTGAAGAATATAAGTTTTCGTACGCCCATTTTAATCTGAAAATTGGATTTCCAATCATTGTAAAGGTCTCTCGTTGGCTTTTATGAAAATACTTATTAATCTAATTGAAAATATTTTTATGTGCTAAACTTTTCTTCCCCACTGTAGATATCTTTATGATTTCTTTTTTATTTGTTTGTTTTAGTGATTCCTCCATAAAAATGCATTTTACTGCTGCATGTTACGAGAGAGCAACAACAAAAATGAAGAAATAAATACGTTTATATATTTAAATGTGGTTGTAACCAATCTTTAAATTCTTTAGCTACAAACTCAAACGCCAGCAGCCCGAGAGCAGGAGCAATAGCATTTTATCCTTAAAGTTATAAATCAAAATGTCTGCAGTTTGTGTGAGTCAGTGTGTGTCGGTGCAATTCAAATGTTGGCGTTAACATATGAAATATGCAAAAGTTTAACCTTTTGATATCCCCATTTCTCTATTTTGCTTTTTTTTTGTAATATACTCTTCATATGATTGTAAAATATTAAGTTTAGAGAAGAACATGTAACTTATACTTTTAAACATAGATCTAAAAATTAAGAAAAAAATCTTATGTGTGTTCCTTGCAGATTAAAACCAGTTAATCAATTTAATAATGAACCATATTTAAACAGAAACTTTATTTCTCAATCAAAATGTAGACATCTCAGTACTGATCCCTATTGAAGTGTTCAGTGTATTCGTTATTGTCTTACATGAGAATTTTATGAGATTTATATTTCGTTTTCGATTTGCTTGTTGAATGAATGCTAGCAAGTAACTGCTGCTGGGTTGGTGTTGAACATATGTACGTAGTGCTCTAGTATTTTTAAGATCTTCGTAATAAACATTTTAACAAAAGCACAATCTAGACTTTTTAAACTAGATCAAGCTAATTTATACAGAATTGTAGGCTTTTGTAAATAAGGGGCCTTAAATTAAGTCATTACATCTTTAGGGGTGAAGAGCTAGAATAGAGCATAAAAGAAAAGTTGCTGTCTTTAAAACGAAAAAGCTTCCGTTTTTGTCTTAGTAGAAAAAAAAACACATTTGGAAATCTAAAATGCTATGTTTTGTGAAGAAATTATGAGACCATAAAACATAAATCCACACTGAGAGAACTAATTTCGAAGAAGGATAAAGTGTCCGACAACAATAAAACAACTAATGGAATTTGCAAGAGATCCGTGACTGAAACCCTGGATATACTCTTTCAAACATATATTTCGGGGTAATATTAAGTGAATAGTAGGAGTCATTAAATCAAACAAATCGCCAGGTTAAGATGAATGTATGTATATAATTCCTCCCTTAACATCGGTTTTCTTTTTAAGAAACTTTTGATTAATGTCCAAATTCAGAAAGTATTTCTTCTTTGTGAATACGCTCCTAAATGTTAAACTCACGGTCGGATGCAGAGCGGGAAAAAGGGACAGTTCACTGAATGTATTATCTTTCAATGTACAGACTTTAATTTTATTGCACGTAATTTCTAAAAATATTCCAATCAGTGTTCACGATGTTAGCTATTTCCTGAACAATACTTGGATCTAACTTCGACGAATGTCTCATATGATCTTTATTCGCCTGAATCCATGCGTCCAATTTTGAATAACGGTGTGTTTGCTCATCATACTAAGCTCAGACTTGCTGATTTTTTGTCTAGCTCGACCATATTCGCAAGTTAGTTAGTTAGTTAGTTAGTTGGTTAATTAGTTAATTAATTAGTTAGTTTGTTATTTAATTAGTTAGTTACTTAGTTAGTTAGTCATTAGTCATATCCAAAGAATACTTACTTATTGTCACTCCGGCAGATTACGCATTAAGGGCCCTATTTACATTATTTTAGAGACTTTAAATTTGTATTAAAAAATTGCTTTTGTTAGTAAACAAAATATATCCCAGCAGTTCGACAAAGAGTCAGTGCATACAAAAAAGACAGTAATTTCCACTAATAGTTAACCACCTGGATGATCGTAATTCGCATGTTTTGGGTCATTCGTCACTAATGTACCCTTTGTAATCGAGAATGAAGACAGTCGTTACTTTAGTGTCCCCTTTGTAAGCGGGAGCGGAGACAGTCGTCTCTTTACTGCCTTCAAGTAACCTAGAGATTATACTCTTAAAAGTTTTTTTTTTGTTTGTACTTCCGAAAGTAGTTATTTTACCCATCTTTTGGAGAAATGATTATTACTTTCTACTAATATGCCACCATCTGATTGACTCAAATTTATATCTTTCGGGTCAATCGTCACATTATTGTCCCATAGTATTCTAGAGAGCAGACACTT
>NC_060950.1:15921501-15928616 GCF_022045245.1 Lucilia cuprina
TTTCTCACCAAAAACCGACTTTTTGAGTGAAAACATAAAAGTCCATTTATCTTGGAAACTAGAAGAGATAGAGCCAAAACAACGATTATCTGTGATCACTCATATTTCCAGCCAAAAACCGACTTTTTGAGTGAAAACATAAAAGTCCATTAATTTCGAAAACTAGAAGAGATAGAGCCAAAACAACGATTATCTGTGATCACTCATATTTCTCACCAAGAACCGGAATTTTTAGTGAAAACATAAAAGTCCGTTTATCTTGGAAACTAGAAGAGATCGAGCCAAAACAACGACTATCTGTGATCAATCATATTACTCACCAAAAACCGATTTTTTGAGTGAAAACATAAAAGTTCATTTATATTGGAAACTAGAAGAGATTGGACCAAAACAACTATTATCTGTGATCACTCACATTTCTCACCAAAAACCGTTTTTTTGAGTGAAAACATAAAAGCCCATTTACCTTGGAAACTAGAAGAGATAGAGCCAAAATAACGATTATCTCTGATCACTCATTTTTCTCACCAAAAATCGACTTTTTGAGTGAAAACATAAAATTCCATTTATCTTGGAAACTAGAAGAGATAGAGACAAAACAACGATTATCTGTGATCACTTATATTTCTCACCAAATTGATTTATTGAGAGAAAACACAAAAGTCCATTTATCTTGGAAACTAGAAGAGATGGAGCCAAAATAACGATTATCTGTGATCACTAATTTTTCTCACCAAAATCCGACTTTTTGAGTGAAAACATAAAAGTCCATTTATCTTGGAAACTAGAAGAGATAGAGCCAAAACAACGATTATCTGTGATCACTTATATTTCTTACAAAAAAACGACTTTTTGAGTAAAAACATAAAAGTCCATTTATCTTGGAAACTAGAACAGATAGACCCAAAACAACGATTATCTCTGATGACTCATTTTTCTCACCAAAAATCGACTTTTTGAGTGAAAACATAAAAGTCCATTTATTTCGGAAACTAGAAGAGATAGAGACAAAACAACGATTATCTGTGATCACTTATATTTCTCACCAAATCGATTTATTGAGTGAAAACACAAAAGTCCATTTATCTTGGAAACTAGAAGAGATAGAGCCAAAACAACGATTATCTGTGATCACTCATTTTTGTCACCAAAAACCGTTTTTTTGGGTAAAAACATTAAAGTCCATTTATCTTGGAAACGAGAAGAGATAGGGCGAAAACAACGACTATATGTAATCACTCATATTTCTTACCAAAAACCGATTTTTTGAGTGAAGACATAAAAGTCCATTTATCTTGGAAACTGGAAGAAATAGAGCCAAAACAACGATTATCTGTGATCACTCATATTTCTCACCAAAAACCGAATTTTTGAGCGAAAACATAAAAGTACATTTATCTTGGAAAGTAGAAGAGATAGAACCAAAACAACGATTATCTGCGATCACTCATATTTCTAACCAAAATTCCGACGTTTTGAGTCCATTTATCTTGGAAACTAGAAGAGATAGAGCCAAAACAACGATTATCTGTGATCACTCATATTTCTTATCAAAAACCGACTTTTTGAGTGTAAACATAAGCGTCCATTTATCTTGGAAACTAGAAGATATAGAGCCAAAACAACGATAATCTGTTATCATTTTTTCTTCCCACTAAAAATGCAATTTTTCTTTTTTAAAAGTGAATTTATCTTGAAAATCAGAAGAGACCGTGCCATCAATTATCTGTGATCATTTTCATTGCGTACACCCTAATATGGGTTTTATATTTATTTTCGATATTTTGTGGTTAGAGTTTTGAGTGAAAACATAAAAGTCCATTTATCTTGGAAACTAGAAGATATAGAGCCAAAACAACGATAATATGTGATCACTTTTTCCTCCCACTAAAAATGCAATTTTTCTTTTTTAAAAGTGAGTTTATCTTGAAAATCAGAGGAGACCGTGCCATCAATTATCTGTGATCATTTTCATTGCGTACACCCTAATATGGGTTTTATATTTATTTTCAATATTTTGTGGTTAGACAACTACTACGTATTTTATACAATAAGAAATATTTTAAATTATCTTATCACATAAATACGCATAAATGCTGATAAGAAAATGTTAAATCCATTTGTGGTCGCATTTATTTACAGAAATATAGAATTAAAGTTTGATGCAAAATAAATCAAAAGTTTTGAACATTTCGATGTTATTCGAGAAATACTATAGGAATTTGTATTTAATTGCGTTAATAGCCTAGGTAACAAGGAAAAAATGCTAAGATATAAATGCAATTTGTTTCCCTTAAGATAACTTTTAACAAAAACTTCGTATTTTCTAGTTGTCAATTCAACATTAATATCTCTAGCCAAATTTAAAATAAGTGTCAGACTGAAAAACATATTTTAACACTTAATCCTTTATACTTCTAGTTTTAGTTGTACAGACAAAAGCAGCCAGCTACTGCTATCCTGCCACTGCTGCTTCGTCAGATATTTGCCATTGAAAAGTTTGCGAAACTGCTATAGACAAGAAATACTTAAAATATAAATAAGTTACCAATTAATTCATTTGCATGCTAAATACTCTAGAGAAGTTATTGTTGCAGCAAGTGCTGCTGCATTAGAACTTCTTGTTGTTATACAAATTGTTCAAATAGTTGGTCGAGAAAACACTGACATTGGCATAATCTCTTGGAGACATCAAACTTAACAAACTAACACACTGCAAGTTCAAGACGTAAAAGTTTTTTTTTATAACTAAATGTATGAATAAGTGAGTGAATAAATGAATATTCAAGCTAAAGCAAAGAATTGCTTCTAAGTATTTAGTAGCGAAAACTAGAAAATATTTTTAAAAGAAAAACTTTATTTGCAGCTTAAAATAAATGATAATTATTGCTGTCTAAGTTGAGAAATAAAAAAGCAAAAAGTTGGCTTCTATAGTGACCCTTGTCTTTCTGAAGAAAATATCTTACAATTAATTCCTTAGTAAGACTTTTGGGAAGATCATCTTAGATATTATTACAGTTAGATTTCAAATATTAAGTTTCCTTTGGATTGTTTTTACCACAAAATATTTTCTCTTCTATTGTTGTTAATGCAGCAATTTGCCAATACAATGCCGCACTGCAACCCACTTAGTCCATATTTTGGACAGCATGTGTATGTGTGCATTGCATAAGTTTTTTCTTTACTGTCATCGTCATCGTGCAACAAAAAGTTGTAAAATTTATTTCAACACTTTTTTCTTCTTCTCCTTCTATTATAGCAGAAAGTTGTTCTTCTCTATTTCGTTTAAATAAAATTTTTGTGGTTTTTATACTTTATTTCTTGTTTTGTTGGTCTTTTGGTTTTGTAAATATTTAGTGACAATGTCATTATTGTCTCCTCTGTTTTTAATCCGATATTAATGAGACTTTTGCAACTTTTGTGTGTGTGTATGTTTTGTCTCCAGAATCTCAAAAAAAAAACATAAAATAGTTAAAAATATTTTGAACTTAAATTAAGTACATACTTGTCTGATGATTGATTGTTGCTTTAATCATTTGTTTCAATTATGACCAGTAATTAATTACGTAAGTTCTTATCTTAATAATGCTGAAGATTATGTCGATGTTTCAGCTAAAAATCATTTGTTTGGGAATTTTACTAACCTATAAGAAAATATAATTTAAATAACAAAAAAATTAAATAAATAAAAAAAATATTGCTGATTTACATTATTCAATTCATTACATATTTGGTGTATAATCCCCCAAAATGTAAACAAATTTTAAAATTGCTGAAGGCAAGGTTGTTAGCTCCTGTTTGGAAATAAAATCAAAACTATAAAAACTTTATACATATTTATGTATAATAATTGTCCATTTATCTTGGAAACTAGAAGAGATAGAGCCATCAAAAATCGATTTTTTGAGTGAAAACATAAAAGTCCATTTATCTTGGAAACTAGAAGAGATAGAGCCAAAACAATGATAATCTGTGATCACTTAAATTTTTCATCAAAAATGGATTTTTTGAGTGAAAACATAAATGTCCATTTATCTTGGAAACTAGAAGAGATAGAGCCAAAACAATGATAATCTGTGATCACTTAAATTTCTCATCAAAAATGGATTTTTTGAGTGAAAACATAAAAGTCCATTTATCTTGGAAACTAGAAGAGATAGAGCCAAAACAATGATAATCTGTGATCACTTAATTTTTCATCAAAAATCGATTTTTTGAGTGAAAACATAAAAGTCCATTTATCTTGGAAACTAGAAGAGATAGAGCCAAAACAATGATAATCTGTGATCACTTAAATTTCTCATCAAAAATGGATTTTTTGAGTGAAAACATAAAAGTCCATTTATCTTGGAAACTAGAAGAGATAGAGCCAAAACAATGATAATCTGTGATCACTTAAATTTCTCATCAAAAATGGATTTTTTGAGTGAAAACATAAAAGTCCATTTATCTTGGAAACTAGAAGAGATAGAGCCAAAACAATGATAATCTGTGATCACTTAAATTTTTCATCAAAAATCGATTTTTTGAGTGAAAACATAAAAGTCTCAAAAAGTCGGTTTTTGGTGATATGAGTGATCACAGATAATCGTTGTTTTGTTGTTTTGGCTCTATCTCTTCTCGTTTCCAAGATAAATGGACTTTTATGTTTTCACTCAAAAAGTCGGTTTTTGGTGAGAAATATGAGTGATCACAGATAATCGTTGTTTCCAATATAAATAGACTTTTATGTTTTAACAGATAATCGTTGTTTTGTTGTTTTGCCTCTATCTCTTAGAGTTTCCAAAATAAATGGACTTTTATGTTTTTACTCAAAAAATCGGTTTTTGGAAAGAAATATGAGTGATCACAGATAATCGTTGTTTGTCTCTATCTCTTCTAGTTTCCAAGATAAATGGACTTTTATGTTTTCACTCAAAAAATCGGTTTTTGTTAAGAAATCGATAATCGTTGTTTTGGCTCTATCTCTTCTAGTCTCCAAGATAAATGGACTTATATGTTTTCACTCAAAAAATAGTTTTTTGGTAAGAAATAGAGTGATCACAGATAATCGTTGTTTTGCCTCTATCTCTTCTAGTTTCCAAGATAAATGGACTTTTATGTTTTTACTCAAAAAATTGGTTTTTGGAAAGAAATATTAGTGATCACAGATAATCGTTGTTTTGTCTCTATCTCTTCTAATTTCCAAGATAAATGGACTTTTAAGTTTTCACTCAAAAAATCGGTTTTTGGTAAGAAATATGAGTGATCACATATAATCGATGTTTTGGCTCTATCTCTTCTAGTTTCCAAGATAAATGGACTTTTATGTTTTTTATCAAAGAGTCGGTTTTTGGTGAGATATATAAGTGATCACAGATAATTGTTGTTTTGGCTCTATCTCTTCTAGTTTCCAAGATAAATGGACTTTTATGTTTTCACTCAAAAAATCGGTTTTTGGTAAGAAATATGAGTGATCACAGATAATCGCTGTTTTGGCTCTATCTCTTCTTGTTTTCAAGAGAAATGGACTTTTATGTTTTCACTCAAAAAGTCGGTTTTTGGTGAGAAAAATGAGTGATCACAGATAATCGTTGTTTTGGCTCTATCTCTTATAGTTTCCGTAAAAAATGGACTTTTATGTTTTTAATCAAAAAATCGGTTTTTGGAAAGAAATATGAGTGATCACAGATAATCGTTGTTTTCGCTCTATCTCTTCTAGTTTCCAAGATAAATGGACTTTTATGTTTTCACTCAAAAAATTGGATTTTGGTAGGAAATATGAGTGATCACAGATAATCGTTGTTTTGGCTCTATCTCTTCTTGTTTCCAAGATAAATGGACTTTTATGTTTTCACTAAAAAAGTCGTTTTTTGGTGAGAAAAATGAGTGATCACAGGTAATCGTTGTTTTGGCTCTATCTCTTTTAGTTTCCAAGATAAGACTTTTATGTATTCACTAAAAAATCGTTTTTTGTGGGAAATATAAGTGATACAGATAATCGTTGTTTTGGTTTAACTCTTCAAGTTTTCAAGACCAATGAACTTTTAGGTTTTGAATTTTGTATAAATTTGTGCATATTTTCACATGTTGTATTTATCAATCGAATTGTTTCTAATATATCATTTTAATAACTTTTTATAAATCGTTGCAATAATCTGTTAATGATTGTTGTTTTGTTTATTACACAAAACTTTTTTAAAAACACTAAAAACCTTATTAAAAATTGTAAAATTTACAATATTTTTTAATTTATGTTTTATCATTTTCAAAATTTGTTATTATTTTTGTTTTTCACTTAGAGGGGTTAAAAGCCTTATATTATCCCTATTTTATTTATGGACTTCTCTTTTGGTCCAGCAACATTAAATTGACATTTTAAGCTGAATTATTTTTTTTTCCGTGAATATAAAACGTAGTAAAGGAGTAAACCGTTATTAAAAAAGGGAAATTGGTATTAATAGCGAATTAAAATAGAGCTATTGCGATTATTTATAGTAAAATAAGATATATAAAATATCCAGGGAAAAGAAACTTGCAAAAATCAATTTGAATAGCCGTCTTTTTAGATTCAAATTATGATTATTTAATATAACTAATTCATTTATTTTTTTTATGAGGTTGACAGTAAAATGTCCATGCCATAACACAACCAATATTACAAATAAATAGCGTAAGGTAAACTTGCATGGATGGATAGATATATGATGGATTAATGCAACCAACCGACCGTACAGCTAGACATAGCATTAAACTTAATACATTTGACCATTTTCCCATTCGTTTGTTCTTATGGTCAGTCATCCAGAACACATAACCCCGTCAAACAAAAAGTTCGCAAAAAACAAAATATTGTATGCGAATAAACAATAATACTTTTTTCCTTTTTCATGTCATTTGTTTTTTTATGTTTATTTTTTGTAAATCCTCTTGTCGTTATATTTTTTACCTAATAATTCATGTTGCATTTTAATAAAAATATGTATACACACATAAACAGTAAAAATGGCCACCGAAAGATACAGTGGAGGTCTATAGTCAAGTCTATAGTCTAGTCTATAGTCTAGTCTATAGTCTAGTCTATAGTCTAGTCTATAGTCTAGTCTATAGTCTAGTCTATAGTCTAGTCTATAGTC
>NC_060950.1:15928716-15931332 GCF_022045245.1 Lucilia cuprina
ATAGTCTAGTCTATAGTCTAGTCTATAGTCTAGTCTATAGTCTAGTCTATAGTCTAGTCTATAGTCTAGTCTATAGTCTAGTCTATAGTCTAGTTTATAGTCTAGGCTGTAGTCTAGTCTAAAGACTAGTCTATAGTCTATAGACTAGTCAAGTTTGTAGTCTAGTCTGTAGTCTAGGCTATGGTCTAGTCTATAATCTATTCTATAGTCTTTTTAATAGTCTAGTCTATAGTCTAGGCTATAGTCCAGTCTATAATCTAGTCTGTAGTCTGCTCTATAGTCTACTGTATAGTCTAGTCTATAGTTTATAATATAGTTTAGTTTATAGTCTTGTCAATAGTCTGTAGTTTAGTATATATTCTAGTGTAACATGATTAAACTTTAAATTGAATTGATAAACAACAAAGCGGAAGTTCAAATATATCAGGAAACACAAAACTCTAATTTTTTTATAATTTAACTTATGCAAAAATTCAAATTTAAAATTGAGTATTTAATAGGACTACACTTAAATATTTACTGTTTCTACCTTTTTGACATAAATAAACAGCAACTATTATTTTATTTAAGTCTTAAAAAATAAATATCATAAAAATATATTTCAAATATTCATTAATTCTTAAAATGTCTCAATTCTTTTAAATACAAACGTATCAAAACTATAAACGTCACTTTTTGCAAAGATTTATTTTAATGTATGAGAATAATACACAAAATATTTACTACTCATATTGCTCATTTACTACAAGATTGGAATAACTCAAAAAAATGTCGTTTCAGAAAAAATGATTATAATAATTTTTTATCATTAAGCTATTTCTTAGAAAAGTTTTAAAATTTTCTGATGAAAATATTATTGCTTAATATTTTACAAAGAATATATGTGTATCTGTTAAACTTTATAAATATAATTCGCATATTTTAAGTTATGCTATTCTTGTATTAAATAAGCGTTATGTCTGTCTAGTAAAGTTTATTTTTTTTTTTTGTAATTGTTTGTTCCGTTGAGTTAAACAAAAAATATATTTCAAACACATAATAAGGAAAAAACTAAGCTTAAGATGAATCATGCATACCAACTAGTTGTGAGAAAGAAGTGAGATAATTCCCATACTAGTGAGGGTAAATGATTTTTTAATTAAATAAAAAAGCTTTTTGAATAACGTTGACATGTTTTTAAGAGAAATTAAATTTAAAAGATTTATATGGTAAAGATTAACAAAGAGAATTAATTAAAGATCAGAAAAACAATAGATTAGTCAATAGGCTGGTTCATAGAATGTCAATAGACAAGTACATAGACTAGCCAATACACAGTGGCAGTCAAAAACCCACAATTTCTATTTGAATTGGAATTTTGAAAATTTTTTTCTTCGTTAGATGAGTTTTTGATATTTAATTTTCAACATAAATATTATCATACTTGGGCTGCCAAACTTTAAACTGTAACATTTATAAGGGCTTAAAACTTCTTAAGTACACGCAGAGAAATATCATGGTTGTTGTAACCATGTTCTAAGTGCAACATATTATGGTTAAAATTATGATTGTAGTCTAAATATATTATGGTTATTGTAACAATTTTAAAATATCATATTATGAATAGATAGAGTTAAAATGTTTTATCATAATATTGTTCGTTTGTTATACATAACTATATTATGATCCAATATGATCAAAATGTCGAAAAAACTATGTATCGAATCAGATTTATTTGGATAACTTAATCAGCAAAATCACGGTTTTTAAAAAAGTAAAAACCTACTACACATGACACAATTTACAAATTTAAATTTGAGTCGAAAAAAATATAACAACATTATTCCATATGAGAATTATTTCAACTCATTTTATTGTCACATAAAACAACACACACAAACATAATGTTATAATATGTGTGAGTTGTGTGAATAAAGTGGTTTTGTTTTTGTACCAATAGACATAGAACAAGATATAATGGTTATTTATAACAACATAAGATACAATGGTTATCTATATATATAAAAGAGTAGCGTTACTGACTGACTGATTCATCATCGCATAGCCCAAACCGCTGAACCTAGAATCAAGAAATTTTAACAGTAGATGTGCTTTTGGTTATGTAGATCCACTAAGGAGGGATTTTTGGAAATTTGTACATTTACGGGAAAAAAGGGGAAAAAAACTGGTAAAACAAAAAGACAACTGCATTTATGGTACTTTTTTTGAACATTAAGAAAACTTTTTCAGTTTATTGAATTATTTCTATTAAATTACGGACTAACTCTGTAATATTTATTGTAATAAAATGTTTGCTATTTCACTGGGGAAAAAAGTTCCAAAAAGGGGAAAAACGGGAAATTTAATTTTATATTAAAACTCATTCAGTCAATTTGAAAAAGTAGTTTACTTACTCACACAAAATAAGCTGTAGGTATATTATTTTGGAATTCGAGTACTAAGGCCTATATAGGACCAAATTCGAATAAATTGTTTGGTACTTTTTGAGAACTTTTTAGTTCCTTTTATCTCATAAATGGTACTTTTTTAATTTTCTAAAATATTCAACTTAGGAACATTTTTTTTAACATACATGGTCTTAACTGAATAATATACTGTAAATGATACCTTTTATAT
>NC_060950.1:15931432-15934086 GCF_022045245.1 Lucilia cuprina
TAGACTATAGACTAGACTATAGACTAGACTATAGACTAGACTATAGACTAGACTATAGACTAGACTATAGACTAGACTATAGACTAGACTAGAGTATAGACTAGACTACACTATGGACTTGACTATTAAAAAGATTGTAGAAAATACTATAAACGGTACTGTAGACTATGCTATACACTAACCAACTACCTATCTAACTAACTCACTAATTACCTACCTTTCTACCTACCTAACTAACTAAATAACTAACTTACTATCTAACTACCTACCTAAATAACTAATTTGTATTTTGATTATTGCGTCTATATGTTTAATTATATATTTATATTCATATTTGGATTATTGCGTACTTAACTTATTTATGTCTAAGGGGAAGTTTTGTATGGAAGGTCATGTACAGATATTTCTCATTTTTATTACCAGACTTACCTTACACTTAAAGAAGATCATAGAATAATCATAGAAATTAATAAGGACCGACAGTGAATTTTTCTTAATGGGGTATGACTTACATTTCTGAACAAAATGTGTCAAAATATCCTTTAGATATGACAACATAGCAAAATTAACACTTGTTTTATGACATACATAAGTTTAAATGATGGGTATTTATGATTCGTTATAACTTATTTGTAACAAAATATTATTTAAACATTTCCGTAAGAATTGTAATTGTGTACTTACATTAATGTAGTGACACCTAACTGTTGACATAATATTTACATATTTACAAAATTGTTAAAATTTCACCAACAAATGTTTACAATTTCTTTTGAAATATATCACAAAATTAATCGAATTGATTGAATATTTGCCAAACTAGTGTTAGTATGTAGTTTATGAAAGCTTAATATTAATAAAAAGTAATTATGATAAATTTGTTTATCAATTAAGCCAATTAAAGCAAATTTGCAAAAAAATAAAATTTATACAAAAATTCTATATGTACAATTATAAAAGTTGTTTGTTTTTTTTTTTAAAGAAAATTTTTTTATTTATTTAATTATAAATTTTTTTATTATTATTTGATTATAAGTATTATACAATATACATATGTGTTAAATCATTTATATTTTTATATATTTATTTATAATATATAGATTAAGGAGTAAGTATATAAAGATACATATATGTAGGTAAGTAAATAATAGTAAAATAATATAATATTAAATAGTTAATAGAGCAGAATAAAAGCATATTTATAGTTAAGAATTTAATAAATTTTTATATTTTTTTATTATTATAAAAATTCTTGAGCTACAAACAAACCAAAAAAAAAGAATCCATACCAAAAATTTCGTTCATTTATTTAACAAAATGTATTTGCCATTCCAGTTTTATTTATTATACAAAGAAAACCAAAACATAATTAAATTATTAATAGTATATTTTTTTGCAAACAAATAATTAAAAAATAATAATAATAATAAAACAATATACAGCTTAAAGCGTTTTTTAGTTAAGGAAAAATATTTAGAAATTTACATATAAAAAAAGAAACAGTAAAACAAAACAAATTAATATTTTACCTCTGGATCATCAATATTGCCCTGAATTTCATTATCTAAGGGTTTCTTTGACAAAGGTTCACGTTTCTCTTCCGATTCATTTGATTCGGCATTGGGATTTTTAGCGGTGGGTCCTTGGGTTACAGGTTTAATGTCTTTATTTTCGGTTTCTTCAACGGTTTCGCCATCTTCTAAGGGGCGTATGTTAACCACACGTACCTTGAAGACACTATTTTCATCACCATAAACGGTTTCGTTCACCTCCACTTTATGACCATCGACCACCTAGTTAATTTACATTTTTAATTTTTTTTTCTCTATATTTTGTTTAAATCTTATTTACAACCTACCTTTACTGTCGAAGTGCTGTTAGCCTTTTTGGGATCGATGGTGGGGAAACCTATTTCACTGGAATTATCTTCATCACTGTCAGCACCAGCTCTACTGAATAAACCAGCTGGGAATAAGCGTGCACTAAAGCGACGGAAAATATCTGTAATTAAATATTAAAAGTGTTCTGTATTTAAAATTAAATTTTTTTAATATCTTTTATTTGTTTTAATTTGTATTTGTCTCATTCGCTGAGAACGTAAACATCTGCTAAGTGTGTTGCAAATATTTTCTCATTTGTTTTCTATGTCTTATGTTATATGATAAGTGCAACAGATTAAGGCACAACATAATACTAGTTAAATGTTTTACGATAAATTAAATGTTGTTTTTAATAAGAAGTTAAATAAAAAGAGCTTATCGAAAAGTATTGATATAGAAGAAAAGCATTTTAAGTTGCTTTTCAACAACATGTTCTTAGACAAATCAGAAAATGAAGTACCTTTGGGTGACATAAGAATATTGGTAGGAAGTCGTCATGAGAGAGTTGGTGTGAAGGCTCATAAGGGACTTTTGCCAGAGCCAGATCATCGTAAGAGGGGGAAATTTAATATAATCCTGCACTACCAAGTTTTTGTTTAACTATTGCTGAGTGCTACTCAAAACTCGCTATGTTTTTTAGTGAGATCGAGGCAGCTGTGGCATTAATCTGAAAGTCTTTTCGGTAGGATTCTACATACTGAAGTTCCCACCCCCGGAGGCATGTTACCTTGGTGAAGTCTCCACCTTGGAAATAGAGGGGTTTTCCAATACCTC
>NC_060950.1:15934186-15936509 GCF_022045245.1 Lucilia cuprina
ATAGTCTAGTCTATAGTCTAGTCTATAGTCTAGTCTATAGTCTAGTCTATAGTCTAGTCTATAGTCTAGTCTATAGTCTAGTCTATAGTCTAGTCTATAGTCTAGTGGGGAGGGTATATTGGGTTTGTGCTGATATTTGTAACATACAAAAATATATGTCCTATACCCAGTCCGTCCATGTAAACCTTGTGCGCAATATACAGGTCTCAATTTCCAAGATAATTGGATAAATTTGGCACACGTGGTTTTTTGGATCCAGGAAGCCAATTGAAAATAAATAAAATTCCTCTATTATTTCACCTAGTCTCCATACAACAGAACCCCTTGATAAGAGCTTCTGAGCTAATAATTATGTTCAATATAACTGTATATCGATAAAAAGCGGCACAACTAAGTTTTATACAAGCCTTGATGGCCTTGCCAAATTTCATTAAGATGGGGGCTCGTTAGACCCTAGCTCCCATACAAAGTTCTCTTCAGAAAATTACTTAAATGTCCAAAATTTTTCATAGCTGGTGTAGAGTATAAGCCATATGATACATGCCCGACTATACTTTCGTACTTTTCTTGTATTGCCTTCTTTATAGGATTATAGTCTATTCCATAGTCTGGAAAATTAAATAGTTCATAGTCTGGGCTGAAATCTAGTCTCAAAATCTGAACTATTGTCAACTCTAAAGCATACTCCAACGTCTGGACATTCAACAGTCTAAAGGCTGGACAATAGTCATCGGATTTAAACATGTTACCCACTGTAGCGTATTAGCTGTCGTTGCTATTATTTTTTTTTAATTTTTTTCTTCCCCTTAAGAGTATCACGTTTGTATTACGCATCACGTAAGTACAAACAAGTTGCGTTCTACATTTATGTTGTTGTTTTTTACATGTTCCCGTTCAAAACATAAGGTCTCTAGTGTCTTTGTCAACCTTTATCAGTGTTCCAGCAAAGATTCAAACATATTACCTTCCTCTCGTCATCACCAACGTTACACGCAATATATATGCAGTACTCAGACTCTGAACTTACACATTTTTACAACGCTCTAGTAAAAGTACTATGTAAAAAACATTTTGATGAAGTTTATTTTTTAAGACTTCGTACTCCCTCTACAAAGTAAGTACTTTTAAGTGAATCTTCTTATGTACATGATTTGTCATGTACATGCATGTTGCTGGGAATCAGTGTCAGTTTCGTATTTTTTTGTACTCTCAGAAAACATACCTAGTCTTAGAAGAAATAAGGGCACAAAGCACCACAATTGACTAAGATTTCCTGTTATGATACTGTAAAAACAAAATCTATTTCAATTGGTATTTTAATATTGTATATTTTCATAACGACTTTAAATTGTTTTTGAGTTGAGAAAATATTGATAAGTAGCTAAATATTTATAGAGTGTGAATTTTATAAACATAAATATTTAACTTAAAAAAATACTTTTCTTTTCAGGTAATTAACATAATTTTACAATATTTCAAACAAAAATGTTTAACAGGATCGGAAACAAGTAAGTTAGTAAACGAAATTTTGTATTAATAAACGAACGCTTCGCTACTTGACACTGTCTGATTAAATTTTAATAATTTATTCAAAACATAAAATCATCTTTCATAAATTCTCTAGACAATTAGTTGCTTTATAACCCAGAAAAAATGTCTGCAACACATGATAACTTTGATGAGCAGCAACTAAGAATATTGTGTAAAATTCTTATTTTATATTAATATAAAACAACTAAAAATTTTAACTTTTATTCAGTTTTACGCGAGCAATGAGTTCATCATTAATGACAGCCATTGCACATAAATTGTATTGAATATTGGACAACGTCAGCAGAAACAACAAGAACAATAGTGAAAATTTTGCGAAAAGCAACAGCGGAACCTAAAGCAACAGATGACTGACTATAAAATATGGCAGAAATAACAAAATAGAAAAACTGAACAAAAAGTTTAATTAGTTTTCCCAACTGAAATTGAAAAAGTAGCTGAACAATATATAGTAGTTTTTTTGTTGTTGTAATTTTATTATACATACACAGTTTATTATTAACAAAATATAAAACGAAATAATAGATGGATAAAGGATAGATTATGTTAAGGTTAGCCGACTACTGTAATTCGGTTCAAATTGCGTTTAAGTTCGGTTTTAGTTCAAATTTGAGCTAGAACTGAATTAGAAATGATCTAAAACTGAACAAAAAAAGAACTGCACAAGAACTAGAACTGAACTAAAACTGAACTAGAACTGAACTAGAACTGAACTAGAACTGAACTAGAACTGAACTAGAACTGAACTAGAACTGAACTAGAACTGAACTAG
>NC_060950.1:15936609-15938440 GCF_022045245.1 Lucilia cuprina
AGTTCAGTTCTAGTTCAGTTCTAGTTCAGTTCTAGTTCAGTTCTAGTTCAGTTCTAGTTTAGTTCTAGTTCAGTTCTAGTTCAGTTCTAGTTCAATTCTAGTTCAGTTTTGTTCTAGATCCGTTTTTAAAGTTTTAAAATTTAGATAACACTTGTTATCTCTATAAATGTGTTAAAAGTTTTCAATAATAAACTTTTAAAAGATTTCCCTACTCTTTACTTCTACGACGAAACATGCATAGCATTCCTTTGACAATAGAGTCAGACATCTAGCAACTAATGAAATTAACGTTAAAACTTAGGAATTTGCCACCACAATTAACTAACATGACTGTCAATCACACATGCTGCAAATGGGAATTGACACAAACCAGAAACTAAAGGAAAAACTTGCAAAAAAAAACATACACCACATGCAACAGAAATTGTGGTAGTTAAGCAACCAAAAATAAAAAAAAACAAAAAAAAAAAATGGGACCAAAGATGACACTCAATATAGAAATTTGTTGTAGCAGCATGAAAACAATTGTTGCAAATCAATAAACAATGAATGAAGGTGGTTTGGGCAAAAATAAAAAAGATATAAATTAAAGGAAAACTTTTTCACAACTTCGGCCACCGCAAAAGTTTTTCTCGGTTTGAAAGGCCACACAATATTAAGGTGGGAGTACTATGCCACACAGAAACCCCAATTGAATAAAAGACTAGGATTGCATGACAAGTTCAAAAATTGACAGAAGTAAATTTGTTCACTAACATTCACAAACAGCCATTATTGGACACAAACAGAAATTCATCAATTGAAATTGGAGTCAAAAGAAAGATTGAACCAGAATGTTTTTGTTTGTTACTATTTCAAATACAATACAAATGACCACCTGTCGCCTAGTGTCTACAGTAGTTTTTATTTGTATATTGGATTCACCAAACCCTAGCCGACGATCCTAGCTCATTTTAAACACACACAATTTGTATGTGTCTGCTAACAATTGTTTGGGGATTGAATGTCTATGCCAGTGAATAATATTGAAGTGTAACATACTCTTAAAAGTGAAAGCTGAGGAGAATTTTAACATGCACACACACACACACACTTCTGTGTGTGGCAATGAATTTTTCGGAATCAAAACCTCATTTCAAATCAGACCCTATAAACGTTAAGGCATGCCTGCATACATACTACTTGACTATGTGTTTTAAGTATTATAGTCAAGGGAATAGCAATCAAGGCACTCATACCTTTCTGAATATGAAGTGCCAAAATACCAAAAGATTGAAGTCATCATCAGCATTATCTATGTACGAGTGGATGATTACAATGACGTCGATTGTAATGATGAGTATGAGACAGAGACTCAGTCTGAGGATTTTAAATGTGTAACATTAAAGCCACAGTTATAGGTCCTAACTGTGGATATTCATATAGTGTACATAGATATGTATGTATGTTTGTTGTGTATGTAGCTTGATATAACCAATACCACTTCAAATATATTTTTGTAATAAAAAAAGGCAAACAACAGCTGTTGTATTATTGCGTTTATAGAATATTTTTGTACAGATGAGTTGAAAATTGAGCAGGGATTATATTATTTAATGCATCTTCTATATATGTATATGAATCTTTAGTACATTGACTATAGTCGATCTCCAGTCTATTGTCTTAATTAAAGTCAATGTCCTGTTTGTAGTCTCTTCTATAGTCCAGCCTATAGTCTTCATTGCTGTTTTGCGGATAGAACTGAATATAGTTTACTGGATATAGTTATACACATAGTCCATTCTATTATCTTGGACATTGTACATTCTATAGGATTGACTATAGTCTAATC
>NC_060950.1:15938540-15940444 GCF_022045245.1 Lucilia cuprina
GTTCTAGTTCAGTTCTAGTTCAGTTCTAATTCAGTTCTAGTTCAGTTCTAGTTCAGTTCTAGTTCAGTTCTAGTTTATTTCTAGTTCGGTTCTAGGTCAGTTCTAGTTCAGTTCTACTTCAGCTCTAGTTCAGTTCTAGTTTAGTTCTAGTACAGTTCTTTGGATAACTGTTGATATTAAAATAAATTAAAATAATATAAATAAAATAAAATTCAGTATTTATACCCATTATAGTGGTGAGGGTATTATGCGTTTGCGCTGATGTTTGTAACACCCAAAAATGGTTGTCCTACAGCCACCCCAGAATCGGCCCCGAATGGGGCTATTGGGCTGTTATATCAACAAAAATCTACAAAACTTAATAATATCGAACTTTAAATGACACTATCGATTTTTGTAATGATCAAGCCTCATTTGATATAGACATTAATTCCTTTACCAACATTTATAAAGATAGGCCCAAATTTACACCTACCCCTATGTTCGCTCTTGTAGAATTTTTTTGTTAAGTAAACATATTCCGGAATAAAGTTAAAAAAAAAACAAATTAAATGCTATATTTTTTTAATTATCCACATTTTTAGCATACTGACTGGTTTAGGGTATCATATCGTCGGTCATGCCCCACTATATGCATAGTTATACTTGTTTTAAATTGCAAAATTTATCCACATTTACAAACTGCAAAAATGTTCAACTTGTTAATGTGTTTGTTTGATCTAGATAATAAATTGTTTAAAATTTTCACTGTTTAGCAAATATTGAACATTTATGGTGAAATTATACAAATCCAAGTGATTACAATCGAAAGTCAATTTAATTTAATGTTTGTTCTAAATATATTGTTTTCATTTATTGTTGATAATTTTAGAGAACTGGTTTATTGTTGTTAGTTGATTTTATATATTCACAAAAAAATTAAAATAATTTTTTTCTTTAGTTCTAAAATTTATTCGTTGGAATAACAATAACAAAAATTAGGTTTTAAGAACGTGCTTAAATTTAGGATACTAAAAATTTGGAGACAAAATTATGCATAGGACTTAAAGGAATTTTTACAAACACGACTAGATTCTAAATTTGTTTATTTACTTATTTTTATACTTTCACAATTTTGTCCATTAACAGAAATCAAATAAATGTAACTTTTTAGTTTAAATTTTTTATTTTTTTATTTGATAATATTAATCGAGAGCCATAACGCCAGGTAAGAGGGTTGTTTGCTAAAAAGTTTAATTTTTGCTTTAATCCTGTACAGTTTCTACATTTTTCCCTAATGATACTTAAAGAAACCCCCAAAAAATTAACATCCTGTTGGTATTGTTTTTATGTATATTATTAAATCAGATCACGTCTTAACTGTTCTGGAAGATTAAATGTTACGTTTGTCGCTTCTAAATGAGTTTTTTGTGTTTTTGCTTTTTCGTACTTTTGATTATTTTTCTGAACTTTATTGGTTTCTTTTTAACGTTTTTGTATCAATATATTTCCAATACAGGGGCAAAACTTGCAGCCAAATTACGAAGCTACATGGTATTTATTGGTTTATTGTTTGACAACTTTTATAAAATTTGTTTTTGTTTTATTGAAGATTTTTTATCGTTCTGTAAAAGTTGTTTTCTATACGTTTTGTTTATTTTGAAAAGCCATAACAATAACAAACTTTAGTATGGTAGGGATATAAAAAACTCAAAAATATTTATTTTAGAAGCAAATTATTTGCTAAATATGGATGCAAACACAATTATCTTGAAATTTTAGTTTAGACTGCTTATGAGTATTTCACAAAATGGGACTAAATAGTTCAGTTCTAGTTCAGTTCTAGTTCAGTTCTAGTTCAGTTCTAGTTCAGTTCTAGTTCAGTTCTAGTTCAGTTCTAGTTCAGTTCTAGTTCAGTTCTAGTT
>NC_060950.1:15940544-15943310 GCF_022045245.1 Lucilia cuprina
AGAACTGAACTAGAACTGAACTAGAACATGAGAAGACATGTCTTTCAAGAAGTTTCAAAATAGAACCGCGTCGTCCCGATACTATATTTAAATATGTATTTATTTCTAAGAAACCAATTTTATCATAACAAATTCTTGAGAATGAATCTGTTTTGTGTTTAGGAAAATCATTTTCCAATAACTACGTTTATGTATTCTTACACACTGCTAATCAAAACTATATGTAGCTAAAATAGACACTCATGTCCAGCCTCAGACATCTGTACTCATCTGTTTGTCTAATGCATAATATACACAAACATACATATTTGTATACACCAAACACACAGAGAGATACAATGTTAAACGAAATACATCTGTGTTTTTCATTGGTCAGGACGATTGTATGTGTCAAAATGAATATTCATTTTGTAAAAGGCCACACATATACAAACTGTAATAAATTTATGTATGAATGTTGAATAATTTCTGATAATGATGAATATATTAAGGGGTCCATTTTAAGGGCCTTATAAAAAAAACTATAAGGACTTATATGATTAGCTGTGTGATAGAACTTTGCAAAATTAGTATAGATTTCTTTGCAGCAGGTAAAGTAGGCCTTTTTAAGGGCCCACTTAATATATTAGCTTAAACTGTGTTTGCTTTATCTCTTGTGTATTGGTGGTAGGTATGTAAAAATCATTCAATATTAATATGGATTTGACCCCATAGGCGTTTATGCAATAATACCAATGTTTGCCACTGGTTTTCTATTAAATTAAAGTCATAAAATTATGAATGTTCTATACAAATGTGAAAAAAACCTTCATCATCATTTTAATAAAATGAAAAAATATATTTTATTTAATTTTAACAAGTTCAACTTAATATTGCTTAAATAAATATATATGTATGTGTGTATTGCATATCATAGAGTAGAGAGAGTATGTTTTATCTGCTAAAAAAATGGATTTATAGTTTGAATAAATTTAAATTGTTTTACTAACTTTATTAAAAGTAACAGAAAGATGGAAAATATATTAATTTTGTTATTGAGTATGTAACATATAATAATCCTATAGCTCCAAAAGGATTATTTAATTTTCCTTCTTTTAGAAAAAAATCGAATTATTTTAAGAAAAGAGAACTAAAGTAGTTACATATGATATGGTAGGGCTATTCTTCGGTCGATTCTAACAGTTTTTGCTTGTTCATTTAATTTATTCAAATTATGATGGATTAGTTATAAATTTAATTTATTTGAAAATTTTCAATTAGTTTTAGTTTTTGTTCTTGTTGCTATACAGAGTTTAAAAGTCCATTCCAATTTGTTAAAAACTTCAAATAATTAACACAAAACTATTTGATCACTATTATTACAACCAGAAATAATTAAATATTATATTATTCATAAAACAGACTATATACTAATTTTTAGAGTAGTAAATGTACTAGTGAATAAAATAGATTAAATAAATAATAGACAAGTGAATAAACTAGTCAATATACCAATTTTTAGATAAATACATAGACTGGTCAATAGTTGTGGACTAGTAGTGGACTAGTCAACTGCCAAGCCCATAGTATAATCTATAAACCAAGTGTGTTTTGACAGAACCACAACACTCATCAGATGTAGTATTAGATCCAACTTGTAATCATCAGATATCAGAACGTGTTATTAAGTCTAGACCCAGAAAACTCAAGAAGAATAGGTATAGGAATTTAGTTTTATTTAGATTGAACCACAACATTCGTCAGATGTAGTATTCATAAGAGATCAGAATATGTCATTATATGGTTGACAAGGAATCTATATCTATTCTGACAGAACCACAACATTGGTTAACTGTAGAAATAGATTCAACCAATAACTGTGAGAGCATGTAACTAAATCTAGACCCAGACAACTCAGCAAGTTTGAGTATGATGTAGTTGACAAGGTAACTATTTCCATTTTGACAGATCTATAACATTCATCAGATGTAGTATTAGATGCTACTTGTTATCTTAAGAGATCAGAGCATGTCATTAAGTAGTTGATCAGGAATCTATTTCTATTTTTACTATTTTGACATTGGTCAGATGTAGTATTAGATTACTCCTGTAATCGTGAGAGCATGTAACTAAATCTATACCAGACAACTTAACAGAGTTGGATATGATGTTGTTCACAAGATATCTACTTCCATCAGAAGTAGTATTTGATACTCAAGAAGTCTAGACCCAGATAACTTAAGAAATATGTAAATTAGGTTGTTACCAATGAATCTGTTTCCATTTTTAGTGATCTGCAACATTTGTCAGATGTAGTATTATATACTTCCTGTTATCGTAAGAGATGAGAACGTTTCAATAACTCTAGACCCAGATAACTTAAAAAATATGTAAATTAGGTTGTTAATAAGGAATCTATTTCCATTTAGACAGAATAAGAACATTCTTCAGGTGTAGTAGAAGATCCAACCAGTTGTGATGAGATATCAGACCGTGACATTAAGTCTAGATCCAGATAACTCAACAAGAATGGATATGATGTACTTGACAATAAAGCGAAGTACTTCCAAAAGAATAACATTTATCATTACTTCAAAAATTACTTCTTGAGAATGACTGCAGAAGTAGTGGATTTTGGAATTAAATAAAAAGGACATCCATTCTATGACAAGCCTGTGTTAAAATCATAACTTCTTCAGGTCTTTTCCAGTACTTCCATGAAGTAAATTCTACTTCTTTGGAAGTTCTTTTTTTGCTGGGTGGTCTATAGGTTTGCGGTTGCATGAG
>NC_060950.1:15948410-15956662 GCF_022045245.1 Lucilia cuprina
ATAGACTGATCTGTAGTCATTACCAGAGGCTGATCTCTTATTTTTACTAACAATTGATCTACAGTCTCATATACTGATTGAGTCGAGATTGGTCTACTAATTTACAGTCTTCTATTGTCTAGACTATATATCTTTAGTCTCGGTATACTATATTTTAGGCTATAGACTGATCTAGACTATGGACCAGCCGCAGATCCAGCTCGAGTATTTAGGGGAAGGGAACTTTTGTTTTTATCCTCATTTTTATATTTTGTATGAAAAATTTACGGTTTCACTATAGAATGATCAACAGTCTGATGTACTGATCTTTTGTTTCCATAATAGACTGAACAATAATATTGCTTATAGACTGATCTATGATCTCGACGATCATATACTATATACTATAGTATAGATTACGTTGATTAATCTACCTGATCTATAGTCTCAACTATACACATATATAGAATCTGAAGTCTTAGTTATATATTGATCAGTAGTATTGAATGCAAGCTGAAATGTAGGCTTAGCAATATACTGATCTATAGTCTCGACTATCGACTGATTTATAGTCTCGACTACAGACTGATCTATAATCGTGACTATAGATTGAACAACAATATTGCTTATAGACTGATCTATGATCTCGACTATAGATCAGCGATCTATACTATATACTATAGTATAGATTAAATTGATCAATGATCTGATCTATAGTCTCATTACAGATTGATCTACAACTACGACTAGAGATACTGATTTACACTCTCGACTATAGACTGATCTATAATCGTGACTATATATTTATCTATATTCTGATATATTGATCTCTGACTTAAAGTCTCGACTACAGTCTGATTTCTAATCGTGACTATAGATTTATCTATATTCTGATATATTGATCAGTGTTTCGACAATACAGAAGAATGTATTACGGACTTTATACAAATCCAGTTTCAACTATAGACTGATTTATAATCTCGACTATAGACTGATTTACAGTCTCGACTACAGACTGATCTATAATCGTGACTATAGATTTATCTATATTCTGATATATTGATCTCCTGTTTCGACAATAGACAAGAGTGTAGTCCGGACTTTATACAAATCAGTAGTCTCTACTATAAAAATATATTCATACCATTGATATAAGACTCATCTATCACCTTAACTATAGACAGATCTACAGTCCCGAATACAGACTAGTAATCATGACTATAGATTGATCTGTAGTTAAATAAATTGATCTTTAGTTTCGACAATAGACTTGTCTTTACAATATATTGATCTCTTGCCTTAGTTATATAGTCTGAGTTCCATAGTCTGAAATTTATTTCAGTGCCTTTTCTACCATGTTTTCTTTTATTTTCTTTAATAAAAATTTTACAAAAAAAAACTTTTTTTTTTATATTTAACTTAAATATATATTTCCTGCCATTACCACAATTACCCATTCAAGGTAAGTTGAACATAAGTTTTTTTTGTTCATACTTTTTATTCCTGGTTATAGAAACTTTTGTATTTTCTTTTTGATTTTTTCAACCTTTTTTTGGTTTTTAGAACTTTTGTTTCCTCTATACAACCAAACTAACCAAATAAACTAAATTGTACTAACAAACCAATAAATTGTATTCAATAAAGAAATAAATTTCTTGATCTCGATGTCTGAGCCTTGAGTCTGAGCCACTCGAACTCATACTACAACAACTAGACGGCTTGTTGATTGTCTGTGTGAATTGTAAACTGATAAAGTGATTTGAAATCAATTTTTTATTTAGTTTTAAAGAATTCCTTTTTTGTTGTTGTAAGTGTGAGTGTGTGTGTGCTTTTTTTTGTTAACTATTTATAGAAAATAAATGAAAGAAATAATTGAGAAATAGCAGGAAAGGGAAACTGGAAAACTAGACACAACAAATGTAGTAAGTTGCAAGTGTTGTTTGTAGTTGTGTAGATTATACATACATGTGGGAAGGATATCTATTTTACATTTTCACTGAAATTAAGTCGAAAATCTCATTGAAAACTTTCTTAAATCAATTTGTGGCAGAATTAAGTCTTTGCTTTATGTTAAATGGTTAAATTATATTGATTTGTCTTTATCACTTTATGTAATAGTTTTGTTGTTAATCCTTCTTCTAAATAATTTTATTTGGATGTTAAATATTGTAAAACTTTTACATGTTGTGATAAGAAATAAATAATGCACCCTTTCACTTGATTGCTTATCTTTAAAACAAGTAGGAAAGTATAGTCGGGCATGGCCGACCATATGATACCCTACACCATGAGTATATTTTTACAATTTTTACTTTTATAAAATTTTTATTTTTTATAAAGAAACTTTTATGTTGAATATTACCATAATTCCAAAATATTTAAGCCATTTATTGATAAAAAACTAAAATTTCTAAATGAGGCTTTATATAGGTCAAATATGGGCCGATCCTCGGTAAATTTGGGAAAAGGATATATTTCTAAATAACAGTTAGTTTTGTTGAGTTTCATTGCGATACAAATGGTTACAAGTCAATTTTAGACGTTTAAGCCATTTTTTGAAGGGGGGTTTGTATGGGGGCTAGGGTCAAATATAGGCCGATCCTTACGAAAATCTGCAGCGTCATTTATACTTATATAAAACATATTTGTGCCAATTTTTAGAGAGATAGCAGAATATTACGTAATTATAGCAGTTCAAGTCGGGAGGTACGGTTGTATGGGGGCTAGGTGAAATAATGGACCGATTTCAACCATTTTCAATAGGCTTCGTCCTTGTGTCAAAAAACATGCTTGGTCCAAACTTCATCAAATTATCTTGAAAATTGCGGCCTGTACCTTGCGCACAAGGTTTACATGGACAGCCAGCCAGCCGGACAGACGGACGGACGGACGGACATGTCTTAATCGACTCAAAAAATGATTCTGAATCGATCGGTATACTTTAAGGTGGATATTGGACCAATATTTTTGTATGTTACAAACATCAGCACAAACGTATAATACCCTCTCCACTATAATGGTGTAGGGTATAAATACATCAAGTAGAGAGCTAAATCCTGCAATAACGACTTTTCGCTTCACTATATAGAGCTTCACTATATAGAGCTTCACTACACGAGCTGTTGGTCGCTACACATATGTTTGTATTAGAATAGTTTTGAAAGAAGGATATACATATAAGTCAAATTCGAAGAAACACACATAGGCCTCTATCGAGCATGTTATGCACTACTCCGGTGTAATAGACTAGAACACTAACAACTAATTTACAGGGGCCACCCGCTAACTTACAGTTCGCCATTTTTTTTGAAGTTTGACTAAAATTCCAATACGAACTCTTCGCTCTTAAACCTATACATCCATATTATAGGGTATACCTTGATATTAGAACATGTACAAATAAACTATTCAGGCTACAACTTGTCTGGCAAATACAATAGTTTCTTGATTTTAATGTTTTACATTTGAAAATGACATACAACTCGTTTTATAATAAAGTTAGACAACAAACAACAAAATATTGTTGAGATTTTATACTAAACAAATAGTAAATTTACAATATGTAGTAAACAATTGTATATGTGAATAAATCAATAAACTATACAATTTTGTTATCGCAATAAATTAGTTGATAAATATGTAAAAAAAAGTTAGGAATTCTATGTATAAGACACTTTGAAATTAATTTAAAACTTCGTTGTGACTCATGGAAATGTATGACAGATACGCGAGAACAGACTAAAGAACTAAAAAGTATTGGCAGATCTAGAAAATAACATACAAATTATAAATATGCTTTAGAAATGATCGATTCGCAGCAAAAAAAGGCATACTTTTTTGTAATGAAATCTTTTGAATTAAACCCATTTTATTTTTGAGTTAGTTGCTTGTAATTTGTTTTTGTATGTCAATATTATTTAAGCCAAATTAGTTGTATTCTGTAATACTACAATTTCACTTCCTAATAACTTCAAAAAAAAAGAACTTTAAAATTACTTCCTTAGAATGACTTCAGATGTAGTGAAGTTGGAATCAAATAAAGAAGGAAATTCCTCCTATGACAAGCCTGTGTTAAAATTATAAATTCTTTACGTCTTTTTCAGTACTTCCATGTAGTAAATTCTCCTTCTTTTTCGCTTCTTTGGAAGTTCTTTTTTTGCTGGGTTATTATCGTTTAAAGAAACGAAACGTTCGAGTTTTGCAATTAGTAACTACCCAGCAAAAACTGGGTAATGACTTTAAATAGCAATTAATTTACTAACAACATACCTTTCAATGACTACTAGATATCGCCCGTATTACATAGAAGTAGTCTAATAAGGTCTTACTAATAAGGTATTATATAAATACTTTCTCATACTAATACTAATTCATTAGTCATCTTGCCAGCAAAGATATACGTTTTTTCATGCGATTTACAATGACAACTTTTTCTAACTACTTGTAATCGTTTGTGATAAGTAATTACTGCTATTGTGTAAGTAAATTTTAGCATTTTAACCCCTTACATGGCAATAAAAGTTTTTACTGGGTAATTCTTTTTAAGTTCTTTTTACCTGGTTAATATCTGAACCATTTTAAAATATAGGACAAACGTACTCTCTTTTATTATATGAACTTAGCATTACGATGTCTAAAGAAAATCCAACCAATTCTGAACTAGAACTCGGAATTCAAAATTCTCACAACTTTAAAAAATTAATTTAAACTTTTACTAAAAAATCGGAAAACTCTACCCTTTGAAGTAGTCTCGGTAAATACCAAGATAAACTTGGTATTTAAATATCAAAATAACGAACAAGGTCTACAGGCTCATATACTTGTCGAATATAGAATAATTTACTATAAAATGATCTACATATGATATATTGATCTTTAGACTGAACAACAGTAATGATTATAGACTAATCTATTAACTCGACTACATATACTATATACTTTAATCTAGATTATAGGATGATCTGTAATTATCTTAAATTTATATAGAATCTATAGCCTCAACTAAGTACATATTAATCTGAAGTATTGAATACAAGCTGACCTATAGTTTTGACAATATACTGATCCAAAAGCTCGCATACAGATTAATCTACCATTAAGACTAGAGATGGATCTTTAGTTTGATTTATTGTTCTGTATTTTCGATAATATACAGATCAAAACTCGAGATTATATACTGAACTATAGTCTCGACTTATATAAAAATGTATTTTGTTCTTGTCTGAATTATTTCTAGTCCTTCTATATACAGAGTGCCTTTTTAAGATCAAAAGAACTTTTGAGATGGTTTACTGTCAAGCTGATTAATAGATTGACGGTTAAAAAAAAAACTCGAAATTGTTAGAAATTGATTTTGACCAATATACAGCGGACCCTACAGAACCCAATTGAACGATTAGGGCTGTTTATTCGGTCGTGGAATGTCGGAGTCATGAGCAATATACAGCAGACCCCACATAACCCAATTGACCGATTCGAGCCGTTTTTTACGGTCGTGAAATGTCGATGTAATGTTAAATGATTTTTTGTTAGAATATATTAATTAAATTGATCCAAGCGATATATGGTTTTATTATTTTGAAATCAAATTCAAAAATGGCGACAACTCCATTTCGTGAAATGGCTCTTTCAATTAGTAGTGCGATTTGACACTTCTTGAACCTTTTTTTATAGGCCACATGAAGTAATAACTTTGTCCTGTTGACAGTGCAGTGCTCTATAATGTGATTTAATATTTCACGAGTACTACGTCCACATATAAAATAAGCATTAAAAGTTGTATATCTCGGAAGTAACTTCGTCCGGTTGAATTCTTTGATTTGGCTCTCGTTTAAAGCAAATTGCTTATAGGTTACCAAGATATTTAATAACCATGCAATCCGTGTAGCTCCTATTGGTAATATACCTCTGTTACTTTGGTTTTAATGTAGAAAGACAGGCCCAGTACACTCATCGTTTCTTTGCGAATGTGAAGTCAAGTATTTCAAGAATGAAGTGGTCCAAGGTAAAACCTAGTCTCCAGTCTACATTATTGTAACCGTATGAGATCCGTCCGCCTTATCTTAAGTTTCACTAGGTTTTTATTTGATACAAAAAGGGTTTAATTTCTAAAGTAGGCGTGGCACATCGCATAATAGTTAAATGAAAAAAAATCAAATAAGGTGGACGGATCTCATTTAAATTTTGACATTATTAAGAATATCGTGTGAATTCCCATTCCCATACCCCTTATGAAGGAAGCTTACATATTAAGTTCTGAACTTTTATAGGAATTATTTCACTGTCTATGTTAATATTACGTGAAAAGAAAAACGTACAGACTTGAAATAATGGAAAGATTTCTTTATATTTATACCAGAATAGCGAATCACTCAGGGTATAGCAATATCCTTGCATATGTTTATTATTAATAATATTATTTAAATATTTAAGTTACTTAAGAGCAACAATAAGTCAATGACATAAATTGAATTTTAACCTAAACAACTTTTAACTTAATTAACATTTTAACTTTAAAAACTGTTTCAAGTTGAATTTGTAATTTAACATTTAAACATAAATTATTATAAAATTATTATATAATTGACAGATTTAAGCCTTTAATATAATTATTAAATTTCTATTAAAAGGTATTTAGTGAAGTTTTATAAGATAATAAATAAATTTGAATGCATTTTCAATTATCTAAATGTTGTAATTGTTGTATGACTTAAAGTAATTGTTTATTTTAAACATTAGGTGTATTCACGGTATAAGAAAACATTAACAAGTTTGTAGTTTTACTTAAAAAACATAATTGGAAAAAGGAATTAAATTATTAGACTTTTAAGCTCGAGTCAGTGACCTACAATAGTTGCTCGAAGAAATGTGATAATTTTAGTAAAAATTATTTTTATATTAGTTTTTAATTATTTAATCTAATTTCGTAGTTAAATTGTCAAAAGTGTTCTAAACAGATAAACATTTATATTATACATATGTATATGTATTTTGCACATATTTCAAAAAATACCCTAAAAATCTACTAATGAATTTATTCATTTAATTAAATCAATTTTTTTTGATTAAAGAAAAACTTTTTTTGAAACTTTTGTTAAATTTAGTATTATATTTCAAATAGCAAATGTTTGAAAGGATTAGAAAACATAGACCAGTAAGTCTCGTCAAACTCAGCCTCAACCAGTTTGAACATTAGCCTCATCATCAAATTCACAGTTATGAAATCAAATATTAATGTGGGATTATTCATTCATACATGTATGCTTCACCCAATAGTTCAAGGAGCTTATTCCGGACAACTTATATAAAGATGCATCATTCGCTGGATTGTTCTTAATAGCAATAATGCTACTCTTTCCATGTTTTTCAATTGACCTCAGAGTAGAAATGTACTTTCAAAAGAGTACACACTTATTCCCTATAAAACCATTGGGTCAGACATACAATTGTTTTTAAGCATAAATATGAATATACATATGTACATATGTATGTAGGTATTTTTGTATGCATATGTACATACATATGTTTTTGTGGTAGCTGTAAATTTAATGAGATTTCTGTCAAATTAATTTCCGGTTATGATTAGATTTTCGTTAATAGCAATTTGTGGTTTCAACACAAATTCAAAGTTAAACTTTTCAGTTATTATGAATATCAGTTAAATATTAAACACACATACATAAAATGCACTTACACATAGAAAGTTCATTAGACTGATGTGAAAAATATAAATTGCGTTTTTGATATCCTTTTCATTATCTTAAGTCTAGCGATGATCGTTCATGAGTTAGAACTAATTCAGAAAAAGTATCCTATTAGTTATTTTTGTTTTAGAAAACACTCTAGCTCAGGAATGGACAACACTAAACTCAAAATATGTTTGGTAGCATAACGATATAATGAGTAATTCAGAGAGGCAACATAAATTCATATTTTCAGAGCTAGTCTACTATGCAAACAGTAATCATATATGCGAATGTCTATGATATATGTGAATTTTGATATATATTTCATTGAAATGCTGTCCACATTCATAAAATATTTTTTTTGTGTTTGTTGAGGTCTGTTTCTCTATCTGTATGTCTGTATTCAAACATATTGCAAACAACAGTGAAGCTTAAACATTTTGGGGTTCAAACAATAAGCAGTAGAACTGAACTAGAACTGAACTAGAATTGAACTAGAACTGAACTAGAACTGAACTAGAACTGAACTAGAACTGAACTAGAACTGAACTAGAACTGAACTAGAACTGAACTAGAACTGAACTAGAA
>NC_060950.1:15956762-15964509 GCF_022045245.1 Lucilia cuprina
AACTAGAACTGAACTAGAACTGAACTAGAACTGAACTAGAACTGGACTAGAACTGAACTAGAACTGAACTAGAACTGAATTAGAACTGAACTAGAACTGAACTAGAACATACGTCACCCTAATATCTACGTGTGAGTAAAGAAAAAATGTCGTTTTCAATTTTATTTAAACTACACTTTTGTTCAACTATTATAACTGGCTTAATATTTGTTTCTGTAGAAATTTCTAACAATTAAATTCTTAATTATAATACTTTAGATATTTACGTAGTATACAGCTATGAATCATTTTCTATTTTAAAGAGAGCTAATTTGTACCTGATTTAATTGCATTTTTAAAAAATCTATGCAGATTTAATGGAAATTCAAAATCACCCGTTACAGTATCAAGGTTAATTACAATTGATAAAATTTGCCAGTGTATTGGAGAAAAATAGAAATAAAATTAGGCAAAATGATGAACGAACGACTTTTGAATTGTAAATTAGCACGAATAATAATGCAATTATATTTAATGTGATTGACGGTACTTAATAAATAAATGTCGTGATGAAATTTCGTTATTATTAAATCAGGGGAATGACATTAATTTAAAATTGATAACTAAATAAAAAATAGTTGTAATTATTTAATTTTAATGTTGTCTAATTAACACCATATTTGTAGTATATTGGCGAATAATATTTGAGAATTTGTTAAAAATATGTCAAACCTTTTGATAATGATTAATTCCTTTTCGATTTAAAAATTCAAAATTTTAAAATGTATGAATTATATTTCGTAATTGCTTGGTTTGTTTGACATTTCACACTTGTATAGTATTTTCAAATCACGATTAATTTCCGAAAAAAATATTAGTGTTGGCTGGGCAATCTTAGAATTTGAACTAGTTGCCAAATTTGTAGGCGTATATTTATTATGTATTTATTTTTTATATAGTATTATTTTTGTCATTCATGCATTTTCCACTATCTAATTATCTTAAGTTATTAAATAACTAATAATAGTATTAAGGAGATTCACATTCTATATAATCTATAGACAAGACTATAGATGATCTATCGTGAAGACTGAGGATAATCTATAGTCCAAACTATAGTCAAGACAATAGGATCTCTAGACAAAACTATAGATGATCAATAGTCAAGACCAAAGATAATCTATAGTCAAAAATATAGATCATATATAGTTTAGACTATAGATTATCTATAGTTAAGACTATAGATGATCTATAGCTAAGACTACCGATGACCTATAGTTAAGACAATAGATGATCTATAATCATGACTATAGATGATCTATAATCAGGACTATGGATGATCTATAGTCAAGGTTAGAGTTAATCTATAGTCAAGACTAGAGATAATTTATAGTCAAAACAATAGATGATCTATAGTCAAGACTATAGATTGATCTATAGTCAAGACTATAGATTGATCTATAGTTAAGACTATAGATTGATCTATAGTTAAGACTATAGATTGATCTATAGTCAAGACTATAGATTGATCTAAAGTCAAGACTATAGATTGATCTATAGTCAAGACTATAGATTGATCTATAGTCAAGACTATAGATTGATCTATAGCCAAGACTATAGATCATCTATATATAGACTGATCAATAGTCAAGACTATAGACTGATCTATAGTCAAGACTATAGATAGACAATAGATGATCTATAGTCAAGACTATAGATGATCTATAGTCAAGACTATAGACGATCTATAGTCAAGACTATAGATGATCTATAGTAAAGACTAGAGATAATTTATAGTCAAAACAATAGATGATCTATAGTCAAGACTATAGATTGATCTATAGTCAAGACTATAGATTGATCTATAGTTAAGACTATAGATTGATCTATAGTTAAGACTATAGATTGATCTATAGTCAAGACTATAGATTGATCTAAAGTCAAGACTATAGATTGATCTATAGTCAAGACTATAGATTGATCTATAGTCAAGACTATAGATTGATCTATAGCCAAGACTATAGATCATCTATATATAGACTGATCAATAGTCAAGACTATAGACTGATCTATAGTCAAGACTATAGATAGACAATAGATGATCTATAGTCAAGACTATAGATGATCTATAGTAAAGACTATAGATGATCTATAGTGAAGACTATAGATGATCTATAGTAAAGACTATAGATGATCTGTAGTCAAGGCTATAGATGATCTGTAGTCAAGGCTATAGATGATCTGTAGTCAAGACTATAGATGATCTGTAGTCAAGACTATAGATGATCTATAGTAAAGACTATAGATGATCTGTAGTCAAGACTATAGATGATCTGTAGTCAAGACTATAGATGATCTGTAGTCAAGACTATAGATGATCTGTAGTCAAGACTATAGATGATCTGTAGTCAAGACTATAGATGATCTCTAGTCAAGACTATAGATGATCTGTAGTCAAGACTATAGATGATCTATAGTCAAGACTATAGATAATCTATAGTCAAGACTATAGATGATCTATAGTCAAGACTATAGATGATCTATAGTCAAGACTATAGATGATCTATTGTCAAGACTATAGATGATCTATAGTCAAGACTATAGATGATCTATAGTCAAGACTATAGATGATCTATAGTCAAGACTATAGATGATCTTTGTATGATCTTTAGTTAAATGATACTGACGGTCAAAATATATTATAAAATGAAGGATATAGCTGATCCATACTCATTACAATATAATGATTTATAGCCCAAAATGTAAACAAACCTATATTTAACGCTATATACTTATAAACACTTAAGGTTATACACTTATCTATTGTAAATACTTGAGACTTAGTCCAGCAAGATTTGAATACTTCTAATAATATTCTCTCCATTCATATAATTTCAATTGATAATATAAATATTTCCAGTATATTTAATATACTTATGTATAAAATTTCAGCTATAATTAACTTTATCTGTATACAATGTAAAAAGAACACACAAAACAAACAAAAAGAGTGTACAGAATATAATAAACAGTAAATCTAATAAAGTTCGCAAAACAATTTGGTGTCTATACAGCTGTTGATAATAACAAAAAAAATTTGCAATAACCATGACCTCAAAGTAAACAAGAACGTAAACAATGGTATACTACCTAGACCATGTAAATTATAAACATATAAAAAATATATTACATGTAAACAAAAAATAAATACGAAAAGTAATTAAATTCATTTTATTCCAACGCACACACACACAAACACACTCAATTTAAGGTCAATGATATTGAAAATTCAACAAAATATTACGATAAAAAGTAAGTATTGCCTAGTATTAAATTGACAATATCAATAATATTTAGGTTTTTGCGTTAATCTAGTAGTAGTTTTTCTATAAAAATAAAAAAATCCAAAAATTACATTTATAACGTTGATACAGTGATGTACCACCAAATAACCAACCAACCAGCAGCAGTAAATAATTTAAATATGGGCATTAGTGAAAAAATTTGAAAACAGAATAAACAGTAAATTAAATTGAATAAATAAAGAAACGTAATAGAATTTATCACCGCTATTTACTATTTGAACCCATTCTCAGTGTTGTCTCATGAGGGGACATTCATACATACAAGTACCCTAATACACTAAATGACAAAAAATCTGTCATGTGTAGTTGTATATTAATAGCAAATATTATAGATATAATGAGTGATCCATAAAGATCAGTCTATAATCAAGACTGTAGATCAGTCTCTAGTCAAGACTATAAATTAGTCTATAGTCGAGAATATACATCTGTCAAGATCAGTAAATAGTCAAGACTATAAATCAGTCTATAGTCAAGACTATAGATCAGTCTAAAATCAAGACTATAGATCAGTCTATAGTCAATACTATAGATCAGTCTATAGTCAAGACTATAGATCAGTCTATAGTCAAGACTATAGATCAGTCTATAGTCAAGACTATAGATCAGTCTATAGTCAAGACTATAGATCAGTCTGTAGTCAAGACTATAGATCAGTCTATAGTCAAGACTATAGATCAGTCTATAGTCAAGACTATAGATCAGTCTATAGTCAAGAATATAGATCAGTCTATAGTCAAGACTATAGATCAGTCTATAGTCAAGACTATAGATCAGTCTATAGTCAAGACTATAGATCAGTCTATAGTCAAGACTATAGATCAGTCTATAGTCAAGACTATAAATCAGTCTATAGTCAAGACTATAAATCAGTCTATAGTCAAGACTATAAATCAGTCTATAGTCAAGACTATAGATTAGTCTATAGTCAAGACTATAGATCAGTCTATAGTCAAGACTATAGATTAGTCTATAGTCAAGACTATAGATCAGTCTATAGTCAAGACTATAGATCAGTCAATAGTCAAGACTATAGATCAGTCTATAGTCAAGACTATAGATCAGTCTATAGTCAAGACTATAAATCAGTCTATAGTCAATACTATAGATCAGTCTATAGTCAATACTATAGATCAGTCTATAGTCAAGACTATAAATCAGTCTATAGTCAAGACTATAGATCAGTCTATAGTCAAGACTATAGATCAGTCTATAGTCAAGACTATAGATCAGTCTATAGTCAAGACTATAGATCAGTCTATAGTCAAGACTATAGATCAGTCTATATTCAAGACTATAGATCAGTCTTTAGTCAAGACTATAGATCAGTCAATAGTCAAGACTATAGATCAGTCTTTAGTCAAGACTATAGATTAGTCTATAGTCAAGACAATAAATTAGTCTACAACAGTTCCGACTATAGATCAGTGCTTATCTTTATTATAGTAAATTGTCTGTTTTCTTTCGTGTACTGTATACTTAGTCGTATATAGAAAATAGTCATTTGTTGGTTGCAGTATTCATATATAAATTTTTTATTTTTCGTAAATTGTTTTTTTGTCTGTTGCATGTGGGGAATAAATTAAATAAAATGTTAAATTAAAATCATTTTCAGTTTCATTTGAAGCCTTTCAAATAAAATAAAAAAAACAACAACAGCAACTATAACTGAGTAAAATCAACCATATTCTATACAATCTGTAATATATATAGTGAATCTGGTAAATAAAATCATTGCAATTTAGTCTCTCGATTATAGCGTAAAATTTAGAAAGTTGCATCGTGTAAAATTACAATTTTCAACAGGAGAACACACATACACACATAATCGAACAAAAAAAACGTATCAACTTAAATGCGGGTGTTTATCAAATTGGAATAAATTAAATGCAACTATAAAAGTGCAATGACAGTTTTGTTTTATATATTAGAGATATATACGTTTTTTTTCGTTGTTGGTTTTATTGTTGTATTTACAAAAAAATTTAAGTGCCTCTAATATGATGAGCCGGGCATGTGATGATGATATTCAAATTAAATAGACTAAATAATAGCTTTGAAGGGGAGGACGCATGGTATGTATGTTTGTGATTTGATTTTTGGATGCAGGTGTTAGTTAAAATGTTTAAATTTAAATTAGTTGTTTGTTGAGGGAAAATAAAATTAAAGGATTTTGTGGAAATTATTTATGTTTGTAGGAGTGAAGTTGGGAAGTGACTAGTTAACGTTTACTTTATTTATTCAAAAAAATTTCTACAAATCATATTTAAATAAAAAATATATGTATGTATAATTTTCTTCGGAAATCAATGTCAGAAAATTCCTTGAATATATTATTATTACATATTATTGATTCCAAGTATGCACTTGTTAGTGCATATTTGCAATTGTCTATCAATTGTGTTTGTTATGGAAATTGCAAAAAGTTGTTTGCTTATTAAAAAAAAAATAAATAAATATTTATTACAAATCAAATGTCAATATTAAAGTGTGTAGTTTAATTAATAACTTAAATAGTTTAAATTAAACTAGTTGCCATGAAAGGAAGTACAGGAAAATCAAACTTTTCTAAAAAAACACCTTACAATAATCTCATAATAATAGATCAGTCAATATTCAAGAGCATAGATCAGTCTATAGTCAATCAGTTAATAGTCAAGACTAAAAATCAGTTTATAACCAAAACTATAGCTCAGTATATAGGCAGTCAATATTTAGGACTATAGATCTGTCAATAGTTAGACTAAAGATCAGTTTAAAGTCAAGACTAAAGATCAGCCTATAGTTAAGACCATAGATCAGTCTTTAATCAAGACCATAGATCAGTCTATTATCAAGTCTATAGTCAAATCTATAGATCAGTCTATAGTCAAGACTATAGATCAGTCTATAGTCAAGACTATAGATCGGTCTATAGTCAAGACTATAGATCAGTCTAAAGTTAAGACTATAGATCAGTCTATAGTCAAGACTAAAGATCAGTCTATAGTCAAGACTAAAGATCAGTCTATAGTCAAGACTATAGATCAGTCTATAGTCAATATTATAGATCAGTCTATAGTCAAGACTATAGATCAGTCTATAACCAAGACTATAAATCAGTCTATAGTGAAGACTATAGATCAGTCTATAGACAAGACTATAGATCAGTCTATAGACAAGACTATAAATCAGTCTATAGTCAAGACTATAGATAAGTGTATAGTCAAGACTATAAATCATTCTATAGTTAAGACTTTAGATCAGTCAATAGTCAAGACTATAGATCAGTCAAGACAACATATCAGTCTATATCCAATACTATATAGATCAGTCAATATATAGACTAAATATCAGGCTAAAGGCAATGCTAGTAAAGATTATAATCACTTTATAGTCAAGACAATTGATTGTCTAATGTCAATATATGAATACTGTAGATCACTCTATAGTCAAGATAAAAATCTGTTCATAGTCAGTACTATAGATCTGTAAAGACTACAGATCAGTTTATATGTAAGATTATAGATAATCTATAGTCAATATTACAGATCTGTCTGTAGTCTAGACTATTGATCATCAATATTATAGTTGAGTATATAGACTAAAGATCAGTTAAGACTAAACATCATGCTACAGTCAATACCATGGAGCAAGTCAAGATTATAATCAGTTTATAGTGAAGATTAGATATCAGTTTATAGTTAAGACTATTGATCAGATTATAGTAAATGCTAAATACTACAGATCAGTTTATATTCAAGACTATAGATCAGTCTACTTATAGTCAATATTACAGGTATGTCTATAGTGCAGATCTTCATATATATATCTTCAATATTATGATGAGTATATAACCAAGACTATAGATAGATCAGTCTATAACAAAAAATATATAACAACAATATTTTCATGTACCTAAATACAAAAACAGATAATCAACTGCTATATAACTACTTGTTTGGTAATAAAAATCACTACATTAAATAAAATACATATTATTTTGTATTGCATTTAATTTTATTACTTAATGATTTTTCATTTAATTGAATAAGAACAATTAGAAGTGAATTAAATGATTAGTGAATAAAGCAATTAAATCGATTAGTCACGAGAAAACAAAATACCATCAATACTATTTTAATAAATCAAAAAAAAATTAATTTATTAAAAACAGTTTCAACACTACAATAATATAAAAAAACTAAAGAGAAAAAGAAAATTATAGTCTTCCGTAAACAAATGTGATGCAAAAAATAGAAACTAAATTAATTGCATGAATTAAAGAGAAAAAAACGAGGAAAACAATCGTGTTAGAAAAAACACAATTGATTTATTTATAAAGAAATTCATTAAGATGAAGATAAACAAGTAAACAAAATATTAAGAACATAAAGAGCTCATTAAAATGTTATATAATCTGG
>NC_060950.1:15964609-15966071 GCF_022045245.1 Lucilia cuprina
TAAATAAATAAATAAATAAATAAATAAATAAATAAATAAATAAATAAATAAATAAATAGATAGATAGATAGATAGATAGATAGATAGATAGATAGATAGATATATAGATAGAATTTTCTAATTAGGTATCACAAAAATATTTTTTCATAATAAATTCCTTCAAGCTACTGTATAATGTCAAAAAATACGCGTGTGAGAAACATTTAGGCATAAGAGTACAGCGAACGTGACGTATTTTTAAGATTCAAGTGTGTCTAGTCATAAATTGACTGACCATATCGCTGCTGCTCGATCTCAATGGTTGTTTACAAACAATGGACAATAAAGACATAAACGAAAACGAACAACAAAAACCACCTCCAATAAGATTTTGATCATTTTCATGAGATTTCCTTAAGAAGAGTCTCTTTTTTTTGTACGTTTTATAGATACAAACACTTTTAACTCTTTCTCTTAACAAAGTGTGTGAGTTTTTTTCGATCAAAAGATCAGAAATAAACAAGATCACGAAAAATTGCATGTGTTTTTTCTTTCGGCCGCTATAAAATCAAACAATTTCATACGCAACGGTTTAGTTCGAAAACGTGAATATAAAGACAACGTTACGCGCGGTCTTCGGTAAAATATATATATCTTCTTTTAAATGTATTGCTTACAGATTCTTTAGAATTTCCGTTAAATAAGATTATATATAAAAAAAAAACAAAAAGTGACGTGCTTTGAAAGAATTTGTAGATGAATACAAAAAACAAATATAAATATTTGCTTCTTTCTTTTTTTATTTTTGGGTTTTTTGTGACAAAAGTGTGTGAAAAAATATGTAAAATACACATCAAACAACAACAATTCTAAATGATTATTCACCTTGAAATTTTATATGTATTTTATGATAAACGCCACACTATTATTAAAATTAAATAAAAATTACGTTCTAATGATGATTTGGATTTAACAGAGAAAAACGATGGCAAATTAATTAAGCCGTTCAGCGAAATTTGAATACAATTTTGCACGTTACAAGCGAATTTTTCAACGTGACTCACGTCTGTGATATAAATCACTGTTACTTTCAATTGTTTGTAATTTAAATTGATAAATCTTCTTTATTTGATTATTGTTTTGCTGAAGTTTTTAGTTTTAAAAGATTTTCCGTTTTTTAGTACGTTACAGTGCAATAATGATATATGAAGATGTTTGGATAATAACGGTGCTTCTCTAATCTTAAAGCATAAAAATTTTAACAGATCTGATATGAAATTGTACCAACGAAACATACATAAATACATACTTTTTCCACTCAAGACTACAAACTGTTCTATAATCCAGATTATAAACTTTTCTATAGTCTAGAGTACATAATGTTCTATAGTCCACACGGCAGTGTGCTTTTTAATAAAGACTATAAATTGTTTTATAGTTAAGTCTAAAGTCTGGACTACAGAATAGTCCCTGATTTCCAGAC
>NC_060950.1:15966171-15976171 GCF_022045245.1 Lucilia cuprina
GAAAAACCCAAAAAATTGCAACAAATAGAAAAAATATAAATAAAATTTTTTATTAATAATAATAAATAATAATAATAACAATAATAATAATAATATGTAATAATAATAATAATCACAATAATATAATGTTATATGGCAACATTATAAATTTACGCTTCTGGTAGGGTTCTATAAATCGACTTTCGAATAATCGAACAATCGACTTTTTGTCGAAAAAAGTTGAAAAGTCGGAAAAAGTCGAAAAAATTCGGAAAAGTAGAAGAGTCGACTATTTATAAAATATTAAAAGTCGAAAAATCGACTTTTAATTAAATGAAAAAAGTCAAAAAGTCGAAAAATCGACTTTCAACTAAATGCAAAATGTCGAAAAGTCGACTTTTCATAAAATGCAAAAAGTCGAAAAGTCGACTTTTCGTTTCAACTATAGAACTTTATTTCTGGGAGTACTTTAATAAACTTACATACATATATACATTTTTTTTAAAGTATTTTAGTGTTTATTATGAAAAGATATGAAATTTTTGTGTGGATATAAAATATTTAAACAAACATCTATCCAACTTAACATTAAACACTCAAAAAAAAGAGTTATGAAATTTCAGAATGAGAATTAAAACTAAACTTATTCATCATTAACCAGTCTCTTTTTACCTCACCCTTTTCTGCCAAACTAAACCACAATTTAGTAGATGTAGATAATTTCGAAAATTGCATGATGTACCATCATAAAAGAGCTTTAGTAGGAAAACGAGGCCAAAAAGAAACACAAACAAAGAAACATGAGGAAAAACAAAACAAACATTTTAAAATTTACAACAGGATTTTATTTTTTTTTTTCTTTTCTTTTTTTTTTCCTCCAAATCTAAGCATCATGTGTGTTTGAACGTTTGATGATGAACTTTATTAAGTTTTAATGAGTGTCAAGTGCACAATTTTCAAATGTATTACACCGTGAGCATAATTTAGATTCTCGGTATTTACACGTACACCTTTTTAGATTTTTTTGTTATGTTTGTTGTTGTTGTTGTTGTTTTTTTTTTCAGGATAAATAAAATAATTAAACTTAATGTGAACGTGGTTGCAACTAAAACTGAAAGTTATTTGTTGTGCTTGAAACAAACATAATCATTACTGCGGGGAATAAGGATTATGAAAATGGTAAAAACGTTTTCTATGTGATAAAACTGAATGCAAAGTTATAGGGCAAATGTAAATAAATACATACATATGTACATCCATGCAAAGGTACATACACATATACTATTTATGTTCGTAATTTCAACAAAGAGATATCTAAAGTGTAAAATAACTAGTAGGTAACTTTATCAAATGGGTATGTTAACATGTATTTCAAATCAGTACCTATGGATTAAAATTACCAAATATTTTTACATCAAAGGACATTACAAATTACGGGCATTATAAATGAAAATAAATTAATTTTAAACGAGCATTTATAATTTTCACGTTCATATGTACTTAAGCTATCTATCTACATTTAATCTTACAAAATTGGCAGAAAAAAAATTCAAAAAATGTCAAAAACAGTGTCAAACAATGTTGTCTTACAACATTGTCAGAAATGCTTTCTCTGATAACGTTTCAAAACAAAAATTTTAAGTTCATAAGATTGTTGAGGTATGTCTACACTGTTTTTAGATCTTACAATGTTGGCATTAAAATATGAGAGAAATGTTTAACAGCAGTGTCAACTTACAAATTTTGTCTTGCAATATTTTCAGTAATGTTTTTTGACAACTTTGCAACAGAATAATTTAAAGTTCACACAATTGTTTAACATGTTTTGCATATTTTACTGACAACGTTGTAAGATCTGACAACCGTGTGTCTTAGCTTTAGATATTCTCTGAACATTTTGCTGCAAATGTTGTAAGATCTTACGGCTGTGTATTATAACTTTACATTTAGTTTATACCTCAAACATTGTATGTATCTAATACCAGAAATGTTGGCCCCAATATCTGGAAATCTGTTGTTATTAAATTATTTGTCCTTCGCAATATGTCGGAAACTTTAAAACAATGATGCCAGATAGATTGTCTTGGTCAAGCGGAAATCCGTTTTTACACGTATGACTCTATATTGGGCGACAAAGTGGTGGCTGAGGTTCTATATTGAAGACCCAGTAGCAGAATTATACTAATGTTTACCAAATCTTAACACAAGCTTCCAGACAAAAGTCCGGGCAATAATGGAATGCGAAATTGGATTAGAAATAATATTGCGCCATCAGCGTTTATTATATTTACCTACAGCCAGAAGCCAATTAGGGCGATATCAAGGGTTATAGTTAAATCTTAGACCGTGTTGGATTGTAAAAAAAGGCTTTCATTGAATACACTCCCAGGGGTAAGGTTTACATTATATGGGTACCAGCACACCAACAACTCTGGAGCACTATATTTGCTACTGCCAACCATTCGTGGAAGTTAGATCCTAGTATCTTGGAAGAGATGCTGTTCCGAAAATAACATTCCTAACTAACACTGATTGGAAGATTCTTAGGAATTACGTTCAGGAAACTGAGTTTCTGAACACTGAAAAATAATTCATTTATTATGGAATGGAATGGTTTTATCTAAGATGATTCATATTATCTTATTTTAAAACCTATTTAGTTAAGCGGGTGATTCTGTTAAAATTTATTGTTGTGGATTTTGATGAAACTACATTTTTTTTCCACCTGGCAGCACCGTATTTTAATACCTAAACTCTGTAGCAAAAAGTTAACGGTTTTTGTCTGAGTTGACTCAATTTACAAACCGGGTGATTCAAATAAAATAGTTTGTTATTAAAGTACTGGGGGAAATATATTTTTTATTAACAATGAAACAAATATTATAAAGACAAACTGAAACCTAAATTTATCGAAAAATTTAAGATTCTCTATTAAAAAGAAAAGCTTTTAAAGTAAAAATTACTTTCTATAAATAATTTATTGAAAATTCTGCAAAAAAAAATATGACAATTAATCGAAATTTTGGAAATTCAAAAACATTTTCTTTAAATAAAAAAAAAATTATATAAGAAGTTATTATAAAATAAAAATTTAACAACAATTGTTGTTAAATATGTATCAAAATTTGTTTAATAGAAAATTTATCAAATATTACTCCGTATCTATATTAGACAAATATTTATTATGCTAAACGTCAAATTCATAAAAAAATAGAAGTTACAGACCGCATTTATTAGCGTTAAAGCGTCGTTATGACAGTGTTGTTTAAACAATTCTTTAGGCAACGTTGTCTTAATAACAAACGTCATTGTATTGTAAAACTTATATAGAATTTTGTTTTTGTATTATTAAAATTGATTTTTGACTAGGGTTCTATAGTTGAAACGAAAAGTCGACTTTTTGTATTTTATGAAAATTCGACTTTTCGACTTTTGCATTTTATGAAAAGTTGACTTTTCGACTTTTTGCATTTAGTTAAAAGTCGATTTTTAGACTTTTTTCATTTAATTAAAAGTCGATTTTTCGATTTTTCGACTTTTCGACTTTTAATATTTTATAAATAGTAGACTTTTAGACTTTTTCCGACTTTTCGACTTTCCGACTTTTTTCTACATTATTCGACTTTTCGACTTTTTCCGACTATTTTCAACTCTTTCCGATTTTTTCGACTTCTTTCGACTTTTTCCGACTTTTTTCGACTTTTTCCGTCTTTTCAACTTTTTTCGACTTTTCGACTTTTCGACTTTTCGACTTTTCGACTTTTTCCGTCTTTTCGACTTTTTTCGACTCTTTCCGACTTTTCGACTTTTTTTCATAGACGATAGTCGAGTTATCGACTTTTTTGGAACAAAATAGTCGACTTCGACTTTTTTCGACAAAAAGTCGATTGTTCGATTATTCGAAGGTCGATTTATAGAACCCTATTTTTAACACAACATTATTTCATTAAAATTATCCGCGAGTTGCCGTATTAAAATCAGCGTTTTGTCAAGTGCCGTGATAAATATTTGTCTAATATAGACATAGGGCTTTTTGCATTTAGTTAAAAGTCGATTTTTAGACTTTTTCATTTAATTAAAAGTCGATTTTTCGATTTTTCGACTTTTCGACTTTTAATATTTTATAAATAGTCGACTTTTAGACTTTTTCCGACTTTTCGACTTTCCGACTTTTTTCTACATTATTCGACTTTTCGACTTTTTCCGACTATTTTCGACTCTTTCCGATTTTTTCGACTATTTCCGACTTTTTCCGACTTTTCAACTTTTTTCGACTTTTCGACTTTTTTCGACTTTTTTCGACTTTTCGACTTTTTCCGTCTTTTCGACTTTTTTCGACTCTTTCCGACTTTTCGACTTTTTTCATAGACGATAGTCGAGTTATCGACTTTTTTGGAACAAAATAGTCGACTTCGACTTTTTTCGACAATAACTCGATTGTTCGATTATTCGAAGGTCGATTTATAGAACCCTATTTTTAACACAACATTATTTCAGTAAAATTATCCGCGAGTTGCCGTATTAAAATCAGCGTTTTGTCAAGTGCCGTGATAAATATTTGTCTAATATAGACATAGGGCAATCCATTAAATTCTTATCGCATACATATATCATAAATATACTAACTTCAAAAAAATTTTCCTTATTGAAAAAATTTAATATCAAAGTATTTGTGAATCTTAGCAACGGGTTTAAAAATTTACATATTTTTTTATTAAATTTTACATTTCATTTACATATTTTTATTATTAAAAACAAACAAAACGTTACTCCTGGCAACTTACATATACATATTTATCACCATGTGTTACCCTGTCAATAGGGCAATTTACTTAGTGGCCAAATAAAACAACTCTGTATGTTCGACAGAGTCGCTCTCTTTGTTTCCACAGCTGTCAGAATAAATTTTACTCTCATTGTGTCTGGACGTGTATATTTTGTTGTTGTGTGCATATAAAATATTAAAAGACAAAAGCAAAAATATATAACTTTTTGTTATTTGCAAAAAAATTAAACAGAAAAAAAATAATTTAATAACAAACTAAATTTTATATTTTTATAACAAAGGAACTAATAACGTAATAAACAAAATGACTGACATGAAAAATGAATTGGACAGCGATTTGGATCAGAATTATTCGCTGAACAGCAATGCAGATCCAAAGAATATGCAGGAATTGACAATTTATGTGAGTTGTAAATTGTGTTTTTCTTATTTATATTTAATTATTTCGTTAAAAGAAGTTCGAATAATGATTAATAATAACTATTTGTTGTTTACAAAAATAACAAAAGGTTTTTCTTTATTAATTCGAATAATTGTGTTTTTCGTGGTAGGGGAGTGGGTGGAATAGTTGGGCCATATGTGGTTGTGTGTGCTGTTTGTTTTGTAATTTGAGACCAGACGAAAACTACTTATTAAAGGGCGGAAACATGTTGTGTTAATTGTGCAAAGTTAATGAAATATTAAAAGAAGCAATTAATATAAAATTTAAATTCATATTTAGTGGGTGTGATATGTTGTTAATATAGTTTCAAATTTAACGAATTTCTTTTCATTCCCAAGAATACTCGATTTATCATATTATCATAGCTATGGACTTAAAGAAAGTATTATCTATCTATGCATGGCAGTTAGATCAGATTATAAATGCAGATTTTGAAATTAAAATTATGGATTTTATTGACTGTGTCGAGAAAATCCATTCTCTATTTCTTTTAGTACTAAAAGAAATAGAGAAAAATCTTGATAAATTTAACAAAATTCTTTTAGAAATGAAACATTTACACAAATTTTCCAAAAAGCTCTGTATAATTAGCTATCCTATTCAAATTGATTAATAATTGCAAATAATTATGTTTTAAAAGGCAAAAATATCTAAGTTGTAAAAATATAAAGATTATTCTTCGGAAAGGAAAATTTTCCTATAGAAATCTTTTATACCTAAATTTTCTTGAATTTTTGTCAAGATCAAATTTCACCATCGTTTACTTTTCTGTATAAAACTTTATCAACGATCAGAATTTTCACATTAACTTCTTTCGTGACTACTTTATTCATAAAAACTATAACTTAATTGATTCGTTTTTTTTATAGAAATTTTGATTACTGATCAGTTCTCTACAGAAATTTTTATCACTGACCAATTTCCTTTAGTAACCTGATCAGTTTCAGAAATCTTTAACAGCGATCTGTTGTTGTGATCAATTAACCGTCGATCTAATTCTTTATAGAAAACTTTATCATTGATCGGTGCTTCCATAGATAACTTCTTTAGTGATTACATTTCTAAAGAAACATCAAATTTATGAATTAGTTTTGCTATTGAAAACTTCATCATCAATCTTTTTTTTATTATTATTATTTGTCAAGATCAAATTCCAACATCATTAACTTTTCTATATAAAACTTCGTTATCGATCAGAATTTTCACAAAAACTTCTTCCATGACCACTTTATTCATAAAATATTTTTTATTCCTTTTTTATACCCTACACCACTATAGTGGGGAGGGTATAATACGTTTGTGCTGATGTTTGTAACATACAAAAATATTGGTCCAATACCCACCTTAAAGAATCATTTATTGAGTCTATTAAGACATGTCCGTCCGTCTCTGTGTCCGGCTGGCTGGCTGTCCATGTAAACCTTGTGCGCAAGGTACAGGCCGCAATTTTCAAGATAATTTGATGAAATTTGGACCAAGCATGTTTTTTGGTACAGGGACGAAGCCTATTGAAAATGGTCCATTATTTCACCTAGCCCCCATACAACCGTACCTCCCGATTTGAACTTTTTATACCACAATTACGTCAAATGTTCTATTATCTCTTTGAAAATTTGCACAAATAAGTTTTATATAAGTATAAATGACACTGCAGATTTTCGCAAGTATCGGCCCTTATTTGACGCTAGCCCCCATACAAACCCCCTTCAAAAAATGTCTTAAACCTCTAAAATTGACTTGTAACCATTTGTATCGCAATGAAACTCAACAAAACTAACTGTTATTTAAAAATATATCCTTTCCCAAATTTACCGAGGATCGGCCCATATTTGACCTATATAAAGCCTCATTTAGAAATTTTAGTTTTTTATCAATAAATTGCTTAAATATTTTGGAATTATGGTAATATTCAACATAAAAGTTTCTTTATAAAAAGTAAAAATTTTTAAAATACACTCATGGTGTAGGGTATTATATGGTCGGCCATACCCGACTATACTTTCCTACTTGTTTGAAATCTAGATCAGTTCTCTATAGAAATCTTTATCGCTGATCAGTTTTCTATAGAAATCTTTATCACTGATCGGTTTTCTCTAAAAAAAATTCATCATCGATTGGTTTCTTAAGAAAAATTTAAGTTTAATCTAGAAAATTACATTATCGATCACTTTTTCTATTAAGTTTATTATCAACGATTTCACATTTCTATTAATTTTATTATCAAGAAATTTCATCAGTGATTAGTTTTCTCTATAAAAACCCTATCTCTAAAAAACTTGATCATTGATCAGTTTTGTATAGAAATTTTTATCACTGATCTATTTTCTATAGTAATCTTTATTGCTGATGAGTTTTCTCTAGAAAACTTTCATCATTGATAACTTTATTTAAAATATTTTCAACGATCAGCTTTCTCTAGAAATTTTATATTTGATTTGTTTTCTTTAGAGAAATTGAAGTTTAATTTAGAAAATTTCATCATCGATCACTTTTTTAGTAAGTTTGTTATCAACGATTTCCATATAAATTTCATCAGTGATCAGTGAACTTCATCACTTAATAGTTTTCTTTAAAAATCTTCAGTGTCGATTAGTTTTGTTTTAGAAAATTTTATAATTGATAAGTTTTCTAGAAATATCTTCATCAGTGATCAGTTGTCATCAAAAAATCTCGTCATTGATCATTTGTTTAAAGAAAACCAAATCATCGTTCAGTGTTTCCATAGAAATTTTAAACACTTTTTCATAAAAATTTCAAAGTTATCGATAATGTTTTTATAAAAGTAGAAAAGTTATTAAAAATTGAAAAAACCTATTTCTAAAAAACTTGATCATTGATCAGTTTTCTTTAAAAATCTTCAGTATCGATTAGTTTTAGAAAATTTTATAATTGATAAGGTTTCTATAGGCATCTTCATCAGTGATCAGTTGTTATCAAAAAATCTCATCATTGATCAGTTGTTTAAAGAAAACCAAATCATCGATCAGTATTTCCAAAGAAAACTTTAATCATTAAACACTTTTCCATAAAAGTTTCAAAGTTATTGAAAATTTTTTTTATAAAAGTAGAAAAGTTTTTGAAAATTTTCTATAAACGTAGTAAATTTAACGAATATGTTCTATAAAGGGAGAAAATTTAATGAAAATTTTCTTTAAAAGTACAAAATTTAACGAAAATTTTCTATAAAAGTAGAAAATTTAATTAAAATTTTCTAGTAAGAAAGAAAAGTTATTGAAAATTTTCTATAAACGTAGGAAATTTAACGAAAATGTATAAAAGCAGAAAATTTATTGAAAATTTTCTTTAAAAGTACAAAATTTAACGAAAATTTTCTATAAAAGTAAAAAATTTAATTGAAATTTTCTATACATGTAAAACAAATTTTTCGAAACTTTTCTTTTAAAATAAGAATATGTAACGAAATTTATTTATAAAATTAAAAAATTTCTCAAAAATGATTTCTCAAATATTTCTATTCAATTTCTTACAGGTACAAAGTCTGCTACAAAATGTTCAAGATAAATTTCAAACAATGTCCGATCAAATAATAACACGCATCGATGATATGGGCAATCGAATAGATGATTTGGAGAAAAGTATTGCCGATCTTATGAATCAAGCTGGTGTTGAGGGTCCCGAAAAGTAATTGAGTTTAATGTTGGCAGTAACGAGAGTATGCTCAATTTTTTTTCTAATATTAAGCTAAACATCAAAATAATATCAAAACACTTTCTTCAACAAAAAAGAAAAAATACACACAAACTTTCTCGACTAACTAGTAACCAGAAACATATTTACTATAAATAACCAAATGGAATAAAGTAAAAATACTTATCTACTATTTCTCCCCTTCCCAAAACCATTGATTGCCATTATTACATTTTCCTGGAACAATATTAAGCCTTAATATTTTCTACTTATCCTCTCCACAATTTCTGATCTTTTTACATATTTTTATTATTAAGTAACAAAAATCAACCCTAAGATCTTTTTTTAAATAAAGAAAAACAAAAACAAATACATATGTAATTTACAATACAATTTTTTTTATTATAAAATCAATTTCTTTATTTTTTTCTTGTTAATTTTTAAAATTCTTTTGTAATTATTTATAAATTCAATTTAATTATAGTGAAAACTAATAAAATGAAAGTAAGTTTTTTAAGTTAAAAAGAGTTCATAAATTAAATTTACTTTTAGATAGAGAAAAGTTCCCAAACTATTTTTTTTATATTTAATTTTATTAGTCATTTATTTATTTTTGTTTATATGAAATCAACAAAATCTTAATTTCTAAAATTACGCGTACAATCGATTACTTTATCGGTTTTATTATCATCTATAACGCTTGATTTCTTCTTCGATTCAACAACTGTTACCAGGCGACGACTGCTAAACCCACCTGCAGTATTACTGCTACCACCTTCAATATCTTGAGTAGATTTGCTATCACGTCGCTTAGTGGCGGTAACTAAACGTGGTATACCCGTTGTGCTAGAGCCTGATAAACAACGTTTTGTGACAAAGGCATTTTTTCCCTGTTTAGATGTATTCTTAAGAACCTGTACATATAAAATAGTTTTATAAAAATTCATTACTACACCCTCTTTAAAATGAATAATAATAAAAGTTGTAAAAGAAAATAGGGTTGGGCTTGCAGAAAAACATAACTATCAATAATAATAATAATACAAGTTAAACAATGGCAACCGGCCAATTAATCAAAGTGCTTTTATGAGAAAAAGTATCTAACATTGTTTATTCAATTAACTCAATGTTGTCATGCGAATGAT
>NC_060950.1:15978671-15981758 GCF_022045245.1 Lucilia cuprina
TTTAACGTTTATCTATAACAATCCCGAAGGCGTCTATAATGTATACATTCTTTCTGATAATTTTTTTTTCTTTTAAAAAACTTACATTATTAGCCGAAAACTTTGTTTTCAATTCCAACATTTGACGCTGCTTTAAGACCTCCTTATCACGAGCGATAACAGCTGTACGTAAATTATCTCTAGTAGTTTTGCATAAATTATCAAATTGTGCCAACTCATTAACAATCTAAAAAAGAAATGAAAAAAATAGTAATTTTTTTGCATAATCAAAAAGCATTTTTACCTTCAATTCCATACGATGAACATTTAGATCCATATAATCGGCTAAAATAGTTACGGCGTTGGTGAAATTTTTCAAACCATCACTAAAACTTTCATTGATTTCTTCATCATCTGAATAGTGTTTTAGACATTTCGCAAGCTCATCATAGGAATCACGAAATCTATAAAATATTATAAAGCAAAAATGTATCTGTTCTGAATTTTTAGATTAAATTCTAAGACGTTCTAGAAATATCTGTCTATTGAAACTATAAAAGGAGGTGAACTAAACGAATCAATCTAAACAAGAATCGTTTGCCAAATGGAGCCACATTTTTATTCCGTGTGCACTTACTTAGCCAACTTCCTGGTACAGGCGGAAAAAGTCGAACACATTTCTATTAAATGTTTTTCGGTTAAATTGATGCGTTCGTTAATAATTTTAATACGATCATCTTTGGTATTTAAAAATGCCAATTTGCCACGACGAAACATTATTTATTTATAAATTGTTTACTGTTTTTTAATGTTTAATTCTCGGACAGCTGCAGAAAATAATATAATTTCTTTTAATTAATGTTTTAATCGTCAAAACAACAGTCGCTATGGTAACGTTAAATGTCAATTGAAATTAACTGTCACTTTTTATGTACCATTACTAACGGTGGTGGTTGTCTTTGCTATTTACTGTAAACATTAAGAAACTTGGTATTACTTTTAGTAAAGTTGTTTCATTTCTGACACATAGATGTCTCTATATTATAAACTTAATGATGCATCTTTTTCCCACCAACAACTAATTTATTTTATTTAAATTTGTATATTTTCTACTATTTTTGACTTGTTTCTACAATTTTCGAGTTTTTGACTTTTCGACTTTTTTTGACTTTTCGACTTTTTTTACTTTTCAACTTTTTACGACTTTTTGACTTTTTTTCGTCTTTATATCGATTTTTTCGACTTAAAGACTTTTAGACTTTTATTAACAAAGTCGACTTTTTTCACAGACGATAGTCGAGTTATAGACTTTTTTTGGAACAAAATAGTCGACTTCGGCTTTTCGACTTCTTACGACAAAAAATCGATTGTTCGATTATTCGAAAGTCGATTTATAGAATCCTATTGTATGGGGGCTAAGTGAAATAATGGACCGATCTTAACAATTTTCAATAGGCTTCGTCCCTGGGACAATAGAGGATCATGCAGGAAATTTGAGTAAATTAAAAACCTGTGTTACCTAATGGCTGCATACTGGTGCTCCCTAATGTACGTATCTATGTACATTCATTAATGTCTGTTGGCATTTATATATAATGTGACTTTTTACGTTTGGCGCCTAATTTTAATAGATCATTCATCTTAATAATTGTTCTAAAAATACGATTATTTTAAAAAAAGCAAACAAAAAACTTGATAAATTATTTTTCTTTAGAAAAAATTAAAATGAAAAATTCATAATTTTATGGTTTCATTGTCACGAATTTGTAATTAAATTGTTTTTAAATGAAAAATTTTAATGAGATAACTGCAAATTCTAAGGAAGTTATTTGTAAAAGATTTCATTCAATATTATGGGCGGTCACAAACGATTTCTAGCTTAACATTCTAGACTATTTTCTTGTTAATATAGAGTTGTTGACAATCTTTTTCTAAGAGTTACTTCTTTAAGCAATTTTAGGGATAACAAAACTTCTGAATTTTAAAATTTTAATTGAATTTAAATTTCTTAAAACAAATTCTTCAATTTTTATTACATTTACAATAAAAATTAAATTGCAAGCATTTACATAAAATGTTTTGTAAATTACAAAAAATCAAGATGAAACAAGTCAGATAGCTAATATTCGGCAGAGACAGATTTCATTAAATATTCACTTAAGAAGTTTTCCATTAAAACCATAAAAATATATATAGGAATACATCAATTAGTTATTTCACTACAGCAGACTAAATATTAGTAGAATATGAGCCAAATTATCGAATATGAGCCGAATAATTATAAAGGAAGATAATTTTAACTCTGTGGTATCAAAATCTTCAGATCATGATTTGTCAACATTACTTGAATTACCAACGAAAGTCTTGATTTTATAACTGCCTCCAAAAATTGCTTCTAAATTTTGCAATACGGTAAAAATATCTACATGCAGTGTCATATGCACGTGAGAATATTAGCGTTAAATTGTTTAATTTATTCACGTCCTTGACCATACAATTTATAAAAATAAAAACAACAATAAAAAATCAAATTAAGATACAAAATTCCCAATTCTCTAAACTAAAAGATGTTCATGATGACGATGAAGATACATGCATTAACTCGTTTTATTTTATTCTTCTTATTGTGTATATTGTGGATGAAACTACTACTATTAAGATAATCGAGTCAGTCACCAGCCGAAAAAAGAATCCGGTTGAGAAGAGCTCTGGAGCAAAAAAAAAAAAGTCATTTAATATACAATTTATAGACTGTGAACGCTAAAAGAATTTGCAGTTTTGTTAATGCAAAAAAAAGTAATAAAAACGAACACAAAATTTAAATAAAAGAGAGACAATATTTACATACAATAACAAAAATGTATCCGGTCAAGAAAACAAATTGGTTAGCTACTTACAGAGACGACAGTATCGCTTTGAACTGAACATGTCTGGAAAACGACGTGTCTGGCAAATTTAGTATTTCAAAAGTGGACTGTGTGCAGAGATCAGAGTTGTTAATGAATGGGTTCTTTAGGTGTTGGATAAATAGATAGATAGATAGATAGATAGATAGATAGATAGATAGATAGATAGAGAGATAGATAGATAGATAAATAGATAAATAGA
>NC_060950.1:15981858-15985369 GCF_022045245.1 Lucilia cuprina
CCCCCATACAAACCCCCCTTCAAAAAATGTCTTAAACGTCTAAAATTGACTTGTAACCATTTGTATCGTAATGAAACTCAACAAAACTAACTGTTATTTAGAAATATATCCTTTAGTTAGTTAGTTAGTTAGTTAGTTAGTTAGTTAGTTAGTTAGTTAGTTACTTAGTTAGTTAGTTAGTTAGTTAGTTAGTTAGTTAGTTAGTTAGTCAGTTAGTTAGTTAGTTAGGGAGGGAGGTAGTTAGTTAGTTAGTTAGCTAGTTAGTTAGTTAGTTAGTTAGTTAGTTAGTTAGTTAGTTAGTTAGTTAGTTAGATAGATAGTTAGTTAGTTAGTTAGTTAGTTAGTTAGTTAGTTAGTTAGTTAGTTAGTCAGTTAGTTAGTTAGTTAGTTAGTTAGTTAGTTAGTTAGTTAGTTAGTTAGTTAGTTAGTTAGTTAGTTAGTTAGTTAGTCAATTCGTAGAGTATCCCCTTAACCATTATAAATGCTACAAAATAAGTTGTTTCTCTATGCTCGCTGTATCAGCAAAAAATGTTGCGCATTTAGAGATTCAAATTATACGAGTTTTTTCCTGAAATCATTATCGTGCAACAGAATACTGCATACAACGTTATCATAAAGTATATCGTAACAGGAGTTTGTTGGGAAAAGCAAAATTAGTTGAGCATGAAGAACTTTTGACAGTAGTGGGAATCAACTGCTTTAATAACGACAACAAAAGTTTAGACATTTGCGCTCGATGCAGTAAGGGTCACCATTCTTGCCTTCACATTACGTAGAAACACCAAAAAGCGTTTTGCCATGTATACACACGTAAAATAGTTTGAAAAATATCCATCACTGACGTAAAACCAATGTGTCGGTTACATTTTTTTTTCAACATTGATTTTTATTTTTGCGTAAATACATAGAGTCAGTTGTTGTATTTAATAGTAAATATAACAACTTTTCTATTAAACGAAGCCACTTCAAGGCTCAGAATAATAATTAACTGGACAACTTTTTAATTAGATACACAGTATGTGCATATGTTATACAAATAGAATGAATCATAATTAACATGAAAACTAAAGTAAATAATGCAATTAAAATGCATTATTTCCTTTGATGTTCATTTAAACAAATAACAAAAAATGTGTAAAGCTCATATATGCGGAATATCATATTAGAGCAATAGTGTTATTTAACAACCGGGCGTTTAAAACTTTAAGACTATATGTTGTTACTCTCGGCTGATCCGCAGAATTATTATTTCTACAACTGAAATACTCCGATTCTATATACATACATACATTAATGACTTCATAACAACAGTTACAAACAATTCGAAATTTTCTTTTTACTTTTCAAATAATCTTATTCCGCCCCAGTGTGCAGTATGTACACATAATACACCTTATGTCAAAAAATAACAATAATAGAAATAGCAAAATTAAGTCATCTACTAAAACCATGAGCATGTTTTAATACTCGTGTGTACATTCAACAAATAACGAAGCTTCATTTTCAAATATTTCAACCGTGTAGAATGTACAACGGTGTTCTTTTAAAGATATTAACTTCTATGAAAGAAAATATAAAGCATACAAATGTACATATACATATGTATGTGTATTAGGTTGGCACTGTTTGTATAGAGATAGAAATTCTTGTATATGATTTCTCAAAATTGTTATCCATGGTCCGTGAATCCGAAAACTAATGTAAATATTAGTACATCTTCTCAGAGTGATTTTCGAAATATATTATTTAACATCAACTAAGTTTAGATATGGTCCAATATTTGGTGCGATCAAACACTATATTCTTTTAATCCGAAAACTAAAGTAAATATCAGACGATCTTGTTAGACTGATTTTCGGAATAGATCTTATCAGCTAAGTTAAAATATGGCCCGAGTTATTTTTTTAAGAAATTCGTAACTCATTCTAATTCTATAAAGCTCGGTGCATAATTAAGTCAATTTCGGAAATTTGCCACATAGCGTCCATTACGATCCCACTGTCACAAAGACCCACTGTGATAAGTTGAGCATGTACTCAACCATGTTGGCAAATCGCTAATACTCTAAAGAAAGGGCAGTGACGACCTAGCAAAACATCCATCCGTCACTGCATCCGTCAAATCCATAACTTACTCCTTACTTACTTTTAAATCAGAGTAGACATCAGAAAACTCCACCTTGCATACCCATTCTTTGCATTATCAGTTCAAATCCAACAATTTATTAATCCACATGCTCTGAAATTTCTACCGCTCCAGCATCTATAAACGATAATAGAAATTTATCTTGAAAATCATATTTCACCGTGTTTTATTCTTTTAACCAAGCATCCCCTTCCTGCGATTTGGGTTTAAACCACAGACCTTTCGTGGTTCCCGAAGATTATGTGGTGCTCTGATTAGACCTCTTTTCAATTTATCCAACGTCAAGCCAAAGATTGAATTGTAAACACAAGATTAAAGTCCCGGCAAACTAGAGGTACTTATAGCACCTCTATACCCCGGGATTGCAATACTCCATGATGTGACAATCATCATGGCAACATGCCCCGGGTGGACGTGAGAAGGGTATATATAAGTTTGGCATTCCGTTTGTAATTTCTATAATATAATATTCCTACCCTATGTGTATATATATTCTGGATCCTTATCTTCAATAATTCACTTAGATATCCTTTCGGGAAGAGCGATATTTAAAATCGATAAAATCGGTAACAATGATATGAGCAAAACTCTGAGACAACCTTTGAAAATTTCATGTGTTTGTTGTGTTTTACAAAAAGTACTTTTTTAATTTTCTATAATATTGAACTTAGAAACATGAAATTAAGTATGTAGATTCAGAATTAATTGAGAACCCTAAAAAGGTGATCTTTTTGATATTTTTTTGTTTTTCAAAAAGTACTTTTTGAATTTTATATAATAACAATAATAACCTGTAAAAGAGGACTTTTTTGTACTGTCTATTTTTTTTAACAAATCAAGGTGAAGGGCATATAAGATTCGGCACAGCCGAATATAGCAATCTTACTTGTTTTTAACCCAGCTGTGATCATTAAAGTCATTTTCTGAAGGTGACCATGTATGTGGTGGTTAGCTCAATTAATGTCCAATGTCCGCCATACATTGTAGTATTTATAGGTGTATATAACTTACTTGTGAAAAATTGTATAATGATTGCAGCTTAATTGACTTATTTATGAGTTTTTCTTACTGGGGGAAAACTTGTATAGGACAAGTTTCAATATTTCGATATGTTTTAAACGGAATGAATAGCCATTTTGTGCTTATATGTTTGTATGGATGTCAAATTTCTCAAACTATTAAAATCGAAATTTTCCCCTTATAAATGCAACTTAAAACATAACAGCCGTTGCGACACTTGTTAACGTTATCCTATCAGCTAGGGTTCTATAAATCGACTTTCGAATAATCGAACAATCGACTTTTTGTCGAAAAAAGTCGAAGTCGACTATTTTGTTCCAAAAAAGTCGATAACTCGACTATCGTC
>NC_060950.1:15985469-15995126 GCF_022045245.1 Lucilia cuprina
GATCGGTATACTTTAAGGTGGGTATTGGACCAATATTTTTGTATGTTACAAACATCAGCACAAACGTATAATACCCTCCCCACTATAGTGGTGTAGGGTATAAACAGCGTCCACTTTCGGTAGTTTTATCGGGACTGTCGTGTGCTCTTCTTCATGGAGGAATACATTTTTGTCGGTTAAAAAGGCTTGGTTTCCTGGACTTAATTCCTAAGAATTTTCAAATCAGGGTTCGTGAGGAATATTATTTCTGGATTAATATCACTTTCAGGATAGCTGTGCCCGTACTTATCCTTTGACTTGCTGATTTTGAAGAAGATGAAGAATCTTGTTCTCATCACGGTCACCCAATAGGATCTTTGTGATTCTACCCACCGTTAATTATTTTAAGATGCCTTATGGGATTATCTTATCTATATTCTTTACTCACATTCCTTTATTGCTCGGACTTGTGCGTAAAAGCTGTTTCTGAGTCATTAAATTTGAACCATAGGCCCACTTTGTCCCCGTTTAGCAACGTAGTATAGGGAATAAAACTACAAACTTTATTAATTTATCGATTTCCTTGTTTCTAGGCAAACTGAAGAACCCTCTGTTTGAATTAATTGCATCTATTTTTTATGATTTTTTTTTTCGAATTTCAATCTAGTCTAGAATTTAATATTTTGCAAAAATAATATTTTCTGTTAGTAATGCTTTCCTCATGTTATAACTACTAAGAGTAACTTTTAATCATATGAACTAATTATACTGAGTGCTAGTGAAAATGTGGTCTGGAGTTTGTTAAACAGTAACTACCGTATAAACTTAACGAACTTCTAGCGTACAACAGTTGTTGTCTGTCATAAACTTTTTGTTTAGTTGGCTGAAATTTTTTCCTGTTTTTTTTTTGCTGGTATTTTTTGTTAAACTACGACTCAACTAACTTTTCATTTTTATACTGTTTTTTTTTCATGTTTGTTGTTTTCGGGTGAGAAAAAAAGTCACCATCATGTACATGATGCATCATTGTGGTTGGGAAAATTTTCAACGTCACACAATGTCCTAGAAAATGAAAATGTGTTTACTTTTGTTGAAGTTGAAGCGTTAGGAATAATTATAGAAGGATACATGTCTGTCGCTATGGCAGTATGTGTGTGTGTGTGTGTGTGAACCTTTTACCTTTTAATATTTGTTTGTTGGTTGGTTTGTTTATTTGTTTGAACTACTGTACTACTATATCCTTTAAATATGAATTTTGGTTGCACTGTGTTTATTTAAGTATGAATGTATGTTGTCTGTGTGTGTGTGTGTGTTAGCAGTTAAATATATTTTTTGGCATCATTTTAATGCGGAAATATACACATTGCCAACATTTTGTTAGATGTATAATATAAAATGAAAGAGTAGATTAAAAACAAAAAAAGTGTAGAAAAAACAAGGAATATGAGTAGAATGTTTTAAGGAAAGAATGAATGCATGAAAGAAAGTTGTTGGAAAATATTTATTCATTCATTGCATATAAAATGATTACATACAAACAACTAAGTTGAAATCGCTTATTTGTTACAAGGTTTCCTTTTATGCTGCCTTATTTTGTCATTTATTCACTCACACATACACACTGTGTATCATGGGAATATGGTTTAATAGTAGTCTTATTCATTTCCGATATCATACTTCATATATTAAGTGCCACGCCCTCTAATGTTGGTTTTGCCTATTTTTATACTCTACACCACTATAGTGGGGAGGGTATAATGCGTTTGTGCTGATGTTTGTAACACCCAATTGGTCCTATACCCACCTTAAAGTATACCAATCAGCACAGAATCACTTTCTGAGCCGATTTAGCTATGTCCGTCTGTCTGTGTGTCTATGTAAATCTTGTGCGCACTCTACAGGTCCCAAATTTCAAGATAATTTAAAAAAATTGTGCTTATACTCTACTTTTGGTCCAATGTCTAACGCTATTGCAAATTTCATAATTACGTTAAATGTTTTATTATGTCAACAAAATTCAGCAAAACATAGTTTTATAGAACTTTAGCCTAGCATCCATGCAAACTCCTCTTCAGAAAATGACTTAAAGATCAAAATTCAATAAACACTAATATTACTATAAAATTCTACATAAATAACTTTAAAGTAGACCAACATACCTATGATATACTCCTGGTACAGGAAAGAGGACTTTTTAGGTACTTTTTGTTTTTGACTGGTACTTTGAGTTTTTTATAACATAGAACATAGGAACATAAAATTAAGCATGTAGACCCCGGAGGAAAGAGGACCTATAAAATGTAAAATTTTGGTACTTTTTCATTGTCCAAAAGTTAGAGATAGTAGTAAGTGAAAACCTAAAAAAGGGAACGTTTTGGTACTTTATCATCCATCAAATGGTACTTTTTCTAATTTTCAGTAATATTAAATAAATAAATATTAAAGTTAAATGTCTAAAACAATCCACAGTATAGTTCTTATTCAATTACCTTGAGGTATAAAACATATTTAGATGTAATAAAACTACCTATCCATTATACGGGTTTACTTTTAATATCTCCCTTTATATTTTCCTTTTGATTCTTAGGTACATACATATATAGTTGGAGTTACATGTATATATTTTAAAGCGAACAATTTACTTATTCTTTATTCTTGAAATTTGTTAGTTCTCTTCTGTATTTGTATGAGTATATGTAAGTATGCATGTAGCTTAGGGTACCTCCAAAATATAAGTTAAGTAAGTTTCCACCAAAGGGTTAAAAAGGTACTTTTTATGATTTTTCCCATATAATACAAACAATTTGGTATTAATTATATAAAAGAGGTATTGATTTCTTAACTAATTATCAAGTTAGTATTTTTTTTAACTTTCAAAACTCATTTTCTATCCTATTGCTATTAATTATCGCAATGTTATCACTGGGGACACACTTGGGTCCAGTATTCTGATCCCTTTGTGATACCTGAAACGAGAGAAAATGGTCGGCGTATCAGTACATTTCGACCTAATCACTCTGTTTTCTTATACCAAACTAGTTTGTCGCACGAATATAGGAATCTATCTTTCGGATATTAACCTCCGATAGATCCGCTAAGTCATGCAGAAAATATCTACCTAGCAGGCCCATTCTGTGATCAGCTAGGGTGGGGCAATGACAGAGGAAGTGAGTTATACTCTCTTCTTCCTCTTCATCCTGGCAGCTCCTGCACAAGTCGTTACTGGGTAAGTTCAGTCTTCTTGCATGGAGTCCGAAAGGCCAGTTGCCAGTTACCACTGCCTTTAAGTTTCGTAGATTAACTCTCGGAATGTAGATAAGGGCCTGGGATCTTTTTGGGTTGTAAGATGGCCACATGATCCTTGCTTGTCTGCAGGTGGCTTCAGTTGACCAAATGCAAGCTCATATACCCGATAAAAGGTATGCTCTATTGCAAGCGAGGAACCTAACTTGGCAAGAGAGTCCGCGATGGTATTACCAGGAATTTGTTAATGTCCTGGAATCCAATACAGTCCTATTGTGGAATGTTTCGCCATCTTGTTAAGGGATGCCCGGTATTCTAGGACTAAGTTTGATGTCGTGTAGTCACCACTTAGAACCTTAACGGCTGACTGGATGTCGGTTTAAATTCGAATATTGGCACCGTATGTTCGATAAAACCTGAACCAGTATTCAGCCCTTTTTACGGCTGATAGTTCAACCTGAAGGACGTTACATTGGTCAGGGAGCTTGAATGTTTCCATCACATTTGATCGTGTTGCATATTCACTGAAAAGCTTCTATCAAAAGACGGGTTGGCGATATTGTCAGGAATCTCTTCTAGACAATTGAGAATGGTAGAGTGACCTGACTGAATCATATGCCACATACCAATTGTATTGAGTCTAATAGCCGCGTTTAGGGCAACATCTTGGGCCACTAGATCAATAGATAGTCATCTCATCATGAAAAAGAGAGCCTTTGATGGGGTGGTGCGGATGGCCCCCGTTATCAACAGAGCTGATGTACGAAGGATTCCCTCAAAACTTTTACGGTGTGAGTCCTTTTGTACAGATTTCCACCATACAAGTGCACCATACTACCATGTCGAAGAGCCATTTGGTATTCTTGGGGTTTATGCCCCATGGTTTGCTAATTGCTCTCTTACACGAGTATAATGCCGCAGCCGCTTTTGACACTCTAGCCATGATAGTTTTGAATCTAGGATTATTCCCAGATATTTAGCACAATCCGATAACTTCAATTCTATCCCATTCAGGCGTTGTGAGAGTGAAGGTGGGCATCTTGTACTTCTTAGTGAAGAAAACAAGTTCCGATTAAAACGTACATAGAGCGAAAAACTCGGTAGAAAAGTATCAGCATTGATACAATCCATTGTCAAAACTGAGCTTACCACATTTTTTTTTAACATTTATATACAATAAATACACTTCTAATTAAACTCGGTTATGCTTTTGATAAGCACCGTTGTAATTTCGACAACGCAATGACAAAAAGCGTAATCGAAATGACAACAATCTGTGGTTGCAACGCCGCATTGTTGTCATTTCGATTAAGCTTTGTGTCATTTCGGTGATTTTGCGTTGCAACGTTCAGTTTGACAACATAGCGTTGTCACTTTGATAACACAACATTACCAAATAAATAAATACTTTCAAAATGTTTAAAATTTTCGAGGTGAAACGCTGCTTACTATTATTCTGTTGATTTGATAATGTCGTGTATTTAATATATTCTTGTTGTTGATTTGACAACTATTTGTCTCAAAAATAAAAAGGAACTTTTCATACATCCACCCAGATCACTAAATATTGACTCTATGACAAAAATGTTGAGAAATGATATTTGAAAAGTTTACTACGTTTTCATTTTCGTTGTGAACAGCAGTAACTTAATTTATCCCCATATAAACGAAACGACCCTAATGTACATACCAATTTACTGTGAATGAATGAATGACTGATTTGGTAGTATCTTACACTTTTTGTATAGAAGATCTTATATTTTTTAATATATCAAAATAAACAACATACAAAAGGAAGTCTTAATAAACTCTGTTGTATAAAAATATATGTATGTATTGCATGGAATATGACATAGTACATAGGTGGACATATTAAAACATGATTCTTCTGCGCAAATTCATCCATTATGTTTGGTTTAATTCGTATATTGTCTATTGATAAAATATGTGGGATAAAGTTATTTAAAAGTGAAGCTTATACAAGACCTATGACTGATTATGGACCTGATCCGAAATTTTTTTCAGAATGATTTTTATATACAAAATATATACTCTGATATTTATAAACATTAGACATATTCATGACGAGTTTTTTCTGATATCTATATCCATCCACAACATTCATTATCAAATATGTATGTTGTTATCAAAAGTGGATTCTATGGGAACTCTGTCCAATTATTGTCTGACACGAGAGCTTTGACAGACCGTTACGTTGGTAATGTGATATCTGCTTAATAACTGCTTTAGGTTTCTTTAATTACGTCTCACGATTTATATCGAGCTTTCTCAGGGATCGTTCTATACGAGTTGTTATAGAAGGGTTCTCATCAAACGAGTTCAAGATAAATTTAGGGGTACCGCAAAGATCCCTTAGTTCTCCTAACTCTATTTCTTATCTTTTTAAATGATCTTCTATGTGAAACTTCCGACCCTATCTACTCTTTTGCAGATGATAGCAATCTTATATTTAACTGTAGGGTAAATCGTTTGGAGATCAGGGAGGCAAAACATAAATAACTCAATCAATCTCTGAATAGAGTCGTTTTTAACGCATGTAAGACTCAATATTGTATTTTAACGCACAAATAAATATTAAGGAGTCAGAAGCTCTTGTTATTCTGGACATGATGTTCGTTGGACCAAACACATACATACTTATTTCAAGTGCCGAAAGAAGCATTCAAGTGTCTCGGTTTTTTCAAAAAGTTAATGACATTATTCACTCCCTCTGACCGCCTTACTATCTATACCACCTACATCCGACCTAAAATGGAATACAACTCTTATTTATGGGCCGGCGCTTCATAGTCTATTTTGGGGCTACTCCAATGCGAGGGCGAAGGTGCTTATCGCTGACAATAGGGTATTCAAGTCGTACTGTCGGTATGTGGAATAAACTTCTAACAGAAGTCTTTCCTATCACACGAAAGTGGGTAAGTTTAAGTCGAATGTCTACAAACACTACTTACTCTATCCTCCCTCCTATAATCTATTTTCTTAGTTCCAACACAATGCACAGCAAAAGTAGGAGTAATCCCCTGATTGCTGGTCAAAAAAAGTAGGAAATTAAAGTCGGGCGAGGCCGACCATATAATACCCTACACCTGTTACAAGAAGAAAATGTGATTTAGTTTTCATAATAAGGCATTTAAGTTGAATTTTACATTGCCTCAGATATACTCAAGCCATTTATTGTGGACATTTAAGTCAAATTTTGAAAGGGGCTTTTTATCGGGGCTAGAGTCTAATGAGGCCCTATAATTATAAAGTTCATGAGGTTCATTAAGGCTAGTATTGAACCTGGTTTTTCAACGTTTCGTCGAAATACGAGTATGGTTAACATAATTACGAACTTAAAAGCCGTATTTGGCGGGTTCAGTTGTATGGGGGCTACGCGAAATAATAGACCGATGTTTAAAATTTTATAGGCTTCTTCCGTGAGACAATAGAAGATCATGTACCAAATTTCATTAAATTATCTTCAAAATTGCGACCTGTGGTTTGATACATGGACGGACGGACATAGCTTAATCGAATCAGAAAACGATTATAAGCCGACTGGTATACTTTAAGTTAGATATAGGACCAATATTGTTGTGTGTTACAAACATCAGCACAAACCCAATATATCCTCCCACTAAAGTGGTGTATTGTATAAAAATAGATTCCTATACAGTCTGAAATTTTTATATTGCAAATCGATTTCGCTGATTTTTAATACCAAATTGCAATAATGATTATTTTATTGATTTTCTTGACTTAGTTTTAATGTAGGAGTGTTTTGCACAGACAGTCACACGGACATAACAAAATCAAATCAGACTTTCATAAGGACCTGGAATATATGTGGTCTCAGATGAAAGTTTTTTGTTACACACGAAATGATAAACTTATAAATTTGCTTGAAACTTTTATAAATTTTTTATTTTTTCTTCTTAGTAAAATTAAAATCACAACTAAATTTTTCACACACAACTTCAATGTCATTAATATCAGACATAATTATATTGTTAACTACATATACAAGTTATTTTATTTCATTCACTTATACACTAACAAATCTATTGATCTTAATTTGAAATTGTACAGGATATTCATAGAAACTAAGAATCTCAAATAAAGCTATAGGAAACTTAACAACTTTGCAGCATCAATAGTAACAAAAGTTCTTGAACAAAAGTAACATTATGAAATTTTTGTTGGTCTTTTCCCAACCACAGCAGTATAAACCAGCTCACATGTGCAACATATTGACCATTTTAACCGCACATATAGAGAAATTGAAGTGCTACAGACAATAATGCCAGCAAAAGGATGTACATTGTAGTACAATCATGATGATAATGGTATATTGATATTTATTATTACTAATACTATGTTCATATCCCAATATGATAGACATGTCACCCAGGTTGGTATATGTATAAAGAAAAGTTCAAAATCTACAAAAAGTAAATCAGGAAAAAAACACAAAAATTCTTATTGTTCCTGTAATTTATACAATGAGTGGCATAATAAAACTTGTAATGATGGTGGTCGGAAATAACACTAAGCATACAGCTTTTGTCAACTGTAAAGTAGTAAAAATTGGGGAAGATTGTAGAGACTTGTAAGAATTATTTCCTGAAATAACAGTTATAATTTTAACTCGAAATAGTACTATTTTTATCAAGTTGACAAGACTGTGGTTTAGTCCATTGACAAGTCTGTTGACTGGTTTATTACACATTAAGTTGACAAGTCTATAAAATAGTCTACGGACTTGACTATTGACAAGTCCATGAACTATATGGTTCTATTAATCGACTTTCGAATAATCGACTTTTTGTCGAAAAAAGTCGATAACTCGACTATCGTCTATGAAAAGAGTCGAACAGTTTGCATCTTTTTCTAATGTATCCTTCAAGAATGTCAAAAAAAATTGCTAATCAGTTAGACCGTTCCTTATCAGATTGACTTTAATCGTCAGGTATATAACAGTACAGTAAAGTTTAACTATTCAACAATAAGTTATTTCTGAAATCTAGGAGTACTTATTTTTTCGCCTGAAAGATTGAGGGATATTTTTCAAGAAGATTTCCTTCTGCACCAAAGTCTAAAAACGCTAGCTCCAGTTTCACCAGTTTTTAGTAGGCTAGTTTGTGACCTTAACAAATTATTGACTTAATATGTGTAGGTACTGTAGATTTGTTCGTTCCCTGGAGTTGTTTTATTTTACTTTAATTTAAATTCACATTAATTTTCCCTTGTTGTATGTTAATTGTGAGTTATATTGTTTTTGAAAATTTGAATCTGTACACATGCAGGTTTTCTAATATCTGTCTGTTAATTATTTTGTGGATACATATATGTATATGACTTCGCATTGTACATCACTATTAGTACATTAGTTATAAATTTTCTAATATTATCACAACAAAAAAATGATATTTTGCTGGGAAAAGATGTAATGTTTGAGAGAAACTAAGATTAAATTATGAATAAGAAACATTAAATTGACAGAAATTCTCATAATAAATTTATATTAAATTCAATGCACTTTCTTCTTCATTCTCTTAAATTCAATTTGAGTTTAAATATTTATTTTACTGGAAACTTCATACATGTAATTATACAACAACTTAACGCTAGACATGCAAAATATCTTTCCTTTTTTGGTTAAATAAGCGCTTGTACATGTTGACTTGTCTTTTTACTGTCAACTTTATGTGGCCGTATACATTTCAATATTGTCAAGTGCAAAAAATTTTTGTAGAGACAGCAATGTCTCTATAACATGTGTGCTTGTGTGTAGCATGCTTGTAGGTATCCTTTTCGGACATCCTTGGACAGACCTGTTTAACAGCTGTGTGTCCGATTTCGTTTTTTTTCTTTAGTTTGTATGCGTGTTTCATCAGAATACACACACCAACACATATGTATATACAAGTGTAATACATATCTACACATGTCCATGTGGTTGCTTCATTATTCAACAAATTGTCAACACTAACAATAACAACAAGAGCAATAGCAACATCAATTCAAGTAGTTTCTTCTTTTATCTACAAAATTTTTTTCATTCTCTTTTCATATTGTTTCCTACGCCTTTAGAGTCTACTTTTTCGTTTCTTTTTTTGGTTAAACATTGTATGGTAATCTGTTCATTTTATAAATTTTTATTGTTAAACTTGATGACTTGATTTGCGAATAAAAAGTAGAAAAAGAAGAATGAATGAAATGAAAGGAAAAAACGAATATTAATTTGTTGCAAAAATGTAACGTGTGTCTACTTGAAAGACATGGATTGCATGTTTTTACACACATACATACTCTTATACTACTTGTTATTCTTTGGAAATTGACAACTCTTTTTAGCTTCGAAAGGAACAAGGTGTTTTGGATGGAGATGTGTTGTAAAATCTAAAAATATATTTTCGAACATGCTTTCTC
>NC_060950.1:15995226-15996573 GCF_022045245.1 Lucilia cuprina
AAATCTATATAAATTTTAGAAATAAGGATACAAATATTTGGCTTTTTATTGGCAATTTAAAAGTAGGTCTATGGGGATCAAACAGACAAGATGTGAATTTTAAGAAGAAGGGATATTTCAAAAGCTAATAAGATGAAATACATGAAAAAATTAAAGAAAACACTAACTAACTAACTAACTTACTAACTAACTAACTAACTAACTAACTAACTAACTAACTAACTAACTAACTAACTAACTAACTAACTAACTAACTAACTAACTAACTAACTAACTAACTAACTAACTAACTAACTAGCTAACTAACTAACGAACTAACTAACTAACTAACTAACTAACTAACTGACTGACTAACTAACTAACTAACTAACTAACTAACTAACTAACTAACTAACTAACGAACTAACTAACTAACTAACTAACTAACTAACTAACGAACTAACTAACGAACGAACTAACTAACTAACTAACTAACTAACTAACTAACTAACTAATTAACCTGTGTACCTTGCCTCAGATATACTGAAGCCATTCATTTTTGAATCAAACAAAATGAAGGCCAATAGCCTTTGTCTACGGTAACACAGAGGATCATGTGCCAAATTTCATTGAAGTTTCTCCAAAATTGCGACCTATAGTTTGATTACAAGGTTTACATGGACGGACAGATGGACAGAAAATAAGCAAGAGTTTTGTGCGTTGCAAACATCAGCTCAAACCCAACAATATACCTTCCCCACTAAAGTGGTATAGGGTATAATAAGGTTAAAATCTATCCATTATTTCGTCTAGACCCCATACAACCCCTGCCCTCAAAAAGGGCCTAGAAGCTCATAATTACTTAATGATCGGGCCTCATTTGACCTTTACCTCTTGAATGAAGTTCAAATTCACTAATATCACAATTAAATTCTGCGTAAATATCTTAAATGTAGAAGTAAATCACTTTCCACATTTACACTGTTTTTAGAAAATCTCAAAGCCCCCGCGCAAACGTACCCCCCTGAACAGGGCCTTTGGGCTCATAAATATGTTAATTGTTCTATTTTTTGTCAACAAAAATCGATAAAACATAGTTTTATAAAAATTCAAACGACGCTACTGATTTTTGTAATGAAAATCAGACAGAAGACTAAAGAACTAACAGGAAAAAAAGGCAAAAACGAAATAAATCAAGGGAAATGGTAAGAAGGAAAGTTGTCACATATGAAAAACAAAATAAGGAAAGAAAAAAGAATGAAAATCTATATAAATTTTAGAAATAAGGATACAAATATTTGGCTTTTTATTGGCAATTTAAAAGTAGGTCTATGGGGATCAAACAGACAAGATGTGAATTTTAAGAAG
>NC_060950.1:15996673-15998793 GCF_022045245.1 Lucilia cuprina
GTTAGTTAGTTAGTTAGTTAGTTAGTTAGTTAGTTAGTTAGTTAGTTAGTTAGTTAGTTAGTTAGTCAAATATAATGAAAACAACAGCAAAAGGTGCGTTGTTTGTTGCAGTATTTAATTTTTGTATACAACAGCACCAACAACAACAACATAGTTTGTGTATTTCAGTTAGTTTCAATCCATTATATACACGATTACAACTCTGATTTTAAGAAAATAAACGAGTGAAATCAGGGATGGAAACAGTTAAAAACCTTCTCTCACTTCAACCCTTAGTCTTCTCATATACAAAATTGAAACCCGTTAAATGCAACACTTCAGCTGTGTTTTGGCCACAAAAAGGTAAATTATCGTTACCTTGACAACCATATCGAAACGATAAAAGGCTAACAAAAAAACCCTAAAAAAACAAAATGCTCAAAAAGAAAATTAAACAAAAACATACAACAATTCATTTCTTGGCAAACTGTTAAAGATGAATGAATACGAGGCAGTTGCAAAACGTAAAAAGAAATTAAAAACGCAAAAAACTAAAACAAAACAACGGCAACAGCAACAGCCGCCACAAAAAAATAAACGAAAAATCCAATTAACCCAAGAATTTGAGAAAAATGAAAAAGAGGTAATGACACTGCTGGAGAACACTAGTTTATTTAGTGAGTCCAGCAATAATAGCCAACGCGATGAGGATAATAAATCACCAAGTGAAAGATTTTTTTGTGGCCTCAACGATGAACAGCAGGAAAATGGTGATACAGGAAGAAGCACAACGACAGCTTATTCCATACAAGAAATTAACAGTGAAGAGTCAGAAAATGAAAGAAGACTGTCAAAAGAGTCATTAGATGATGTGTCCACCACGACAAGAAGTATACAGCCTACATTGGCATCCACATTCATACAAATAGAGCAAGACGACCGTCACAGTTTGGTAAGAATAGAAAATTTACCATTTCTTAAACAACAAGAGGAGTTTATTTACCAACCAAAACTAGAGCTGGAAACTAGTTTGAATTCTTTCACTTTGGAAGGTAAATTGGACAAGAATACCATTTTACTAATAAATCGTTTTATCATGGAATTTAAAGCACGCAAAGAAAAAGTGGACAAAACTATTGTGAATATAACAATTAAAAATTCCCAAACATATAAAAATTACTTTAAAGATGAAATTCTTTACAAGACCATTTGTGAGTTCAAATTTAAACCCATTTTTATGGAACCTTCGGTGGATAGTTTGGCCATACCCTCTAAGAAACTTTTAACATTGCATTTAAAAGATTTGCACTTCACCGAACATCCTTTGCTGCAAGAAGAACATCGTTTGGCCAATAACTTGGAACTATTATACGAACATCGCCAACAACGTTTACAGGAGAAAATAACGGAAAAGTTATATGCCGATATACAAATCGAAAGGAATATTTTAAACGAACTATTGTCTTCAGCTGAAAATAACTCTCGTAATGATAAAACCACCCAGAAAGAGAAAAAAGCATTGAAAATTGAACATCATCTTTATAAGGTGAAAGCATTGCGTGAAAAACTTTATGATGAGGAACTAATGAATAAACAACTTTTGCAAGAAATTTTAAATAGTTGGATCAAGTTAAAGAATCTAAGACAACAACAAGAGCAACAATTCACTAGACTCAAATTACGCATCAAAATAGAAGACTTAACTTTAGCAGAAAGTAAGATACGCCAACGTTTATGGACTCAACGTTTTGATGCAGATCTTAATGAAATCTATCGCGAACAATTGGAGGAGTATTATCGTAATAAACGCTTAAGGCAGCAAAATAAAGCGGAAGGAGGAGTATATATCACAAGGATACGTAAACCAGATATTGGTTTATTGTCTTCTGAATTGAGAGAAAAATATAATAAATGTTTTCTCAATCCTAAAGAACCTCGTGTAGACGTTGTTCGTATTTTTACTAATAATAATGATATTGTGGATTTGCCAGGGCCTCGCAAGTTACAAAGTTATTTTATGCGTATATTTTTCGATCGCCAGATGGTGGGAGAAACGAGAGTTTATCGTTTGGAAAGAGATTTAAGTATTGCAATTAATGAGAAGTTGGGCATCATGCTGAATAGAAGACTTCCAAAGGATA
>NC_060950.1:15998893-16000270 GCF_022045245.1 Lucilia cuprina
GTTCAGTTCTAGTTCAGTTCTAGTTCAGTTCTAGTTCAGTTCTAGTTCAGTTCTAGTTCAGTTCTAGTTCAGTTCTAGTTCAGTTCTACTTCAGTTCTAGTTCAGTTTGGCCGCTTTCACACTCTTACGATTATGAAAGATGAAACTAATAAAATAACTAAGCCACCTGAAATATTACTTAAATGTAAATAACTCAAATACCTATTTTATATTAAAAAAACATTCCTAGGTTTGTAGATTTAATTTATAGAGAAAAAATGGTTAATAGTACGATTTATTATTAAGTAAATATAAATTGAAAATTCATAACAATAGAACTTTTAATAACACAATAACCAACTACACAAGAAAAATGTGCAACATTCTGAATAAATGAATTGTTATGATTTTTTTTTTTTTTTTTGCATTTGGTTTCCTTTACAAAAATCTCCAACATATTTTTTCGGAAAAGTGTACAAATATAAAGTTATATTGAAAAATACTCGAATTACATGCAGTGAAAAAAAGAACAATGATATTTTATATTCATTAGAGGTGAGTGAAGCTTTTGAATAAAATTTAAAAGAGAAATTCAAATATAATATTCAAGTTTGTATATATGACATACATACATATTGTATAATATCAGCCAAATGCTTGAGATATAAATTAGACTTTTGTATTTATACTGATTTCCATAAAGAATCAAACTGGTGAACTTTTGTTGATCCACCTTAGTGTAAAATTGTTTATCCTTAATACATAAACAAGTATTATTTTTATTTTTAGTATATGTAATGTTACCTAAAAAATACATACGCACATTCATATATGTATTTGTATGAACTTTAAAACCATTCATGTACTGCGTTTACATTAATATCAATTTTCTGTCTTATACGGTTTGATGATGGGTATATAAGATACGGCATAGCCGATTATATACTCTTACTTTTTGGATCTACTATTAGATTTTGAGCATAATTGATCCCTGATTGTTAGTAACATGTGCAAAAATGTTTCAATTATCCTTCGTAGTATTTCTTGGCGTTACACGCGGAATGACAATATTAAAATATTTTATACTTAATGAATACGTTTTAGTTCATTACATAGAAGTCGTAAAGTAATAGTTAAACTATCACTAGTGTGAACAAAGTTTTGATTGCAAAACCAAATAAATGAACTGAAAATAATAAAGAAGATATTGATTTATCATTTCCTTTATTACTTTTTTCCAAGTATAAATATTGTATTTTGTACCCTACACTATTTTAATAGGGAAGTTATATTGGGTTTGTGCTAATGTTTGTAACGTAAAATAATATTGATCCTATTTCTGATTTCCTGAGTCGATTTAGCTATGTCCGTCATTCCGTTCGTCCGTCCGTCTGTCTG
>NC_060950.1:16000370-16001960 GCF_022045245.1 Lucilia cuprina
ACTGAACTAGAACTGTACTAGAACTGAACTAGAACAAAAGATTCTGGATTCTATGTACTCCTTTCCCTTAATTATTTTCCCCTTTTTCAGCTTTATAAGAAATCAAAAATATCTTCGGCTCAAAAAATTGCTAACATCATTGTACCGCTGCCTTTATCCTCCCATATCGAATCAGAACCACGTACTATAACTATTGCCTTTTCTTCACACAAACAACCTATATCTGGTTATTTAAGGCTTAACCTGGAAACTGATGAGCAATTCTATCCGAATGAAATAGTTAACAAACTATTCCCAGGACCAAAACAACATACAACAATACCTAAAAATCTTCTACAACAATGGTATGATAGAAAACTTCTTACGACTCCTGAAACTCCTGAACTAGCCTTATTACCTGAGAGTGCCGGCAGTGATACAGAGGATGATACTGAGAAATTAGAGGCAATAACATGTAATACTTGTACTTTCCAAGAAGATCTTTTACGATTTTGTGATCCTATTGAATTGGAAAATAATGCCCGATTAAAACTTTTACATTCACGTTATTTGAAAAATGATGCTAGAACTAGAGATTTAAAATGTATACCAATGCTAGATCATGAGCTGGAATTTGAATGGAAAGCGCAGGAATCGGTTATAGATCCTGGCAACTGGATGGATCCCATAGATCTGCATAAACACGAGGGTAAGAAATATTTACGCTCTCTTTATGCAGCCATACAAAATCAATGCAGCCGTTTAACGAAAGTGGTGGAAAGCCGAGAAAATTTGCTGCTGAATGATGAGCCCATTAGTTGGGCTGCTGTCTTTAAAACTATTAAGTTAATATTCCATCCTAGACATAATTTACAGGCGGATAAGAATATGTCTTTGTGCTCCACTAGTCCTATCATGTCTTTGGAATATGCTCAACATTTTAAAATTATTTGTAATATCGTAAGAGCTACAGGTATACCGGTGAGAATAACAAATCCAGATGATTCGGAGAGTAAGGGCAGGAGTACACCAGAATCTTCTAATGTCTTTGTATTGCAGAGTGAGTTGTGTGGGGTTTATTATTTAATAAATTTAGTTGATAAATGTTTTGTACGATTTTTACAGATTTAAAATATTCCAATGTGCGTCCATTTATAGCTGTAAGTTATAAGGATAAATTTGGTCGCACAATGACGGCTGAGGGATCAAATCCTACCTGGAATGAACAGTTGATTTTACAGTTGAGGTAATTGGTTTACGTTGGTTGGTTTACGTGGTAGTTCACTACACGCGAACTGTCAAGTAGAATCGAAGAGGCTAAACTAGAGGCCCTAGGAGAAAAAGAATGACAAAAAGAATGAAAATCTGTGATCACTTTTATTTCCCACCAAAAATTGATTTTTCAGTCAAAATATAAAATTCCATTTTCTGGCTAAACGAAAGGCCCTAGGGCAAAACGAATAAAAATCTATGATCACTTTTATTTCCCACCGAAATTCAATTTTTTAGTAAAAATGTAAAAGTCCATTTTCTTTCTAAACGAGAGGCCCTAGGACAAAAATAACAAAAATATGTGCCCTAGGGCAAAAAAAAAAAATAACTTTTATTTCC
>NC_060950.1:16002060-16003632 GCF_022045245.1 Lucilia cuprina
TTCCATATAGTCTTACGCATAGTACGCCAGGCGCTGATCTTTTTCATAATTTTTCTCTCAATATTATATTTCAGCTCAGAGACATTATTAGACAAACGATATTTATACTCCAAAGAGTGAAACCCTCCCAGAGGTGCAGGGTTTTTCTTAGTAAAACCGGGCAGCCAGCAAGAGCTATCATTTAAATTGAAATTCATCATAGAGACACGTGATTCAGTTTGAATATTAAGGAAAAACTGAAATGGAAATGAATACACAAAATTTAAAAAGAACTTTTTAATAGCAAAAAAAACATACATTATTTGGCGTTACCACCATTTTGAGGGTATGCAATGGACAAAAGACATCTTTTAAAGCATAACGTTTACCCGTGCAAGGATCTATAAAAAAAATTTCACCCTCATCGCTAGTGTAGCAAACAAATGCACATTCACCATAAGGATAAGCTATGCCCAACACTAAGGAGCTTTGTAGACCCAAATACAATAAATAGTTACAAAGTAAAACGCCCAAATCCTTGGGGGAACCCCAAGTGGTATCTAGAAGTAACTGAAATCAAGATTAGGAAAAACTTCATTAATTTCTAATTAAAATTTCCAACTAACCTGATTATTTAACCACACACCCGAAAATCTCATACAAGGATCATAAAATTTGGGTGTCACCAATAGTGAAACAAATCTACAGGCACTATCCAACAAATTTTCACTAGCTTCTATAGGTGGAGCTACAGCTTGCAAAACTCTTGTTACACAGAAACGTTTACCCTCAGCACTGCATACTAGAGGTTCCATAAATTTTTGTGGCTGCATTTCTAAGGCCTGCAAACTCCAAGTACCAAGATGTTGCTTCACCTCAATTAACTCTGAACATTCCAAACATTTAGTGTTTATCGTGGGCAAATCAAATATCGGTTCCAGACTTATGAAACACCATAATCTAACAGATTCTTTAATTTCTGGAAATTGTTCTATCATTATATTAGTTTCAGCATTTGTGGTAATATTTTCGAGTGATGGCCTTTTATAACCGATTAGAATTTTCGGTGTGTTCAATTCGAAAACACCGTCGATCTAAAAGGAAATGAATAGTCATATATTTTTGGATTTTTTTCGGAATTATTATCTTACCTTTTGTTGCGTTAGTATGGCATTGATGGGTATACGATATTCTCCCAACCAATTGTTTTGTATTCTCTGATATATATCCATGTTTTTTAAGGCTGGATCATCGTTCATTTGATTTTCCACCACCTCATCATAAAGAGAGATTCTTAGATCATCATGTAGATCAGATAAACTGCCACTGTAAATGTGAAACAGAAAATAATGTAATTTATTATCAAAAATATGGGTCTTTGGCTCTGGAAATAATTATTCGAGATATTACTTCTAAAGCTGAATTTAAAGTTAAGAAAGTCTGCAGAAATTGGAAAAAACAAATAGAGCAATAAGTGCCCTTTCACTTCTTCGAGTCACAAATGAAATTGGAATCGACAAAGGTGGAAATTATAGATTAATAAGGATAAAAGTTCTTCCATTATTACCTCAACCACCAGAATCTTTACATATG
>NC_060950.1:16003732-16018377 GCF_022045245.1 Lucilia cuprina
TGATTGAATACAAAGTCCTATTTTGGGGGTTCAGTTGTATGGGGGCTAGGTAAAATAATGGACCGAACTTAATCATTTTCAATAGGCTTTATCTCTGGGATAATAGAATATCATGCATAAAATTTCATTGAATTATCCTTAAAATTGCGACCTATAGTTTGATTACAATGATTACATGGACGAACGGACAGACGGACGGACATAGCTAAATCGACTCAGAAAATGATTCTGAGCCTTCGTTTAGCACCTACACAGTGGCCTCCTGGAATACTGTTTAAGCAATCATGACTGTTTTAAAGATAGAAGTATAGCAATGAAATTCTACACAAATAATTTTTTAAGGATTGGTTCATACGAGACCCTTTGTGGTTCCAAGAGGTCTTAAGGAACGGTTTTGCGTTCGTGAGTGTAACTACTTCGAATTGCCTTCCCTTTAAAGCAATCACATTTGATCTTTCGTTGTCGACCACTTCCGAGTGGACTAGTGACCATATTATATTTAAATATTTTCTTTAAATACAAATCGCCCTATAAAATATATCGTATAACAATTTTTAAAATAAATACTAAAAATTAACAATATAATCTACTACAAATTTCTATTGTTGTTACATAAAATCCATAAACATGAATTTTTACTGTCAAGACTTGTAATTATTACAACACACATAAAACACCCACTGGTTAATAAAATTACGTTTAAAAATATTTTCAAAATAAAAAGCTAAAACAACAACAACAACACATAACAACCAAATGTCATAAAATGACATTGTGAAATACCAAAGTTTGTAAAAAGATCCTTTTTCAACAGAAATAGAATATACAATTTGAGCCTAACAAGGAAACATATGCGTGTATGTCTATTATTATGTGTATGTACGTGTGTGTGTGTGTGTATGTGTATGAAGGGCAAAAGTGTGTTGGTAATGTGTAACAAACATTAAATTGTTTATGAAGGATAAAAACTAATTAGGGTTGAATACGATTTCATTATAATGTATTGTTACTTAATTCTCGTACAGTAATACAAAACAATAAGTGTAACAGAGTTTGCATACAACAAGTATAAAAGTATTATGGGTGTTTGCATATGTCTGTGTGTGTGTGTGTTTGTGTATTTGTATGTTAACATTAATATTTGTTGTTTTTATATCCTTTAAACGTGTATTTCCAGAAGCTTTATGGTATTTTGCAAAATATTTGGCCCTTTCGTTTCGTAACGTTTATTAAAATTTAAAAAGAGATTAAACAATAAGTGCTCAGAGATTGTATAACATTTTGTTAATTTAATCATTTTCTGTTTTCATACGGATGAGGAGAAGGAGGAGGTTTTTGGTTGTATTCACATGTAGTTGCATGTTTATATGCCTTTAAACTAGTAAATGTGTTACTTAAACGGACATTGATATGGGAAATTTTTACTGAATTCATTAAGTTTGTTTATATGATACAAATACAAATATGAGCTGCTTTAATTATGATTTTGAAAACGGTATAACCTTTTGAAAATATGACCCTTATATACATATATATTGAGATTTTGGGTTTTGTTTATTGCAGATAAATTTAATCCTTATAATTGTTATTATGAAAGGATAATTTTAGGTTTTTGAAAAGAAATAGGTAGGAAAATATTTTCGGAATAGCGGGAATTTATATTGTATATAATGGAAGTATATTTTATATAAATAATTAAAGAATATTTGCAAGATGATGTTATTATCTTGTAATTCGAAATACTGAAGCCATATAGTAATCATAGTAAAATGGAATATTAGAGTAAATAACAAGCCAGATTGTATAGTCGGGCATGGTCGACCATAGTATACTCAACATATTTTTAAAAATAACGCATTTAAATTGGTTATTGCCCAAATTCCAAAGCTTGGTCATATGAGGTACGATCATTATGAATATTGCAAATATTGTAGCATACGCATAAGGTCGGAAAGACGGACATAGTTTTTTTTGACTAGGACAACAATTGTGAGGTGATTGGTATTTCCCAGAGAAAATAGAAGACCATGTCCCAAATTTCATTGAATTATCTTTAAAATTGCGACCTGTAGTTTGATTACAAGGTCTACATGGACGGACGGACAAAGCTAAATCGACTCAGAAAATGATTCTGAGCCGATTGGTATACTTTAAGGTGGGTATAGGACAAATATCATTGTGAGTTACAAACATCAGCACAAACCCAATATACCCTCCGCACTAAAATGGTGTAGGTTATACTTAAGTCAATACCTCTTGTAGTAAAACCTGCGATTTGAATTCTGCGAATTTGGCGAAAAAATGTTTTTTTTGTAATATTTTAGAAAATATGGCGTCATTCTTTACTGTAATATATTTTAAACAAATTTACGAAATATTGTATTATTGTGAAATTATACATAAATCGAGAAATCCTTTGGCGTAAATTTTGGAGGTCAAAGGTCAAATTTAGCAATATTTGGAAATTCCTATTCAAACATGTCAAAATGTACTTTATTTTTTAAAATTGTATAGAGCATTATTAAAATTGATTTATTGACTTTGGGAATATATTGGACCCAAGGTCCTTAGGGTGTTGTACACTGTACAAAAATTGCATGGACTGTAGGTTACTTATTTAGGTAGATAGGCAGTCAGTTATTTATTTAGTTAGTTACTTAATTAGTTAGTTAGTTAGTTAGTTAGTTAGTTAGTTAGTTAGTTAGTTATTTAGTTAGTTAGTTAGTTAGTTAGTTAGTTAGTTAGTTAGTTAGTTATTTAGTTAGTTAGTTAGTTAGTTAGTTAGTTAGTTAGTTAGTTAGTTATTTAGTTAGTTAGTTAGTTAGTTAGTTAGTTATTTAGTTAGCTAGTTAGCTAGTTAGCTAGTTAGCTAGTTAGTTAGTTAGTTAGTTACTTAGTTAGTTATGAGGCGCCAACCGGCTGTAAGCGGTTATAGGACACGACATCAATGTATATTGAACACATTGGAAGGTTTTACACAATCATCGGAAATGCCTAATCGTATACCAGACACAGAATATAAAATGCTGCACATTTCAAATGCTGATCCCAGATAGAATGTCTTGGTCAAGCGAAACATTAGAACAAGTACTAGTAGGAATCCGTTGTTACACGGATTGGGGGATAAAGTGTGGTTGGGGTTCTATATTAAAGATCCAGGAGCAGAAATATACCACCGTTTACCAAATCATAACACAAGCTTCCAGGCAGAAGTATGAGCAATAACTGAATGGGTAAATTGGATTAGAATAAATATGGCGGCCACAGTGCCTAATATATTTATCGACAGCCAGAATGCAATTAGGCGATATCAGGAGATAGAACTAAATCTAAGACCGTATTGGATTGTAAGAAAGCTTTAACTGAATACTCTCCCAGAGGTAAGGTTCACATCATATGGGTACCAGCCCACTCGGGAGTAGTCTCGTTACCGACTACTCCCGAGTGGGCGAATGTAATAGCTTTAAAGGGAGGGGAGTTCGAGGCAGTTAACCTGACAAATGCAAAACCATTCGAAGCAACAAAAGCTGAAGTAATAATATGGGTAAGAGAGTCCCATAAGACTTCTTGGAATAATGAAACAGTGGGTAGAACCACGAAAATCCTATGGGGTGACCCTGATGAGAGCAAGACGAAAAATCTTTTCAAAATGAGCAAGTCTGAAGATAGTATGATAGTACGTATTCTGAGTAGACACACAGGATTATGAGCACATTTATGCAAAATTGGACGTGCGGATTCAGACGTATGTAGAGAGGACAGTGAAACACTGGAACACTTTCTTTGCCACTGTCAGGCAATCGTCAAAGTTAGATCTAAGTATCTTGGAAGAGATGTTATTCCGAAAATAACATTCCTGACTAACACTGATTGGAAGATTATTTTCTCATGATAAGAAGCGCACAACAGTCCCGATTGTGGCCTAGGTGTATTTCTTCGGATTTGTACATCCTCCTATCAACCAGTTAGTTAGTCTATTCAGGGGATTAGTTTTTTACGGTCGCTGTTAAATAAACAAAATATGACGCCCACCTTAGTATGGTTGGAGCTTTTTTATGGATTCTTATCAGCCTAATGCTAGACATTTCCCTTTTCAACAGACATATTTAATCCATAAACCGCTTTAAAGTTCTACTCTACATTTATAGCACTTAAGATGTTATCAAATGTCTCTACATTATACCAAAATTTTCCTCCAGCATATTTTGTCATAATCATCGGGTAACATATTGAAGCGAATATTTCAATTTATTATCATTTTACATATTACACACACACAAGGACGAAACACTTTTGCCAACAGTCCCGCATTCATTGGAAACATGAAGAAAAATAAAATTCAAAATGCCATTAGACACAATTTTTAACCAATATTGAGTTGTTCAAACTAGAGTATCAGCAGCACATAAGGATTTGACATGTCACGTGCCAAACTCTATTGATGTTATCGAATGTTACATGTACTATGTATAAATATATCGTTTATTTTTGTTACAAGACTGGTATAACTAAAAATTCAGGATGCTTAGAAGGCGGTACAATTTTGAAATTGTTAAACCTGTAACTAAAATTTCCGAAGTTTTAATGACAAAATCAATTTTTTTTCTGTTATAATTTCTCAGCCGTGGAAACTTATAGTAAATTTATTTGTTTAAATATGATGATTTTAGCTTTACGAATTTTAATATTTAATTCATATGAAATGTGCCACGCCCACTAAAGTCGTGTTTCATAAAAAATCCCGTTTTTCTAAATTATTCCAGTCTTATAGTCAATAAGAAAAATGTTAACATACAATGTCTTATATAAAATGTACAAGTTGGCAACAGAGCACGCTTGTATGTGTGTGTATGTTTTGAATCTAATACACATGTAATATGACTACTACATGCTTATATACAATCTATACACGCATTCTTTGGCTCATAACTGTGACTTTTACTTTTTATGCTTCTTTTTATACCCTACACCACTATAGTGGGGAGGGTATTATACGTTTGTGCTGATGTTTGTAACATACAAAAATATTGGTCCAATACCCACCTTAAAGTATACCGATCGATTCAGAATCATTTTTTGAGTCGATTAAGACATGTCCGTCCGTCTGCCCGGCTGGCTGGCTGTCCATCTAAACCTTGTGCGCAAGGTAAAGGCCGCAATTTTTAAGATAATTTGATGAAATTTGTGCCAAGCATGTTTTTTGGCATAGGGACGAAGCCTATTGAAAATGGTTGAAATCGGTTTTTTATTTCACCTAGCCCCCATACAACCGTACCTCCTGATTTGAACTTTTTATACCATAATTACGTCAAATATTCTGTTATCTCTCTAAAAATAGGCACAAATAAGTTTTATATAAGTATAAATGACACTGCAGATTTTCGTAATGATCGGCCCTTTTTTGACCCTAGCCCCCATACAAACCCCCCTTAAAAAAATGTCTTAAACGTCTAAAATTGACTTGTAACCATTTGTATCGCAATGAAACTCAACAAAACTAACTGTTATTTAGAAATATATCCTTTTGCCAAATTTACCGAGGATCAGCCCATATTTGATCCATATAAAGCCTCATTTAGAAAATTTAGTTTTTTTTTATCAATAAATTGCTTAAATATTTTGGAATTATGGTAATATTCAACATAAAAGTTTCTTTATAATATATAAAAATTTTATAAAAAGGTAAAATTTTAAAAATATACTCATGGTTTAGGGTATTATATGGTCGGCCATGCCCGACTATACTTTTATACTTGTTTTTCAATGATTTAATGCCAAAGATGAAACCAACTTCGAATTCACTGGATGAGAGTAACAGCAGTAGCGACAAAACATGGTTGACTGTCTGACTGGATGGCTGTAAGTTCTGTTCTATGAACTTAGCTGTATGTATATGCATGAAATCTATATGAGCAGAAAAGAGTAAAATAATAGTAGAAGGCCATTAACTTAAAAAATTGTTGTTTTTTTTAGCAACATTTTATAACTTTTTAAGAATCATTAGGAAAATTTTTCTGGACAAGTTAATTTTTATAAAGTTTATTGAAATTTTAGATAAATCCTTTAAATTTTTGTATACCTGTTTAAAATTGTATTTTAAACCAAAATCTATTTTTTGATTTATATTAAAGTTAACGCAATTTTTTAAATTTGTATTTCCTTTACATGAATTTACATTGAAATGTTAAAGTAACGATTAAAACTATTGTGAATTGTTAAAATCCATTTTTCAATTTCGAATGAACAAAAAAAATTGAACTTAGTTTTCCTCATTATTGTACAAGAATAAGAAAGGCCACTCGTCAGGAAACCGCCCAACGGTGAGCATTAATAAACTCTGTATAATCTTAAACTGAATTAACCCAAATCTTTGTTTCACTTCTTTTATATCTAACCTCAAATCTAACTCCTCTATAAGTTCTGCCGAAGATCAAAAATTATAGAGCTTGCGGAAAACAGGGAAGCTGGCTTAATCTAACTTAATCTGCTCTTACCTACAGTCCACTCTAAAACTTACCTAAACTGGAACTCTAACCCCTAATTAAGCCAATTCTACCCAGGATTTCTTCAATACCATTTGTACTATTTATCTGTTCATTTCTTTATTTCTTTTTACAAATGTGCCACTTTATTCTCTGGCAAAACGTGTTGTAAGTGTAATTTTCATATAATTTGCATATGAAATATTGTTTCCTTTAATCTAAAGTAGTATACATACGTATGAATGTATTACATGATGTATGTGACCTTTAACACTATTTTCTTACAATTTGATTTTATTTTCATTTTTTTAAAGGACATTGTTAAAGGGAAAGGATTTCAATTAGATTTATCATACTGTTAAAACAATAAGGAAACTCGAGTTATTGATACATTTATGGGATTTTAAATGAAACTACCTTATATGCAATTAAAAATAATTTATGATTAAAAAAAATTTAATGAAGTACAGTTTATATTTTGAATTTTTTCTTGAAGGATTTATCCAAGATGTACTCCGGCACATGGGTAGAATTTACCCGGCTGATAGCGACATAAGATTGTTTTAAAAATTTTTTGAATTTAGCGTCTTTCTGACGGAGATCTTAGCAATCTGGAAAACCGTATAATATTTATGTTCATGGTCAGGCAGCTATTAAAGGATCGAAATGTCATATAAATTAAATTTTATTAGAAATCTTAGAGTATAGGCTATGTAAAAACAAACAGGAGTACCTACAGAGCCTTAGAGTTCAAAGTCTAACCATTCCCACGATAATCGGTTCTTCGCACCGGAACGACTCGGAGTTCAACCAACAACGACCAAGGATTGTCAACCCAGCCACACCGACTTTACACATGTCGCTGCTACAACAACAACAAAGTCTAACAATGAAATGTCTGGTTGTGTCTTGTGAGACATTTTATATTTCTTTATGGAAATAGAAAGTTTTCTAAATTTCGAGAAATTTTCATCATTATTAGCCTTAAAATTTTTAGGATTTGCTGAAGTTTACTGCTTACATTTTATTAAGTCGAAAAGTCTTTTCACTTGATTTAATCACGTTAAGTCGATATGGATTACAGAAAGCGAAAGCACAACCAAATAGTTGGTCCTAAACATAAGTCTTGTGAAAAAGGGATATTTGACTGGATATTTCTTTAAACTTAAAAATAAAATTTTTCAATTATAATTTCATATTTTAAAATTTATTTAAAATTGTACTTTTGAAGATCGAATTGTACCAAAAAATGTACAATTGTACTTGTCAACCCTGACCTATAGTATATTGAAACTGCTCTGGTCTACTCTGACAAAGGATAGAACTAGGATTCTCTTGTCTTTGAATAAGAACTGTATGATTCAAAGTAATATATCTCACGGGGACCTCTGGAACTACATTGTCAGTGAAACTAGGAAGGGAAACCATTTTACTTTATATAGAAACTTTCAACATTATCAACGTGTGGAAGGGGAAATAACCTTCTTTAATGAACTTGCTGTTTAGGACGATATCCTCGAAAACACTTTTAACAATTGGATCAGTAAATGTAAGGTAATTATCAGTATGACTATTACACCTACTATATTAGATATGTGCTGATGTTTGTAACTCATAATAATATTGGTCCTAGGGAGATAATTTCATAAAATTTGCAAAAATGATTAACATCGATTATGATAATTTCACCTAGACTCCTCATTTAACCCGCTATAAAAATCCTATTTCAAAATTTGTTTTGAATGTCAAAAAAATAATTAAATCACAATTTTGAACTGTTGTGTGCGCACAAGGTTTACATAGACACACAGACGGATGGACGGACATGTGTACATATGGTCGCAGCCGATTGCACTAGACAACACTAAAAATGCATTTAAAATAAAAATAGATGTTTCGAATTATTTCCGTCCGCTGAGTTCGAAATGTTCTATGAAAATTTCCGGTTAGCTCAAGTTTCCGAGATATTTATAGAGTTATTTAGTAACATGGTAATTTACATAAAATTATTTATCATTAATAATTAATAACTTACATTTACGTAATTACATCAAACATTTATAAGAAAGGACATTTATCCAATTCACTGTCGCACAGTGGTATAGGAAAAAAATGAGGGTAATAATTCGGTAACTTCTAAACGGTTAATCTGATTTTAATGAAATTTGGTATGCACAAAGAGGAGGTGTTGTCGAGTTTAGGTTTTGAATTTGGACCTTATATGCCACCCAGGGGCCCGGCGGGGTGACCGTCCTTACTTTAGTTTTTTGATAATAGCGGGCCCAAATATTCCCAATTTTCGCCTTTTTTCTTTTATTCGCTTAACAACATGTTTATATATCAAGCAGTGAAAGAATTATGTAAAAATCATGACTGAGTCCAAAGTTATAGGCATTTTAATTTAAAAAATTAAAAAAAGGCGATTTTTTGCCATTTTTTTGGGAAAAAAGTATCTTTTTCTTTTTAAGCTATCTAAAAAGTTTCTAAGAAGATGTATATAGAATTTATACTTTTTGGAAAGCTGACTTTACACAAAATACGATAAATGAAACAAAACCTAAAAATTTTTGATACCGAGAGGGTTTTTTTGGATGGACCAAAAAAACCCTAATTTTTAGCAAAAATTCTCAAATCGCATAGTCGATACCAAATTATAGTGACCAGTTTTATATGACCCAATATGTTCCTAATTATTTTGTAACGGGTTTCAATAACCCCGCCCCTGGTATGGATATAATAGGCAAAAAACCAAAAAATTCCATTTTTGGGATTTTTAAAACTTTTTTGGGAATTCCGGGATTTCTAAAAAGAAAATTCGAAATTTTTATTTAATTTTAGATTTTGAGTAAAAAAATCTACCTATCTGTAAAATTTCATTAAAAAATATTCATAAATAAAAATTTTATTGCAATTATTCAAAAATTATATAAAATTTTGAAAATATACAAAATTACCTTTCCATTGATATATAACATGCCTACCTAATGTTTTTTAAGCGATAAATTAATTAAAGAAAACTCAACATCTTTTAGAAAATTTACCTAGTACTATTATTTTCATCCATAACGTTAACTCTTAAATTTGTTACATATATTGAATACGGAATTTTTTTAAATTGGAACTCAAATGAAGAAATAGGATCGTTTTAAAAATTTAACATAGCCGAGGTGTCCTAATTTGAGAACCCTCTGCCGGGCCCCTGGTTGGCCTATATGGTCCAAATTCAAAACCTAAACTCGACAACACCTCCTCTTTGTGCATACCAAATTTCATTAAAATCGGATTAACCGTTTAGAAGTTACCGAATTATTACCCGCTTTTTTTTCCTATACCACTGTGTGTCGATATCGTATTGTTGTATCATCATATGTCATTAATATTTCGCAGGCAAAAATTTTTGATACAAAACCAAAGAATTGTAAAACCTTACGACATACTACGTTACGGCACCGATTGTGAATTGTGTAATATATTGAATTTATGAGTATGTACAAATACCAAACAAAAGTTTAACTTCATTGCGTTTTTAACGAATTTCCAATTTTTATCTAAAAATGGTATTATTGGTTTGTGTTGGTAGTACTTTACGGAAAAACTCAAATTAATTTATCCCAAATTATTGTTATGAGGAAAAAACAAAAAGGGCTAAATTTTTAAATTCCTTGCAACGCAATCTACTTATACTGCAATGATTGTTCTCCTTAGAAAGATAATTTTGTGTAGATTTCCATGTTGTTAAAAAATCTCTGGAATTAAGTTAAAACTTTAGGAAAGTGGCGTAAACAATGTCTGTACAAAAATCGCAATTTGAAGAGTTTATTGGCCCAAGTCTTCATAAAAGGATGCCTTTCAAAAATATCCTTGATGCTCTTACAAATATCGATAAATGGTGTTGGTGATGGTGTTCATATTAGATACCGCCACGCTTACTTGGTTTTTTTTTCTTTTAAAAATTTTAACTTTTAATAGGGAAAAATGTAAACTAGGTTGAATATACTAAGAATGTATAGCAGAAAACTATAACCATAGATATGCTATAATGAAAGACATTTAATTGACCTAATTCATATAATCAATAACTCTACGTCCTTCATAACTGAAAAAAACTTAATTATTTAAATTTTATTTTAATCCAGGAATTCAAATACATATTTTATTTAGCATAGTTGTATATTTAAAATATTTTTGCTTATATCCGCTTATTTTGGTTATTAAACTAAAGCTGCTTTTAGTGATAAAACCTACCAGCAGAAATAAAAAAAAATATTAAGCAAAAATGAATTTATACTTCATAGGATTAAATATTGCTGATTTTAGTATTTTTTTTTTACAAAATTTTCTTAAATGTGGGAATATAAACATTTAATTTACCAAAAGAGTTTGAAGCAATGATGGAAAAAAAAATGTAAACCACAAAATATTAAAAGCTTCTAACAGCTCATTTAAACAACCTGCTACCACTAAAGATTGCAGGCAATAATCTTTGGAAACCGAAAAATAAAGAAAAAATTATATAAATATGTATTCTCAAAGAGAAGGTATCCTTATAAAGAATGTTAAAGAAAATTTTTAAAGTAATTTTTCAATATTTTGCAAAAATTTATAAAGAGGGAGAGAGAGGAGGGATGGAACCCTAAGTAAACTTACTGTTTGTAGTACTATACAAATAGTCATAACTGCTATTGGCTAATCATCCCTTTTTAGAGCAAATATAATCACCAACTTTGTTCACTTAAAATTGCTAAAATATTTTACTTAAACGGATTAAAAGTGTATTCATAAAACACAGCAGCTAATGAGATGATTTTTTTTTTCTTTTCAAAAACTTTTGAAGAAAACACCTTCTTCTTAAGAGGGACATAATGAAAATTTTCTTTCAAAATAAATGCTTAGCATTTTAAACTTAAATGCCAACAATTTATGAAATAAATTCAAGATTTTAATTAAATCTTGAATGAATGTTTGTAATGAAATGGAATTCATTATTTTTATTCTGTTTCATTTTGTTTAATTAATCATTTGGTAGCAGTTTAATAACTTAAATAATATTTTTTATAACCTACGCCTCTACAGTGGGCAGGGTATTATACGTTTGTGCTAATGCTTGTAACACTCAAGAATATTGGTCTTATATCCACCTTAATGTCTACTTATCAGCTCAGTATTACTTTTTTGAGTCGTTTAATTTATGTCCGTCTGGCCGTCAGTCCGTCAGTCCGTCAGTCCGTATGTAGGTCCATGTGAATACGATACAGGTTGCAATTTTCAACATATTTTGATGAAATTTGGCACATACCTCTCTTTTGTTCCAAGGACTAAAATAGTTATAATTAGTCCATCATTTCGCTCCCATTAAAATGTATAATGATAGGCCCATAATTACCCTTGCCCCCGCATAACCCTTTCTTCAGAAATTCACCCTGAGTCCATTTATCTATGTCCGTCCGTTAATGTAAACTTTGTAATCAAACTACAGGTCGCAATTTTAGGACTTTTAAGTTTATAACTATATATACTATACTAGTATTGATGGCACGGATGGACTTTATAATTATAGGGTCTCATTTGACCCTAGCCTCTCTTAAATGCCCCCATCAAAATTTTCCTTAAATATCCACAGTTTTATTAATCTATAAATGGCTTCAGTATATCTAAGGCAAGGTACAATTCAACTTAAATGCTTTATTATAAAAACTAAAACACATTTTATTCGCATACAGGTGTAGGGTATTATATGATGGGCCTCGCCCGACTATAACTTCTTACTTGTTTTATTTGTTTTCTTTAATTACATTTTCGTAGAATTACAAGTATAAAGTTAAAATAAATAATATAAAATCAATTAAGTTATATCAGCAATTTAATGAAAACTTTATGATGTTGAATTTAAAATATTCATAAGAAAAAATTTAATATAAAATAGAAAACGTTACACACACACATACACACAGAGTTTTGTCTGTGCCAGTTGCAGAGTGTGTCAAATATATAAATACTTACTAACATATACATACATAGACATTTCAAGGACATGCAGGATGCCAGCCAGTCAGCCAATACAACCACAACTATTTGCTTAAATGTTTCTATTGTAGAGAAATGTAAAAGTTTTTCTTTTTTGGTTTATTTTCTTGTACATTTTTGTTTGTGTATTTGTATATGTAGTGTATAATTTTCTACTAAAAGTTCGGTCAAGGTTAATTTATGCTTAAGAGTTGTATTTTATACGTATTAATTTTTTTTCACTTGTCCTTTTTTGGTTTTGTTATTGTTGCATATTAAATGAAATTAAAATTTTTGTAAATTTGTGTATGTTCTTTAATTGTTATTTTAAAAAATGAGAAACTTTTGTTATTTGCAGATAAAACTTAATGTCTGAATGTAACAAGAAAGGTGCTTTAAGGTTTCACTGCCTTCTTCTATACATTCAGAATAAGAAGTTTCCTCGTCTTGCTCTCATTATGGTCAAACTATAGGCTATTTGTGGTTCCATCCAACTTTTCATTATTCGAAAGGGCCTTATGAGATTCTCTTAACCATATTTATACCCTACACCACTTTAGTTGGGAGGGTATATTGGGTTTGTGCTGATGTTTGTAATGCACAGTAATATTGGTCCTATACCCCCTCAGAATCAGAATAATTTTCTCAGTCGATTTGAAGATAATTCAATAAAATTTAGTAGATGATCTTCTATTGTTCCTAATTGTGTTAAGCTTAGGTCTTCTATATAAATATTCTATATAGAACCCCAAGCCAACCTTGTCCTCCAATTTGGGGAGATCCGTGTAGCTTGACCAAGACATTTTATCTGGGATTAGCATTTCAAAGTTTGCAGCTGTGCCTGGTATGTGATCAGGCAAGTCCGATGATGTATCCTGTATCCTCCAATGTATCCTGTATACATTGAAGACGTTACCACTTTTGGCCAGTTCGCCATTAATTATAAGCTATTTGGCTATAAGTCTCATATCTTAAATATGTTCCAATCACATCTTAAATATGTATGTTTCAATGGTTCTATGGTTGACATAGTATTCATAGAACTACTTATATCCATCATGTACGCTGAACTTCCTGTAGTATTTTGATATTAAATTTTTTATCCAAAGAAGTTGACAGATTCAGTAATTTTGGTGGATTTTTAAATGTTCTTGTATTTCTCCAAATAATGGCAAAACTTAGTTTAAATCTAAATGGTACTGCCAATTTGGCAAATTGTAATGATTGGGATTCATTTGACACTAGTTCCCATTCACCTCTAGCAAACTTTCATGTAAAAGAAAATCCCTCTAATTTATGGGGATGGGCCCATATTAACTCTATATCTTCATATAACCCATCTTATTTTGTCAATAAGTTCTTGAAATATTTATAAATTAAGGTAAAAATCAAAAAACACTCATTTATTTTTAAAAAATATATTCCACATTTTTAACATAAGCACTGGAGTAGGGTATCCTATGGTAGGTCCTGACCGACTATACAATCTTTTTTATTTGATTGGTTTAGTGAAGAATTCATATAACAAAGCACCCATAATATTGAAATATATCACGTTTAATTAAATATTTCTATTTTCAAAATTATATTTTCTTTCTTCAAAAAGTAATTAGTAACAAGTATTCGTAGAACATTTGCTTTTGACATCCATGCAAGTATGTGTATGTGGTTTAAGTTTTCTTTCTTTACACAGTGGTTTTCATTTAATTGTCAACATTGTAAAATATATTGCTTTTCTGGAGTAAACAATAAAATTATATCAACTTTATGCGATTGAGGTAAACAATTACAAAGTTAAAATATGAATGAAAGACAGAAAAAAAGCAATAATGAAACGTTTTCTGAAGTCAACTGTGTTAAAGATTGGGGAATGTATAAAAACTAAAAAAGTTTTAAATAAATTTTGCGCTTAAAAGTGTTAAAGATTTGGTATATTTTTCTTCAGCACCCTCGTATCCAATCCAATAACATTTAAACTTAACAAAAATACTTTTTATTGAAACATGTGTCACCTTAAATCAAAAATTTTTCAATAATAAATCTTTCTAAGAAAATTGAAGAAAAATAACACTAAAAATAAATAAGTGTCTTTTTTGTTTCGTCCACTTTGTATTTGTGGAAATAAATAAATAGGAGTAGGTTTGAGAATGTATGGTTAGG
>NC_060950.1:16018477-16020446 GCF_022045245.1 Lucilia cuprina
GGAAGTTCATGGTTTTATTGAAAAAAAGGAAAAAAAACACACAATTCAAACCGCAGTGTTACGTACAGCAGAAAACCATCAACACGAAATTTAAATCAATTTCCCATTTTGAGTAACTAAAGTATAAACTGTAGAGTAGAAAATTTCATCAGTATTTCATAGAACTATTATTATTTTATAGTATAATTTAAATTTTATAGATTTCCTTAGACAGGAAGTATTCCATTTCTCTTTATATTGTACATATCTTTATTTGTAGTATATCTTACTAAAAATACTTAAATTTTAGTTGTCATAATATTCTACCAAACAAATATATCTAAAGTAATAAAAAATACAAATTTAACCTTATGATCTCTGTAAAGAAAAAAATCCTGGTAATAAAATATGAAGTGGCTGGAACAACTACTATATATGTGTATAATAAATATTGAGACGAACGGTGGTATATTTCCAATTTTAAAAGTGTTGCTCTTATATTGCCAATTTTATTTTATTTTCTTAAATGGCATGTCAGGGCCAAAGTCAAAAACAGAGTCATCAATGACTGACACTTGCTAAAGGAAAGAAAATAACAACAACAACAAAACAACAATAAAAAAAGCAAAAATATTTGTTTGTTGTTGTTTTATTCTCTTGCCCTCTACCACATAAACACAAATATTTTAAGTATCCTGTTTGTCAATAACAATGCTACAATGTGTTTTTTTTTTGTATTTTAAATATGTGTAGGTGTATATACATGTATTGATGATTGTGTTGTTTTTTCTTTTGTGTATAGGATTTTAGAATTTTTTAAAGTTTATGGCATTTATTGCCCGCAGCCATAAATACTTCTTGTATACGTATCAATGACTTTTGACAACAGTCAAAATGCCAAATACAGTTAATATGTATATAACATAACAGACATTGTTTAAATTATAAAGAAAAAATACATTTATAAATTCACAAATATATCTATGAAGTCAAATACATGTGTTTGTATATTTGTACAAACAGAAAAGTCAAAAGAGACAATAGGATCAGAGACATACTTGTACCTAAGTTATTGAGATTAAATAAAAAGAAACAGGAAGAAAATAAAAGGGTCTGTTGGAAGTATTAATACCACTACTAACAAACACCTTTTGATTTATTTGAATTTTACACAACTAGCATTTGGAAGATTTCTGGATGATTAGTAAGTAAACTGAGTCATTTTTGATGACCTAAAAATAAAAAATAATCGAAAATGATACCGATATATGATTGAAAACTAATAAAAAAAAAAACAATAATAATAGCAATCATAAATTGATCATCCTGCTGTTTAATATATTATAGTTTTAAAAACTTATTTTGTGATCATATTTCAAGCAGTTGGAAGATCTAAAATGGTTTCTTAAGTAAGTGTTTTTGTTTGCATTTTAACAACAGCATTTATGCCTAAAAATAACTCGAGAACGATTAAAAAATGAGTTGAATCTGATTAGAAAAGGGGCTCAAAAAAAAAACTCTTTTAGAAGAGCTGGCAAATAATTTTGTGTAGCCTTAAATGAGTCCATATAATTCTCATTTTGTTTATAACATTAAATGTATAATTATTTTAGTTAATGTGATATTTATAAAGTCTATTTTCTCACAAAGAAATTTAGTGGGGAGGGTATATTGGGTTTGTACTGATGTTTTTAACATACAAATATATTCGTCATATACACACCTTAAAGTATACCAATCGGCTTAGAATCGTTTTCTGAGTCGATAAAGCTATGTCCGTCCGTCCGTCCGCCCTTCCGTCTGGCTGGCTGTCCATGTAAACCTTGCGCGCAAGGTACGATAATTTGATGAAATTCTTCCAGGTGTTCGAAATATGATTCTTTATGAATTTAGATTGTAGTTATATTTCGCACATTTAAAAGATCAAATAAACTGTTTTATATTGTATTGTATTTGTCTGTAACAAACATTAAAATCAATCAGAAAAGAC
>NC_060950.1:16020546-16028529 GCF_022045245.1 Lucilia cuprina
GTCTAGTCTATAGTCTAGTCTATAGTCTAGTCTATAGTCTAGTCTATAGTCTAGTCTATAGTCTAGTCTATAGTCTAGTCTATAGTCTAGTCTATATTCTTGTCTATACTCTAGTATGTATTCTAGTCTGTACTCTAGTTTGTATGATGAATGGGTATTAATAATAAATATAAACTAACTAGTCTGGATGAATAACTTTGCATGAAAATTTTGTCGTTAAATGCGAGATGAACATTTTTCAAGGAATTAAAGATGTGAAGAAAAATACTTGAGATTGTGATGGGAATTTATACAAATTTTAGTTCATATTTTTTTTAATGTGAGCTATACATTTCTGCATAACAACATAAAAGTTAAGTCTGATTTATATATTCCAATGACTTGAGATTTAAATTGAAAAATAAATATGCAGGCTTATCACACAATTCAAAAAGTTCTGAGTCAAATACATTCATATATAGTCACTCAGATTTAAGCAGAGATATTTCTAATAATGAAATAACTGAGAATGCCTCATTTGTTATATTGATAAAATTAAAAGTTTTAAATTGCAAAATTATGCTCTATAAGTTAATGCTTTTAAATCAGTAAAAATTCTACTATATTGATTGATATTTCATTGCCACACACTGACCTTTTTGTAGCGTTTTTCCGCCATCCGCTATTTTTCTTCTTTGAAATAACCCATAGCAAAAAATAGTACTTATTTTTCATTTGGTTAAATTTACAGAAAAAAATGAAGATTCTTGAACCAAAAATTAAATTGATTCATAAACCAAAGTTTGATAAACAATTTTACTCTTCAAAAAACAATCAGTGAAGTGTGAAATGTTAAAGAAAAGTTTTCATTTTTTGTACGTTTTTCGTCTGCGTTAAAATGTCTTTATTTTCATTGCTAGATTTGTAACAGATAAATTTTTGAGCAGACGGAGTTTATATTGTACACAGACATATTTATATAGATATGTATAAAAATAATCTCGCATGTGTTCAAGTTTATTTTTTACCATTTTTTACACATATATGGTTGCATATAAAAGTATTAAGAAAGATCTTAGTTATGTATAGAAAACATTAGATCTCTACTGGCGATTTTAAATCCTGATCTTAGTCAATATACAACAAATTTTTTGTACAATTTTTTAAAATATTATTTAAATATTATTAAAATATTATAAAAATATTATTAAAATATTATTAAAATATTATTAAAATATTATTATTAACAGGGACTGTCGAAAGCCCTAGTTTGGTCTTTTTTCGCACCTCAACTGACAACTTTAACTTAAGGGCCTTACATCTGACATATATTCTTTATTCTTCGATGTTTCTTCATCTTGAAATCTCATGGCTTGCGGAATATTCATGGTATTTGTACCCTACAACACTATATTGCTGATGATATTAGGATTTGTTAATATTGCTTTTAAAGATAAAATATTTTAGATCAACGTCTTTCAAAGAAAGTTCCAGTCGACTATAAATATTTTTTTTTTTTTTGATTCCAATCGACGATGTCTGTCCGTCCGTCAATTTCAACGGATTATATCTCTGAAGCTACAGCAGATTTATAAGTGATTCTAGAAGTTATTTTATATGTTTACTTTTGTTTGTACAAGTATGAATCTATAGTTGAGTATTGCCGAACTGAGAGAGGTTTTCTACGAGAGTCCTCATATGGGCATAAAGTAAGTGAATGTAAGTGAATTTTGACCTTTAGGTTATTTTCTGAAGAGGAGTATGTATGGGGGTTAGTGTCTGTAAAACTATGTTTTGCAGATATTTGTTGATATAATACAACATTAAATATTACTATAATCCCTAAGCCCTATTGAGGATATGGTTTTATGGGCACCAAAGTGTGTACCAAATTGTTACCTGTTGCAGACAGACGGACAGACAGACAGACAGACAGACAGACAGACGGACAGACAGACAGACAGATGGACGGACATAGACTGTATACTTTAAGGTGAACGTTGCACCAATATTTTTGGGTGTTACAAACATCAGCACAAATGCATAATACCCTCCCCACTATAGTAGTGTATAAATATAGGCGAAATGTACAAAAATTCGGATGCATTCGGTACATTTCATAAATAAAGTTGTATTGTCGCTGTTACAACGTCTCAAAAAGGACCAAAAATTGCGTTTTTTCCAAACTTTAAGAGATCATATCTAAAATCCCAGAAGTTAAGTAATTGTGAAGTCAAATACGGATTCAATCCTTTAGTCACTGGGATAAAAATTTATAGATCAAAGTTATTTTCCTCTATTTCAAAAATATTTTCTTAAAATTTTGTTTGTACTCTTTACGCCTTAAAATAACTATACATTCATATATAATACATATTAAGGTTTATATTTGCAATAAAGTATTTATAAAAGTCAAGTACTATACAAGAAAAATAAATTTTCAGTAAAACTTTTTATATTTACTTTGTTTCCAAGTAAAACCGTTGCCTTACATTTAGTCAGTCACTTGTTGTTGTTCTTTCATCCCAACATAAAACAAAAAATAAAAAAAAGAAAGAGTTATTTATGGAAAAATTACTCAAGCATTAATTTTATGAAAATTATTATTAACAAGTTGTTAAAACCAACAACAACAACAGCAATAATAATAAAACAAAAGCCGATTTTTCGGTTTAAGATAAGTTAGTATTTGTTCTACATAATTAGTTAATATTTATGAAGTGACTTTATTTATATCCTTTACTACAATGCTAGTGGCGTTCGAGGGTAAATGTAGGTATGTCGTTACGTATGTAACAATACGATATAAGAATATCCAGATATCCTGCTTGAATATTCTTTAAATATTTAGAAAATCTTTCTGCACAATTATGTTCGTATAGCTCCCATATAAGTTAATCAATCGAAAGTCACTAAAAAGGCATAATATTAATGAATAAAAAAGAAGTCGGATTAAAATTCAATAAGAAGTTTTGTTCGTGGTTTGCTATATAAAGCCATCGTTCGTATATCACTGAAAGGGAATATTATTCATTATTAAAATAACGATATAGGTTTAAAATTCGAAAGGAATATATACAAATCCGAAACCTTTTCGAATCGGTAATTGATCATAGTTCCCATTTAAGGTCATATAAACCATTTGTTATAGACCTGATCAAAATTGGTTCCATATGTAAGGAAATTATTTAAGGGGGATCATACGCCATAGGGGCACATCTGCCAATAGCGAATAACTTGAAAACTCAGTATTGGTTTTTATCGCATTAGCAAATTTTGTTTTCGTTTATCGATTACCTATTATCCCTGAAAATTTTAAACATTAACTTTACATATGATGGAAGGCAGACATGATTAATAAATTTTTTTCAAAGGGCTGTGAAAATATTTCATTGTGTGAACTTTTTGTGCTAACTTTTTTAGTTTTTGGTCAGTATTATAAAGTCAATAATAGTGAACAATAAGACATAATAATGTTTTCGATAATATAATTTGAAACCCGAAAAAATTGAAACTAAACCCCAGAACAGCCCTTGAGGCACATGCGTCAAATATATGTAATGCTTGTGATGTAGAACAAAGTTTGGTTAAAATCTGTAATAATTTGTTTTATTTTTTTCTTTTATTTTACTAATGACAAATCTGCCCCATCCCTTTGGCGCATTTACCTATGGATGGGGCGGTATCATAATACCACTTTAACGAAACAACAACCTCGAGAATGACATTGACTAAGAAACAACTTTAAATAGTACATTAGGACCTTGATTATCCGTGATTCGATTATCCGGCTAAAGTTGGTACTTAATTACCCGGGAAAATCGTTTAGACGTGAGAGAGACGTAAGAACAAAATTTCATCAAGTTATCTTTTTAAGTGGACCCACAGATTGACAGACTCAGAAATTGATACTGAACCGATACTTAAAGGAACAATATTTCGAACGTTACAGTAAGCAGCACGAACTCAAAATACCTTCTGCACTATTGTGGTTTTAAAAATTAAAAAACAAGTATGAATGTATAGTCGGGCGTACCCGACCATATGATACCCTACATCAGTCAGTATGTTAAAAATAGGGATTTAAAAAAAATAAGTATTTGATTTGTTTTTTAACTTTATTTCGGAATATTTTTACTTCTTGGCAAAAAAAGGGATTTTTTATAAGAGGGCTCAAATCCTTATAAATGTTGGTAAGGGGAATAAAGTCTACTTCAAAGTTATTTATGTAAAATTTAAAAGTGTTATTAGTGTTTGTAAGTGAATTTTGATCTTTAAATCATTATCTGAAGGGGAGTTTATATGGGGGCTAGGGTCAAATGAAGCCGGTCATTACAAAAATCAGTAGTGTCATTTAAACTTCTATAAAACTAAGTTTTATCGGCTTTAGTTGACATAATAGATCATTTAAAGTAATTATAAGCCCAAAGGCCCTATTTGAAACGTACGGTTGTATGGGGGCTAGTCGAATTAATGAACCGATTTTAACCATTTTCAATAGGCAAAGAAAGCGTTTGTGCAAATTTCATCCAATTATCTTGAAAATTGCGGCCTGTACCTTACGCACAAGGTATACATGAACAGCCAGCCAGACGGATGGACATAGCTTAATCGACTCAGAAAATAGTTAAAAGTTATTTTGAGTTACTGATTACAAACATGCATTTACATAGAACTCCTTGCCCTGGTCATTTGTATAGAATGTTATCTTTGTTAACTAAAGTCTTGTTAAAACCATAGTATGATCTCAATTTTCACTCAATCAAAATAACTTTAATTGCAATATTCTGTAGCAAATTTCACAATCACAATTCACTTTAAATGCGTTTTGGTGTTACTTAAGATGATTCTCTGTCGTCAGAAATAAATGAAGTATTTTACATGCAAAATCTACTAAATTTTCACTTAAAAGTTTGAGGTTTATTCAACATTCATACACAATTTGCATACAAATAGAATATGTACATGTATGTATATATGTGTGTCGGTATAGAGATCTTGTTGGTAATTAAGTACTAACACATCTCAATTTCAAAATTTTCACTGTCCGTCAAGGGGGGGGGGGGGGGGGGGGGGGGGGGGTGGTTGTCGGTGTTTTAATATGCTACAGAGTGACTGACAACAGACTAAGATAATGGTGTGAAAATTTAAATTATATTTGAGAATAATGGTGGTTGCTGTTAGCTTAGCTGGGTTAGTTAGATTCTGAAATGGGTGCTGCAATTATAAAATACTTGAAGTAGGAGTGGGAGTGTATATTTTTTTTGTTGCTGGTGGCTTTGTTAACATCCAGTATGAGACAAACGATGTGTCACACAAAAACGATTATAACAAACAGACAATGATGGTTGTTTGGTCATATTTTATGTGGCATGTGGTGGTGTTGTTATATGTTTGGTTTTATGCTTTTAAAGCAAAAGGACTTTAAGTAGTTTTTAAACATATGTCATTTGCAAGCTTTTACCGGTGTTCTGAAAATATTTATATTAGTTTAGAGAAAATTTTATAATTTTTGGCATTTTGGCTCTTGGCACCTTTTTATATTATTCCAAAAAATATATGCCGTTTGTTGCTATCAAAAACAGAAGCAAAAAAAACTAAAAGTTTGTTTGTCCTCCATAACAATTCATGAATTTTTATGGGAAATTAAATTTCAATGAGTTTTATTCACATTAAAACTGTCCGCATCATAATTTTATAGCACTTGATGGAGTGATGGTAGGAAGTTGTTGATGAACATGAGTTGGAATAAAGTGTTGTATACCGCACCGCACAGTTGCACCAGTACACCAAAGGCAATTAAAATTGTTTGGTGAATAATAAGTGGAATTTTAAGAGAAAATAAACTGCATATATGTATGTATGTGTGTGTGTTTGTAGTTTGTTAGTTATAGAAATTAAATCCATTTAAATTTACATGCAGATCGATGTTGAAATGCTTTTATTCCCTTACCTTCCCTTACAAAAGTCCACTGGTGTGGAGAGAATGACAGACAGACAAAACGTTATACATACATGAATACCGACTAACAGGAAGATATAGAAAGATAGATAGACAGATACTCTGCCAGCTAGATTCACAACAAAACTGTTATCTAAATATTATTATAAGAAACACCATGTTTTCAAATTAAATTTTTTATGTTCTCTTAAAACAAAAACAACATTTATTTTGCAATTAAAAGAAAAACCTTAAACCACTTAACACTAAATTTTCCCACGTAATGTTGTCATCACCTCTAGAGATAATTTACAAAAATGCTTTTTATCACCAACATTTCTCAAAATCATTTATTTTAAGCTGCACACGTTTAATTGTTGCATTTAACATTTAATGGTGGAAAACTTTTGTTTCTTTGACTTTTCTGCCCTACACCACTTTAGTAGTAAGGGTATGTTGTGTTTGTGTTGTTGTTTGTAACGCAAAATAATATTGGTCCTATACCCACCTTAAAGTATAAAAATCGATTCAAAATCATTTTCTGAGTGCATAATAGATTCTGGTAGATTATGTCCGTCCATCTATCTGTCTGTGCGTCTGTCTGTCTGTCCACGTAAACTTTGTAATAGAACTACAGGTCGCAATTTGAAAATAATTCAATGAAATTTCGTACATAACCTTCTAATGTTCCAGAGATGAAGGCTTTAGAAAATATTTAAGATCAGTCCATTATTTCATAAAGCCCCAAAACAACTAAACTCCCGAATAGGACTTGTGAACATTGCAATCAATTTACAGGTCGCAGATTTGGAGACAATTCAATTTCTACACTAGCTTGATGATTCTCATGAAATTTATAACTAAAGGGCTTCATTTGACACTAGTACCTATAAAAAACCCCTTCAAAATTTTATATAAATATCCACAATTTGATTCAACAATAAATGGCTTAAGTATATCTGAGGCAAGGTAAAATTCTACTAAAAAACATTCTATTTTTGTAACATGTGTAGGCTATTATATGGCCAGTCTCGCCCGACTATAATTTTTTACATGTTTTATTGTTAAATTTTTATTTATTTTCTACATTGTTGCCTTTATATAACAATTCAACTTTGGTGTTTTTCACCGAAAGCTAACACAATTCTAAAATTGTTGCAATATAATGTGCACACAAACTCACACACTTAATAGTACGTAAAAATTGTAATTAAATACTTAAAAATATATGAACTACACAAACATAGTTAGTTAGTTAGTTAGTTTGAAAGGAGGATGTATACACATCAAATCCGAAGAAATACACCTAGGCCTCTATCGGGCCTGTTGTGCGCTCCTTAACCAGTGCCACGGGTGGGAATCGAACCCACCACCTCCGGTCTACCAGACTAGAACACTAACCACTAACCTACCGGAGGCCACTACTACACAAACATACATACATATGTATGTATATGTAGGCGTAATAAAATGTTGAAACATTTTACGATATTGACGAAAATCGTGGTAATTGCCAATAATGAAATGTAATTTATTTGTCGTTACTGACATTGTTGTTACTTAATATTGATTGTAAAATGTTTTTCTTTTATATAGTGTATTTGATGTGAAAGAATTTAATTTGATGAAAATAAAATGGTGTAAAATTGTTACAAATTATATATTCTGATATTGTCATAGGCAACGCATAGAGATTGTTAAATAGACATAAATGTTTTAATACAAAATAAATTCCATACACATAGACAAGTATTTTACGGAATATCTAAATATGAAAGATTTGAATTTACTTGGTAGGTTTTTAATGTACTTGGATTTATAAATTCATAATTTTCTTGTATAGCCTATACTAAAGGCTAGTATATAGTCTAGTCTATAATCTAGTCTATAGTCTAGTCTATAATTTAGTCTATAGCCTAGTCTATAATCTAGTCTATAGTCTAGTCTATAATCTAGTCTATAATTTTGTCTATAGCCTAGTCTATAGACTAGTCTATAGTTTAGTCTGTAGTCCATAGTCTAGTCTATAGTCCAGTCTATAATCTAGTCTATAGTCTAGTCTA
>NC_060950.1:16028629-16035244 GCF_022045245.1 Lucilia cuprina
TATAGTCTAGTCTATAGTCTAGTCTATAGTCTAGTCTATAGTCTAGTCTATAGTCTAGTCTATAGTCTAGTCTATAGTCTAGTCTATAGTCTAGTCTATAGTCCTTTCATATAAATATCCTATAGTTTTCTCTGTATCCAAATTTAATCTAAATTTCTGTAAAAGTTTCGGCTTTTTATCGAACATTTTCATATCAATTAAACCCTCATCGTATTTTAGAACTCGTTATACTAGTTTCTGGCATACAAATAGTTTTAAATATTATTTTATTATTTATAAATAAATAAACTAAAGTTCAGTTATTTATTTGTTTATTTCAAAATTTGTAAATAAATAGAATAATTAAAATTAAATAAACTACATACTTATTGACTCAGAGGTTTTTAATTGAGACAAATAAAACAAAAGAATTTTTAAAAATTCAGTTTTGGTTTAAAGCCATAACATTTGTTGGCGTGAATAGTATTGAGAAATTTAAATGAAAAATATTTGTTTAATTAAAATTTTATGAAAATATATTTAATGTGCAGCTGAATTGATTTAATATTTTAATTTTTTAGGAAGTTAAAAGTATTTTAATACAGATGTTTTTGTGTAAGCTAAGAACGATTTATTAGTAAAAACTGTAAAACATTGTGTCGTTATTAAAGCTATTTTGTTAGGATTTTTTCTTTTCCTAAAATACTAATTTTGAATTGCATTATAATTTTTTATTAGTCTGTTTGTATTAACTAAATATCTCCATCATCAATTTTCCGACAATTTTGTTTTAAAGCTTATGCATTTATTTGTTCATAATCTCTGCATATTAAAATATTATAATTTTTTCCAAATACATGCAATCCTTTTAAGCAAAAAAAAAAAAAAAAATAAAAACCCTAACCAAATAAATTTGCAGTTGCTTGTTTTTCAAATTTCATTGGTTAGGTGTTCTTTTACTAGCTCTATGCGTACACAGGTCCATATTTTCCATTAGCCTTTAAATAATTTTTCGTAAAAATCCATTTATACTTTAACCTTTTTCTTCATTCTCCACTATGTTTGCGATTGATGGCAAAAACATTTAAAACTTTATGTGTGTATGTTGTAAAATAAAACCCAAACCATATTAAAAAAAATCATCATCATTATCACTGTAAAATTGAAACAATTGCAATTTTGCTATTAAGCTAGCAAACAACTAACTACTCAATGCTGATGATGGCTAAAAAGTAAAAAAAAAAAATTGTATATATATGAAAAGCAACTGCCATAAATGCAAACCAAACAATTTCAACATTCTCACAATCAAATGATATCAAATGGCAACGAAGCATACGGTTTATCAGATCAGATCATTTTCACATCTTTCATTGAACTGTTGCAGTACACAAAAACACATACAAATCTCCTACAGAAATTTGTTTGTTCAGACATCCTCTATCGCTCTATGCTCCCCTCTCCCACACGGCTTGCATTTAAAACGATAAACCATTAATTCCAGGAAAATTGCTCATACATACACAGCAGATAAAAGTGATGAATTTAAATGCAATGGGATTTGTGCTGATATTTTGCTTTTTTTTGGATTTTGATTTTTTTTATAAAAATGCAAATAATCGCATTTGTCCATTCGCTTGAAAAATTACATTTTATGAAAATTGTCTAAAAAGAAATTGAACAAGAGTGCAAATAGAAGAATGAGAAAAAAAAGAATTATCGAAGAAAAATAACAAATATTTGGAACAAATTTTATAAAATAACAGACAAAATGATGACCCTATAGCCGGCAATTTATTTCAGTTTTGATTTATATTTTCTTTATATAAACTTGTTTAAAATTTTCAATATGAAGTTGTTCTTTAAGAAATTCTCCTTAGGAAATTGGTAGTTAGTGCAGTTTTTCAAAAATTTTTTATAGACATGTAGGTAGTTACGTATGATTAATATATATGTCAGTACGATTTTTATGGACGTATGAGTAATGTTATTGTAAATGGTAAATACCTAACTAACTAACTAACTAACATCTATGACAATCGGCACACACTTATCCTATGTAAAATAAGCTATAAAAATGTTGGTATTATGCAAAATATATGCAATTTAAAGCAAAACATGCAGTTACAACAAAATATGCAACAACAAATCGATGCCACATTGTAGCAAATTTTTTGATTCGAAAAGAAAACTAGTTAAAAGTTATTTTGAGCTAATGACTAAAAACATGTTTTTGCATGGAAATCCATGAGCTAATAATAACTACTGTTTATAGCCCATGTATATATAGGTGTCCCCAGATATGAAAATACTAGCAAACCCTGGTAGCTTCGCTACCCTAACTTAAATTAAATTCATACAAAATTTTGTTTACTTTTATAGAAAATTAAAATTCATTAAACATTTGTTTTAAAATCGCATTCAGTAAGAAGTTTGTATTTTAAGTTTAATTCATTTAGCTTCCACATTATAGAAAATTTCGAAAGTACTTTTTGAAAAAAAAAACTATTATAAAATACCTCTAAAGATTATCATTTAATCAAAAATTTTAAGTTTTTGTGTTCAATATTATATATAATTTAAAAAATATCATTTACTAAGGTTCCTACATTTTAAATTTTATTTTCAATATAGGTATTTGTTCAATAGCGTAAATATGTCAAAAAGTCCCATCGTAAAAACGAAAAAGTACAAAAATCTCTCTCAATAAATTCTCATTTAATAAGGACCCTGTGTTCCGGTTAACCATTGTGTTCCTAGGTTGAATATTTTATAAAATTAAAAAGTACCATTTATGAGATAAAAAGTACTTAAAAGTTCTCAAAGAATCTTATTCAATGAGGAACATGTAAGAACAAACAAAGAGTATCATTTGAGAAAAGAAAAAGTACCAAAAGTGGAATAAATTTTACCTAAGTGAAAAGTACTAATAAAGAATACAATTTGTTTCAGAAAAATAGTGCTTTCAAAAAGTACCAAATAATTTACTCGAATTTGGCCCTACTTATTACTCGAATTACAAAATAATATAGGAACAGCCTATTTTGTGTAAGTAAATAGACTACTTTTTCAAATTCAAAAAAAAAACATTGTCTCAATGAGTTCGAATAAAATTAAATTTTCCGTTTTTCCCTTTTTGTTACTTTTTTCCCAAGTGAAATGCAAAATTTTAATTACAATAAATATTACAGAGTTAGTCCGTAATTTAATAGGAATAATTCAATAAACCGAAAAAGTTTTCTTAATGTGCTAAAAAAAAGTACCTTAAATATATGTTTTATCCCTCTTACACTCAAAAAGTTGTCTCATAATTTTGGGAGATGTTAGCAAAATATTTATAAAAATTTTATTATAAAATTTTGATTTTGCACATTTTTACCCCTTAAATGTACGAATTTTAAAAAAAAAGCTAATTTTAAGAGTAGATACAGGTGGTTTTAGAATTTTTCTTGTATCACTCATATTGTGTAAGATAATTAAGATATCCCTCTTTAGTGGACCTACATAACCAAAAACACATATACTGTCAAAATTTCATGATTCTAGGTTCAGCCGATTGTGCTGTGCGATGATGAATCAGTCAGTCAGTCAGTAGATGAATGAAAATTACGTTTTACAAATAAAATCTAGTTTACAAATATTTGTATTTATCTTGATATGTCGTATGATTTGATGGTGATTATACAAGATTCTTACTTATCTTACACTAAAGATGATCATCTCTTCGTCTCTATACTTACAATGGTTATTCATATAATAGGTACATTTTGACTGTAGAGTGTTTTGAAACTTCGAAATAAATGCAAATTTTACTAAACGATAAAAACAAAAATCAAACGATTGTAGTTGAAAATCAAAGAGTATTTTTTATCTAAGTACACTTGAAAGAATTTCATAAAAAAGATAAATCTATAGACATAAATATCAACATATAATGTGGGATAACAAAATAATAGGATAAAAATAAATTGTATTACATTTAAATTATAAATTTTGAACTTAATAATATCAAAATAATATGGCTGTAATATAAGTATAATTTTAAAAAATATTTAATAAAACTTAATATAAGTTATTCGTAGGAAAAAGGACTTAACAGTATTAGTAGGTTTTTTGTAAATTTAAAAGAAAACAGTTATTTAAAATTTTAAATTAAAGAAAATTGTTGCTTAAATTTATTATCCTTCATTAACTTTCTGTCATTAGTTTTCTTTAACAATACTTTCAAAAAATTTGTTAACATTAGTCACTTTTTAAATCTTATTTTTTTTCTAGCTGATTTTTTTTGTAAAAAAAACTCTTAAGAAAATTTAAACTATTTATTTTAAAAATAAAAAGACAGTCGGTAAAAAGGGTAAAAAAAACTCTAAAACAATTTATAATGTTAGCAGACAAAAAAAAAAAAACAGCAGAATGCTATATATTGACCATTAGATTGTAAACTCATAAACTCTAAGTTTTTATTCTTCTTTGAATATTCCTTTGGACTGGTGTGGGGAAATATTCACAGCTTGAGGACTTTTCCACATAAAAGAGTTTAGAACTTTTTATACCAAACAAAACAACATTTTGTTTAAGTTTAGTGAAAAGATTTTATACTTTTTATTTTGTTGCTGCCTTCTTTTGTCTGTTTGTTTTCATTTTGTGTTGTTGTTGTTGTTGTTGTTGATTGTGCAACAATTTTTGCCATCATTAATCTTTTGTTGCACAAAGTCAAACAACACACAATGACTTTTAACATTTTGTGGTGAAAAGTGGAGGAGGTGGGTAGAGAGAAAAGAAAATAGTAAAATGTAATGGAATATTTGGTATAAAGCAATTTTGCAACAAAAAAAAAAATAATTCAAAATCATTATTACTGAAAAATATTTTTATTAAAATTTAAACTAATATTTAACATTATATTTACTTGTAAACAACTAAATAGATAAAAGTCACCAATGACCATCACTGCAGCTGCTTAAATATGTTCAAGAGCTTTATATAAAGTAACTAAAAGCTTTCTATTATGAATTTCCCCTTTTTAAAAATAATTTTTTTTATATATTCTTCCGACAACATTTTGCAATACCAAGAGAAATATACATAAATATAATAATTTTAAATTATAATATAATTATAATTTTTTTCACCATTCATTAGGACTTTTGTAACAACTTTTAAGTTGCTTAATTTACTCTAGTAGTTTTTACATTAAAATGAATGAAATTTTTATAAACAATTAACTTAACTAACTAACAAGCTGCTGAATTCTATTATATAAAGTAGAAAACATAAGCACTGAGTACAAACAAAAAAAACAGACCAAAAAATATATACATAAATGTGATTTTTTTCCCTGTTCTTCTATTCAATCGCTGTTAAGTACTTTTAACATAAATATTTATATAGAACAATAAGATAGTTGTTGAAGTGAAGAAGTAGTTTATTTAATATAATTATTTCCTTATAACACAAGTAGCTTGTAAGTTTTTTTTTTTAGTAGAATGAGAAAATGTGTATAAAATTTTAAATATAGAAATAATTATTTGACAAGTTTAGGGTAAATATTTGTTTATATGTATATATCGCTCATTTACTACAAGACTATTATAGTTGAATAAGTTTTTTTAGGTTGAATATTATTGATTTTGCTATTAAGTCTGTCTGTGTGTCCTTTGTACCTTAAAAATATATTCTAAAGGAAATTTGATTAACAAACCTATTGAAAATGGTTAAAATTGGTTCATTATTATTAAACATAGGGCTTCTCCTAACCTCATAATTATTTAGAGATCGGCAAAACTTTACATATAGATCAAGTATATAGCGCCGGTTTTCGTTATGATCAAATCTCATTTTATGCCTATTGCCATACAAAGTGCCGTTGAGAAAATGACTTAAATATCAAAATTTACAAACAGAAACAAATATCGTACATAAGAAACTTAAATATTGACGAAAACTTCTCTATCAAACTCATATTTTCTTAAATGCCTTTTATGTCGACTACTTGTTTAAATATTTTGGAATAAAGATAAAAAACAGATTAAATGCTTTATTGTTTAATAAAAACTCTACATGCTTGACATAGTCACTCGTGTAGTGTATCCTATAGTCGGACATGCCCGACTTACAACTTGCCGACTAATTGTTAAAATATTTTGGAATAAAGATAATAAACAAATTAAATGCTTTATTATTTAATAAAAACTCCACATTATTAACATAGTCACTGGTGTAGTGTATCACAGAATTGAACTTGTCCGACTTACAAAAACAAAATTCTTCAACAATTGATGTTTTAACCAACAGTGCGTATACTCATTAATTAATAAATAAAAAACGGAATATTAGTCATACGCATGGATGTTCTAAAGGCTATCATATGGTCGACCATGCTCGGCTTTCTTATTTGTAATTTTTATTAAAATTATTTCACAATTGATGTCTTAAACAACAGTGCGTATACTCATTAATTAATAAAAAATTAAATATGGATGTACTAAACTCATTGTTATATTTATGCCGGTTTCTGTTGTGGCGCAAATAGTTAGTTAGTTAGTTAGTTATTTAGTTATTTAGTTATTTAGTTATTTAGTTATTTAGTTATTTAGTTATTTAGTTATTTAGTTATTTAGTTATTTAGTTATTTAG
>NC_060950.1:16035344-16036860 GCF_022045245.1 Lucilia cuprina
TCAGTTCTAGTTCAGTTCTAGTTCAGTTCTAGTTCAGTTCTAGTTCAGTTCTAGTTCAGTTCTAGTTCAGTTCTAGTTCAGTTCTAGTTCAGTTCTATTTCAGTTCAGGTCAAGTACACTTCTAGTTCAGTTCTCCTTAATTTTTAGTTCAGTTCTAGTTCAGCTCTAACGCAAGAATTAAAGCTTGATGATACAGTCACACCGAACTAAGGGAAATGTGCATATTTAGTTGTAAGTACGGGAGTAACTGTTAGTGTAAATATTTTTTGACACGCTATAAAATGGATGAAAGAAAAACTTTTTTGCAATGCAGTATAGTTAAATATACCTATTTGCTTCGCAATAGTGTTGTTTTGGTATTAGCTCGCCTAGCCAAAGGTTTTAGGGATCTTTATATTCTAAAAAATTTTCGAATTCTATAAAACTTGGCTTTGTGTAAAATATCTTTGATCGTTGATTATATTTTTAAATGTTTTTGTTTATTAAATTTTTTTCAAATCTTATAATATTTCTTAGTAAAAGTTAGGAGAATTTTGTTTCCACACAAACCGAATACTAATATCGAATTTCCTAAATACATACAACACCAAATTTTTATGGGTTTATTATAGTCCCATACAAGAAAAGTTATTTAGTGTGTTGTGTTATTTATTAATAATAAAAGCTAAATATACATATTACACCTGAAACAAATTCCACACCCACATAGTTACTACTAACCTAGATATACATACATATGTACATATGATCTTGTTCAAAAGAGCTTTACAACTAACTCATATAGGAACCTTTAATTCCATATGGTTTCTGTGCATGTTTTGTATAATAAGAAACAAATGCATTATGTTGTAAACAATTTTATGAGTAGGTACCTAGATTTTTATTACCTTTTTACAATCTCTCAGAAAACAAAGAAAAATATAATAAAAAGAATAATTCGGGGTTTTAATAGTACAAGAATGTATAAAAATAAACAGGTGCTGGTGCACATGATAATAACTTATTAAAAATTATTTTTAAAGTATGTATAAATATTAAAGAATGTTTGAAGTAAGTTGGATTTATGTATGTCTGTATAAAAAATTTGTTATGTTATATACAAATTACTTTGTGATGCGAAACTACAATGTCTCAAAGATGACAACTTATGGTTGGATTTGATGACAATTAATGAGTATATTAAAGTAGGGTCCACAACAGAGCTTTCTATAATATGCTATCTTGAAGCAACTTATAAACTAACTTACTCGCACTACAGTACGTATGATTATTATTTATCATTAAACATATTACACATACGTAGAGTGGAATTACTTATTATGAAAAATAGAAATTTTTGTTCGTTAAAATAATTATAAATATAATTTTATTTAGTATTTAACTTTTCATAACTTTTCATAAAAAATATTGATTTCTAGTACTTATTTTTTATATAAATTAATAAAATTAATTTATATATAAAATCTTTCCAGATTAATACCATATGTTTAATTTTATAATTTTTCTTCCTCGATCA
>NC_060950.1:16036960-16041365 GCF_022045245.1 Lucilia cuprina
GACTATAGAATAGTCTATAGTCTGGACTATAGAATAGTCTATAGTCTGGACTATAGAATAATCTATAGTCTGGACTATAGAATAATCTATAGTCTGGACTATAGAATAGTCCTTAGTCTGGACTATAGATTACTCTATAGTCTAGAATATAGAATAGTCTAGAGTCTGGACTAGAGAATAGTCTAGAGTCTGGACTAGAGAATAGTCTATAGTCTGGACTATGGAACAGTCTATTATCTGGACTATAAAACTGTTTATAATCTAGACTATAGAATAGTCTAAAGTCTGGACTATAGAATAGGTTACAGTCTGCATAGAATAGTCCATAGGGTGGAATATAACATAGTCCACAGTCTGAAGTATAGAATAGTTGATAGACTGTACTATAGAATAGTCCATAGTCTGGACTATAAAATTTTCTATATTCTTTACTATATATTCAACTATAGTCTGAACTATAGAACAGTCTCCTGAATTTAAATTTCTTTAAAAAAGTTTCTCATATTAAAAATTATTAAATTAATTCTTTTATATTTCTGCATTTATTAAAAAAACAATTCCTCCTCTATATTTACTTGACCTTTCATGATTATTTCTATCAAATTGTTTTTGGATAAATATTTATTTAATTCTAAAGAATTTTACAATTTTTCTTTGTGTTTCTTTAATTTCTGCCTTCGATTGCCACAAACAGTTTTCGTAATTGTATTTACTTAAAATTGAATATTTCATAAGAAGAAAAGAGACAACAAATAAAAGTAAAACTTCTACTACAACTTAATTAGCAGTGCGTGGGAATAATGTCAGATTGACCAGATATTTTCTTTTATTTTTTTCTGAAATCTTTTCTAATGTCAAAGTGTTTTGTCTTTTTTTCTTTTATACATAAAGAAAGTATTTAAGGATTTAATGTAAATAGACATTTTAAGACAGTTGGTAGGGATGGTGGGTGTTGTGAGAATTACTTTTTGTTTCTTTATTAAAGATTAATTGCGTTTTATTAATAATAAATGATTTTTGTAAATTTTGAACATTTTTTTAATCAAAATATTTTAAATTTTTTAACTTACTTGCAACTGGTTATTCTTGCGCAATTTCTGAAGTATTTTAACAGTTTGGTGTGAATTTTAACACTAATTGGTAAAAATTAACAACCACTAACCATTTACGAAATATATTTGCTTTAAAAATAACATAATTTCTTCATATTCCAGAAACATTTTATTCCATATCTATGCAATTTAATTACTTTTTTAAAAATTTACTTTATTTCATTTGAAGTTATATAGGATTTTCCGAAAATGTTAAATGTTTGGAGTGTAGAAGAGCCTACAATGAGGATTACTTAACAGTCCGTGGTGTGGATTATAGAAGAGTTTATAAAATGGACTTTGGAATAGTCTATTGCTTGATATCTGGACAATGGAATTGTTTATTCTCTGTACTATGGAATATTATATAGTCTGTACTATAGAATAATCTATAGTCTAGACTTTAGAATAGTCTATAGTCTGGACTATTGATTAGTTTATAATATGGACTAAAGATTAACCTGCCATTGGATCAGTTTATATTCTTAACTACAGATCATTCTATAGTCTTGACTATAGATCAGTCTATAGCCTTGACTATAGATCAGTCTATAGTCTTGACTATAGATCAGTCTATAGTCTTGACTATAGATCAGTCTATAGTCTTGACTATAGATCAGTCTATAGTCTTGGCTATAGATCAGTCTATAGTCTTGACTATAGATCAGTCTATAGTCTTGACTATAGATCAGTCTATAGTCTTGACTATAGATCTGTCTAAAGTCTTGACTATAGATCAGTCTATAGTCTTGACTATAGATCAGTCTATAGTCTTGACTATATATCAGTCTATAGTCTTTACTATAGATCAGTCTATAGTCTTGACCATAGATCAGTTTATAGTCTTGACTATAGATCAGTCTATAGTCTTCATTATAGATCAGTCTATAGTCTTGACTATAGATCAGTCTATAGTCTTGACTATAGATCAGTCTATAATCTGCACTATGGATCAGTCCATAATCTGCACTATGTATCATTGTATAAAGTAGTCTGCATTATAGATCATTGTATAGATTGGACTATAGATAGATCAGTCTTTAGTCCGAATCTATAGTCTGGACTATAGAATAGTTTATTGTCTAGAATACAGATCAGGCTATAGTCTTCTGGACTATAGATCAGTTTATTGGATTATAGATCAGTATATAGTCTGCACTAGAAATCAGTATTTAGGCTGGACTATATATCAATTTTTGGTCTGGATATAATCTGTAGTTTGATCAGTCTATAGTCTGGACTATTGATCAAAGTCTAGACTATAGACAGATCAGTATATAGCCTGGACTTTAGATCTATTTATAGTCTTGTCTGGGTTAATGCCAAAAATTGTATTAACTCGACTATTCTATACAAAGGACGTTTCAAAATCTTAAAAAACACACGATATTATCAATCAAACAGAACATGATGTTGTAGAAATGATAACGATTCGTTATTGAATGCATAAACATTCATTGCTGGAATAACACAAAGCGTGTTATTGCGTTGTTGCAAAAACAACAACGGTGCGTTGTCAAAATGAAAATTGGGTGGTATGTTTATGACATAAACTTTATGTTCGGTGCTATAATTTTATAAAAATTATAATTTTAGCACTAAATTATTAAATTAAAAATAAACTATTCTAATTTAGTTTTAAACTATTTCCCATTCATTCAATTTAAGCTTGAAAAAAATTAATAGAGAGAGTGTTAGCACCAGATTATTTAGCTATAAAAGTTTTCAAAATAAAATTATAATAAATTAAAAAATTATTGAGATTTCTTTTAAAATAAATAAATGTTTATGATATCTTTTTTTACCTTTTTATAAAAATACTTCCATTATTAAAAGCAATTTCAAAATTATTATTATTTTTGTTTTCCATAAATATTGCTTTGATTTTTGTCACGTTTCTTTGAAAAGAAAATAATAAGAGAAAAAGAGCTTTTTTCAACAAACGGCGGGAAAAACAGTTAAAATGTATAATTTTTTTTATTTTCTGTTTCGTTGGTTAAATTTATTTATTTTTTTTTTTATTTATAGGTTAAAACCATAAACTCTTCAAGTATTCTAATTTTTTTCAGAATTATTACCAGCTGACACGCACTTGCTAGTTTTGATTGAGACTTTTAAGACGTTTTTTTTTCTGGAATTTAATGGGTTAAACTTGTAAAGATTTATAGATTTTCTGGCGTGGGGGGAGTTGTTTTTTTTTTTTTTTTTTGATAAATTGAGGTTACTTTTTATATATAAAATATTTTTCTTTAAGACATTTAAATTATTACTTTTTGTTAATTGGCGTTAACGTGGATTTTTTAACAAGAGCACTTTTTTAATATTTTTTTCGTTTTGAAGATTTTTTCTATTTTAGTGATTTTTTATTTTAGCGATTTTTTTATTTTAATATTTTTTTTCTCGATTATTAATTTGTACTTTTTTATCTTTTATAAAAATATATATTTTATATTACTTTTGTTGCCTTTTTTTCTAACAATTATTTAACAAGTAAAACAGCAGAAATTTATTCTGTAACTTCCGCGTTTTTTATGTATTTTTTTACTTCTTTCTCTTCTTCTTTTTCTTCTAATGCCTGCTGCTGCTGTTTGCTCAACAATATTGCTTCGTGAATTTTCGTTTTGCCTTAAATTGGCTTCGTAGTAAGAAAAAAATAATTCTTTTTTTCTTTTTGTAATAAAATTTGTTAGGATTTTTTTGAAACGATTTTTGGTAAAAAATTTTCTTTTTTTTTATATATTTTACAAATTTTCTTTAAAAAATGATTATTTTTTTAGATTTTTATATAAATTAATAATAATATAATTTATAAGTTGTATGTATTTGTATTTATTTTTGTTTAAATTTTTGTTAGATTCTTTTTTCTTTGGTGGTTATAGTAAGAAGCCAAAGTGTATATTAACAACGTCTCGCAAACTGAGGGTAGCTTTTTCAGTTGTGTGTTGTATACAACAAAAAAGTGTTTTTTTCTGTTGTTGTGTTTTTCCGTTTTTTTTTTCTTACTTTTTTTTGTAAAGGTTGAGTGGCAAATGTATAAAATGTTGTTTTTGTTGTTGCTGTTTCATACAGTGTAAAGTTTTGCAGTGGGCATCAGCAGAAGAAGAAGAGAACAAAAACACTGACTGTATATCTAATAGAAATGTTGTCAACTTGGCGATTTTCTTCTAGATGCTTCGAAATTGATTAAAGTCTTTAGAACAGCATTTAGTCTGATCTATAGAACAGTCTTTAATCTGGACTATAGAACAGTCTATAGTCTGGACTATAGAACAGTCTACAGTCTGGACTATAAAACAGTCTATAGTGTGGACTAT
>NC_060950.1:16041465-16050745 GCF_022045245.1 Lucilia cuprina
AAGATGCCAATAATCAAATTTTTCTGCAGGATTATGAAGTAAAAAAATACCATTTACATTTGAACAATAATACCAGCTACAAAACATTGTTTCAATTATTTACAAAAAGCTATTGTTTTTATTTTCTAATAATAATTGCTGCCATTAACTAGATTTTTTCATTCAGCTATTTTGCTTGCGGCCAAATACAAATACATACAGATTTAGACCACAATTATATACAATTTACACATTTACCAAATTGAAAGAAAAATATGAACGAGAGAAAAACAAAACAATTCATAAAATAAACCACAAACAATACAATTAATTAAAACCATTTATAACAGAAAATGTAATATAATAAAAACGAAATTAAATGTAACAGAAATATAAAATTAAAAATAACAAAATAATTGTTGTGATTTTTATGAATTTTAATAAAAAGAGTATTATTTTTTTCCCTTATTTTATTTGCAGTAAAAACGAGTATTAAAAACTGGATTAAAAGGGAAACATTAGAAACAGTGGTCGAGAGGCAACATTAATGGCCCTTACCAAAATTTGGTTTTTTATATTCAATTATTAAAGTTTGGTTTGATACTCTTTATAAAGAGTATAAAACTGTTAAAGATTGCACAATTATTAATGATTTATTAGTGGAAATTTTATGAAAAAATCTACAATTAGTCGTTTAAGAAATCCTAGAAATTCAGTATGAATGTGCAAACGAAACTTTTAAAAATCATGCTGCGATTATGGACACTAACATTGGCTGTCAGTCTAATAAGTCTACAATTAACAACAGCCAGCACGTTAGAAACAACAGCAACACCAGCCTCTGAATCAACAAACATAGCAACACAAACAACAAAAGTGCTAAGACTAACAACAACAGCCTCAACGATACAGTTAAGATTACATGATAGTGATAGTGATGATGATGCAAAAGATAAAACAAAAGTTCTAACAACATCAAAAGAATTGACTAGTAGAGAACAGGAATCAGCAGCATCAACTACATCTTTCACAACCATTACATCTTCAATATCCACCCTGGCCTCCTCTAATGCACCAGCCACCATTACCAATGAGGCCAAGGAAGCGTTAACAAGAAAACAAACAGCAGCAACAGCAACATTAGTTGATGATAATGAAGAACGTCAAGAGGAAAGCCAAGAATATAAAATAACAGATACTACAACATGGCAGTACAAAAACCATGATAAATTAGAAGGGGAAATAAAAGAAACTGATTTAAAACAGGTCACAGAAAGTGTTGAAGAACAAGAAGAAGAACAACAACAGCAGCAGCAACATCAACAACAAGAGCAAGAGCAGATAACAACGGAAGTTAACTGGCGAAAGGAAACGGATATGCACAAACAATCAACGGGAAATACCAGAAATGCAGAGAATGATATAAAAATTACAGCAACAATAGCAACACGAATACCAACACATACAACACATCCTACTACTGCCAGCAGCAATATTCCAACTACAAAGCCTGTTGTAACAACTACAACCACAACGTTAACAGGCATAAACAGCAATACAAAAGAAAGTGCATATACAGATGTAGCTGCCACATTCCCTTCAGAACATCAAATACCAGATCATGTTAAACAAAAGGAAATTGCAGGTGATAATATTAAGTTTACCACTTCACTACCTTTAAATGGTGAAATGGAAGCCATAACCTTGAATTTGTCACCAGACATACAAGCCATGGAAGATTTTAAACCCTTAATTAAGGATGCCAATGAAAAATTAATCAAAGAGCGCACCATATTCTCCAACAATGATGATTGGAAACAGAATCTCATGCCTAACGAGCTGGAATATGAAAGCAATAAACCGTTGATATCCAAAACCTATGAACACAATATTAACTGGAGTCCTTATCTGCATCCAGCTACTCCAGTTACTGATTTTACCGGTAAACTATTGCAAGAGCAGGATGGAGTTATAACAGAAATTGAGCAAAAATTCCGTTTAAATGAATTTGTTAATACTGAAAGCAAACCCACTAAGGATCCCTCTTCCACAACAGCAAAATCAACTGTGGATCGTACTCAAACAACCACATTTTCCAAAGATCCTCATTTGGCTTCCTCCTACTCAGTGAATCATGAAATTTTAGATATTAACAAAAATCCCTTATTGAATCGAACTCCAGTGCAGTTTATTGAAAGGCGTGTTAAGAAAAGTTTTGATTTTCCCATGCACCGTGTAGCCAGTGATGCTCTACATATGCAGCAACATTTTGACTTTGCAAATACCAAATTCAACAGCAACAATAATGAACAACAAAATGCTCTCGACACCAACAATGAAGATGGCCAGCAAAAGGAAGCTGATGCACCTCCCCGTCCTCAACCGGAGTTTTCTACAACCAAATTTTACAATAGCAAGGAATTGTACAATGAAATGTTGCAACATAAAACTAAACTACAGCAGCTATCACAAACTCCCTTGCCACAGCATACCAATCCCTATGAAAAAGATATACAAGATCTCAATAATAGAACTCCTTCTCTGGCTCTGAATAGTTTTGCGGTATTGCATTCTCCTAAAATAGCCAAACTAGAGGAAATACATGATTTGAAAGAACCGCAACAACAGAAAAGTTTGGCTATTAAAAATGTAACCGTTAAGGCCACTAAGCATAAAGAGTTAAATGTTGCAGCTACAACAGTTAATACAACCAGCACCTCTATCACTAATACTCCAGTTACCCCTACAAAACCAGCAGCTACAAAGTACGCTTCAATGGCTAGCGCTACCGAGATGCCTTTAGCTGCTTTGGTTAAAACTAAAAAATTTCAAAAAGAATTAAAACGAGCTAAGCTGTTAATCAAATCAATGATGCCTTTACAAAATGCAACAACAGAAGTCATCACAAATACAGCCAACAACAACAGCATTAATGAAGATAAATCTACCAGCACGCTTTTACCACCACAAGCACAAACTCTATTGGAAACCAAACAAACAAGTCATACACCATCTTCAATATTATCTCTACCCTATACAGCAGCTGCAACAACAACATCATCAACATCGACTACAACTAGGCCTTTGCCATCATTATCAGTCACCTCCACAAATCCGCCCAAAACATCTTTACGACCAATTGTACGTCCACGCATTTTAAGTCGTCTACAAGAGAAAATCAATTCTTTAGAATGTGAATTGCAAAATCTGCCACAAGATTCCCATTTATGGCGTGGCAACGAAACGCATGAACTGCTCCTACCCATAATGGTAAGTATCATTATTTGTGTTCTTTTTTTTTTTTTTTTGCTTTCTGCCTTGTGTATAGATTTTCCATTACAGTTTTTTCGATGCAACCACAGGGCTTTAGTAGTTATTGCTTTATTTTTCTTCTTTGTTGCATACTTAAAAGGGTTTAGCAGAATTCACGTATGAAGAATTAAACTTAAATTTACATAAAATTTTTATTTTCAACCCATATCTATTTAAATATTTGTATTCTCACTTAAGTACATTTTAACATATACATATCTGAATAGTGCATAAAATATCCAATGTTTAAAATTGAGAGCCTCTTTTATCAGTCCCAATAATGCATATATTCATAAGTGTTCGTTTCTATACGAAAAACATGGTTTCTTACAACTATATAGATAACTCTACAACTATAGATTAGACTATATAGACTAGACTATAGACTAGACTATAGACTAGACTATAGACTAGACTATAGACTAGACTATAGACTAGACTATAGACTAGACTATAGACTAGACTATAGACTAGACTATAGACTAGACTATAGACTAGACTATAGACTAGACTATAGACTAGACTATAGACTAGACTATAGACTAGACTATAGACTAGACTATAGACTAGACTATAGACTAGACTATAGACTAGACTATAGACTAGACTATAGACTAGACTATAGACTAGACTATAGACTAGACTATAGACTAGACTATAGACTAGACTATAGACTAGACTATAGACTAGACTATAGACTAGACTATAGACTAGACTATAGACTAGACTATAGACTAGACTATAGACTAGACTATAGACTAGACTAATGACTAGACTATAGACTAGACTATAGACTAGACTATAGACTAGACTATAGACTAGACTATAGACTAGTTCATTCTACAATGATTTAACGTGAGTGATAAAGATAATAATATTTCGTAGTCTGTTAATACCCTACACCTCTTTAGTGGGGAGGGTATATTTGGTTGGTGCTGATGTTTGTAACGCACAATAATATTGATCCTTTACCCACCTTAAAGTATACCTATCGGCTCAGAATCATTTTCTGAGTCGATTTAGCTATGACCATTCTTCTGTATGTCCGTTCAATCAAACTTCTGGTCGCAATTTTAAAGATAATGTTTGATTATATAATTTCTCGCCCTTCCATAACTTCTTACTTGTTTTTGTTTGTTTAATGTTTTAATTTTCCATTGTATAAAAAATTTTTATCTTTTTAATGTTTAAGTTTTATTTTCGACGACACTGCTATGAATCATTTTTTTTTTTTTAACTGATAGAAATACCCTACTCGAGTATAAATAATTCGAAGGCTGTGATGTTTGATGAGATTTTAAAATAATTTTATAATAAATCTTTCTTTCGCATTGTAAAAAATAACAATTCAATAATTAAAATTATTTGCGCAGGGCTTTTTGGTTTAATACATTATAAAATTACCAACCTATTGTAGGACTAAGTTCTGTATTATAGGAAAAAACCTAGCAGTAAGATAGGGCAGTTTCGAACTAAGTATTTACTTATAACTTGCATACAAATAGACATTCAGTAAGCTAGTTCAAAATTGCAATGAATATTTTCGCTTAAGGTTCTTTAAGTTCTTAATTGAAAACAATAGAGCGAAGACCGTCTCCGTTAGTGCCTACAAAAAAAAAAACGCTTAGATGGCTATAGACTTAGACATATATTTATACATAGTTACTGCTGGTAAATACAAAAGTGTAAATACTTATACTCCCATCAGTAATAGAGTATTATATGAACGTGAATGACCGAAAATACTTTCCTGTTTGTTTTCATTTTCAGTCCATTTCATGGCTGTGACTGCAAAAAATTCAAATGTATTTTTTTGCATCCTCTCGATTTTCTTTTAGTTATATTCACATTTTTTTGAAAAAGTTTTCCAACTATTGTTCTTTGTCTATTTTATTTTATAGCTTGCTTCAGTTAGTTCGTATTTTCATAATATAGTGTAATGATTGTTGTTGCCTATAACTAGTTGCTTAGTTGCTTTATTAAACGTGGTCAATTTACAAAATTTTCAAATACTGCTTACACTTAGGCATCAAAATTTTTTAAAAATATAAACAAGTTGAAATAGAACTTAATTAATGTACATATTTATAATAAAGTAATTTCTGGTATTTGCTATAGATATAATTTTCTCATATCTTTATAAAAATAGAAAGAAATTTTTATTTAATTATCATTAACTTAGAAACTAATAAATTATTATTATAATATGCAAATTTTCTAAGATTTTCCATTATTATCTAAACAAACACAGGTGTTTCTCCAACTACTTATATCTATAGTTTTCAACCTTTTTCTTAAAAAACTTTTCCTATCATATAAAAATATTTTACAAAATAACTATTATTATTATTATTCCCTTTTTAATACACATGTCTCATTAACCCTACAAAATATGATCCCATACAGAAACCTAACCATTTGTAAAATAGAAAACGAACAACAAATTCTACAAATTTGTTTGAAAATATATTTTCATTTGAATTTTCTTATGCACCAACAAAAAAACAGAAAATTTTCTTTTAAAAATCCCTAAGATAATAAATGAAATAATATTGTTAACATTTTATTCAATTTATCTAACGAAAGGAGAAAAAAAAAACTTGCAAAAAAAACTCATAGCAAAAATAAACTTACAATTCGATTATACAACCAAATATTTACACAATTTGTTGTTAAAGAAATGGACAGTCAGAAATTTCTGAATAAAAAACAAACAAAACATTGTAAAAAGTTTTTTGTAAATTTTCTTTGGGTTGAAACTCCAAAATAAAAGGATGAACAATCTGTAAGACACCCTAAAAAAGGTCTTTCGTAAAAAGTTTTCAAATCTTAGAGTTATAGTAAGACAAAAAAAAAACTCTACCGGTTAACATATCCTTCCTTTACACTTTACACACAAACACACACACATGTAAATGTTTTCTGTTAGTTAAATAATAATAACAATAATGATAATAAAAAAAAATAACAACATTATTATAGTTATACATATCATTATTGTTTCTTGTAAGAAAAAGAAATTTAAATTTCTTATTTTAATAGAAAATAAACTGACCGGAAATTTCTTTAGTTTTTATATGTTATTTTGTTTCTCACTTCCTTTTCTTATCTCCTGTGTCTTCGGAATTATTGCAACTACAGGCAAAATAATAATAAGAGTTTGTGGTAGAGTGACCCAAAAATTAACAAACTTTTTTTAAAACTGTAAAAAAAAATTGACAGAATATCAAGCAATATTTCTATAGAAATTTTAAATAAAAACAATAATCTATGCAAACTTTTGTTATTTTTCTTTAAAAATTGTCACAGAAATACTAATATGCAAAATTTTTCCAAAAACTGATTAAAATGATGCTCAGAAACTGAACAAATATTTGAAAAAACTTCCAATAAAAGCTTCAACTTTACAAAGGTTGCTCACATATTGAAAAACTTTTTAACAACAACAAATGCTCAGAAACTAAACAACTTTTACTATGAAAAGCTATTAATAGTCTGGAAAATATAGTTTATTTGTTATTGCTATCATAAGCTATTCATTTTAAGTTTTATCAAGTTCTACTACGTAAAAATTGCTCATACTCTGCACAACATGTTCAATAAAAAATCGCCTACAATCTGTTAAAATTCTTAAAAATTTTCCCAGAATCTCAAGGATATTTTCTAAGAAAAGTTACTTAGAGACTGTAAAACTCTTTTACATAGTAGTGATCAGAGGTTGTAGAACTTTTTCTTATGAGTTGCTCAGAGTCTGCACAACTTTTGCTTTGAGTTGCTAAGAGTCCGCACAACTATTTCTATGAGTTGCTTAGACTCTGCACAATATTTCTATTAAACTTTTTTATGAGTTGCTCAGAGTGTGCACAATTTTTTCTATTAAATGATGATCATAGTTTGTACAATTTTTTTATGAGTTGCTCAGAATCGGCACAACTTATTACATAGAAAGTTGATCAGATTTTGAAGAATATTTTATATTGAAAAAAAACTTTTTCTATGATTATTTGCTTAGATTTTGATAAAAATTTCTTAGAATCGGAACAAAATGGCCTAGAAAATTTGTTCAGTATCTGAAGAACATTTTCTACAAAAAGTAGTTTCTGAAGAACATTTTATATAGAAAGTTGTTTAGGTTCTATAAACTTTTCCAGGACAAATGTCTGAATGTCTAAAATTTTTTTTGATATCTTCTTTAAAAGATATTGAGGGTCTGAACATTATTTTCTATTAAAAGATGCTGAAAGTCTGAACAACATTTTCCAAAAAAAAGTTCTTTCTGTGATAATTTCTTCAGAGTCTAGACAACTTTTCCTATGAGAATTTTCTCAGATTCCAAAAAAATTGTTTCTGTGAACATTTACTCAGATATGAAAGAATGTTTTTATGGAAAACTTCTCAGAATCTGAACACAATACCTCAGACTATGAACAACTTTTCCTATAGAGAAATTGGTCAGAGACACTTTTCTTATAAAAATTCTAATCAGAGTCTAAATACCTTCTTCTATGAAAAATTGCTGAGAGTTTGAACAATTTTTTCAATGAAAATATATTCAAAGTATAAATAGATTTTTCTATAAAAAGTTACTTAGAGTTTAAACTAGTTTTTCTACAAAAAGTTGCTAAAAGTCTAAACAACTTTTTTATGAAAATTTGCTCAAAGTCTAAACAACATTTTCTATAAAAAATTTAAAACAAAATTTTACAGAGGAGGATTCTAAGGAATTCCGTTTATAAAAATTTTCTAAAAAGTTTTTCTATTAAATATTGCTCAGGAACTGTAAATTTTGTTGCACTTCCCAGAAATTAATTCTCTTTCAATTTACGAGAAAATTATGCTGGCTTTTTTACAACATTTTCTGAGATCTATTCCTATATTATATTTATTCTAAATTTATTTATTTATTTATTTATTCTAAAACATATTAAATTAAATTTATTATCTTCACTTTCCATTCTCCTAAATTCGCTTTCCTTTTTTTTCATAAGTTAAATAAAATAATAAAAAATATAAAATTGAACTTTCTTGTTGCAAGTATTATTTATTTAAAAATATCTTGCAACACTTTGCTATTTTTAGTGTCTACAGGAGGAGTATTTTACTGGATTTTTACACTTGCATAAACAATACTAGTGTTTGTTAGAGAAAACAAAACAACAATAACAGGAAATGTTTTAGCATGTTATCATCAGTATCCGTTTCCGTTTAGCCAAGGGTAGTTTTACAAAACAACACTCTCTTAGTCTTAATACACACATACATATCTGTATATACAAATGTAGTTAAGGAAGTGTTCGAGTGTTTAGAACAACATTTTTTTTGTATATTTCTTGTTTTTCTTTAATACTTTGTACATTTTAACTTTAAATTTATTTTCTTGTTTGTTACATTTTGTTAAGTTCAGCACACATCCTTTTTCTTATACTTTGTATTTAATTATATATGTATGTATGTGTTTACCTATTCAAGATGGTGTCTAACACAATTATAACTGAAAAGGACTAAAAACTGTAAAAGAGTTAAGACTAAACTTTATTAGTGTATGTTGTCCATTATTTTAATTCTACAAATTTAATAAAGTTTGTAAAATTTAATAAAATCCTTAAATTATTAAATATTTTATGCCATAGATAACTAGTTATTTCTAATTTTTATCTATATAAATATATTTAATAGTGATTTAATATTTATTAAAAACATGCTTAAATGCATTTTTTCAAATTCCATTGAAAATCAATTATTGTCAAATTTAAGTTTTTTTTTTACACTTCACTTGATTGCTAAATGGCTTTCATAAATATAGTTGAAACTGAAAAACATTTTGAAATTGCGAAAAAATTTTATTTTAATTGCATAAAGTAGAAAATTTATTTAAAATTTGATATGAAAAGTGAATAATATAGACCAAGTACCAATTAAGGAAAATTAATTTTTGAATTTAAATTATTTTATCAGCAGCATTTTTCATGGATATTTTTAAGTTTAATTA
>NC_060950.1:16050845-16052209 GCF_022045245.1 Lucilia cuprina
ACACACATAAGTATGTATGAAGTACTCTACTACATAATACCATTCATTCACATGTATGTATGATTGATATCCTTTTAACGTGTAATTAATGTTAATTATACGCTCCGGTACTTGTAACCTTGTATGAAAAGGTTGAATTATCATTTACTCTTACACTCATAGGAAGAATTTGTTTGCAAACAAATATGTATTTATCAATAAAATCTTTTTTGTGGAAGAATTATAGTGGAAGGAAGAGATCTGAGTAGAGAGCCTATGACATATGAATCATGTGACTGAAAATGTGTAGCTAATGTATCTAAGACTTGTTAAAGCAAATCCTAATAATGGAGAATTTTATTCTATCATTGTAAAGGTAATAATGAGGACATACGAAGAATGGTGCTCTTTAATGTAGAGATATTGATTTAAGTTAGTTTAAAACTTTTCTGGTGTACGTATATATTTATATATACATATTTACCTTACTCTGCTTCTTCACAATTAAATAAAATTACGACCTCCAAATATATTTTAATATGTTTTCTATATCGTCTATCTTCTTTTCTCTAAGATATAAAACAAGTTAATAAATACATTATTTAAACAAATTTAGCTTAATCAACTCAAATAAATATTTTAATTTTTTACAGTTCACTAATCTAAAATAACTAAAATTCATCGTTAAATACATTAACCCTCATTTTTACCACATCAGTTACCATATAGCTGTATAGAACTGTAAATATTTTTATAACATTTTATTATAAGTATATACATCGTAAAGTATAAGAAACTTAAATTTGAGACTAGGGTAAGTAAACATGAAACTTTTACTAAGAGTTTCTATTATAAGTATATGCATACTTTTGCATATATATTTTGTTAGATTTGTTTAGGAACAAGAAACTATGCTGTTAACTGCAATATTTAACACTTTTCCTATTTTACAAAAAGATTTATGTTGCCTGAAGATTGCAATGATAAACTAGAAATTATTTGTTGATGGACTAAAAAGAAATTAGTTATGTAATAATTTGTATTAGTAAAAAAGTTTTAGGATCTTAATTATTCCTACAATATTTATATGACATTTAATATAATTTGAAAAGTGGTCGTAATAGGAAAAAATATTTTTTAATAAAAAATATATGTAATAATTTTACTAAATAAAAATATTTTTTAAATGCTTTTATCGAAAATGATTATATAAAACAATTCAAAATTGTTTTGAAAGTATTTATGTACAAATTGTAAGGAATTTTCTTTTTTAATTTTTCTCACTGCACGTTCTATTGGAAAGGAAGAGTATGCTAAAACATTAAATAAATTTCATATGTACATATGTGTTCTTTAGCCAAAAATGATTAAATTCTAATTTTTTA
>NC_060950.1:16052309-16053555 GCF_022045245.1 Lucilia cuprina
AGAACTGAACTAGAACTGAACTAGAACTGAACTAGAACTGAACTAGAACTGAACTAGAACTGAACTAGAACTGCACTAGAACTGAACTAGGACTGAACTAGAACTGAAATAGAACAGAACTAGAACTAAGCTAAAACAGAACTGAAACTTTTTTTAGTTGTTTAGATATTATTTGGACTTGGAAAATTCATATAAGACCAAATAAATATTTACATAAGACAGAGATTATGTCGTTTTCATCAAATATTTGATGGGTTTAAACATACATAACTTTAAAATAAAATGTAGGTAGTTTTACAGCTTTTAAAAGCTTTGAAAACTACTTCTTTTAGAATAATGTTTTAAATGTTTTCTCTTTTTTATACATTTTTTAAAACACCGATATAATTTTCTGTTTTATCTTCTTTTTTGTTTGAAAATTAAAAATCTTTTATTTTCTTTCGTTTCCTTTCTTGTTTCTAACCGCTATTCTCTATTAACATCACATGCTTCCAACAACTCGACGTTTGCTGTGCGTTGCTGATGTTAATGTTTTCTATGGCTGTTTTGTGTTTGTGCTCTTTATCTATATGTATATGTGTAGTGCACACAACACACAGGTGTATCAAGTAACACGTTCCGGACATGAACATTGTGATGTTACCGAAGGTATACTGTTAGATATCACACCACTCATTGTGGATGGTAGAAAGTTGGTAACACTATACGATAAGGACCTTACCGAAGGAGTTAACTTGTTAATTGGTGAGTGGAAGAAATAAAACAACACAAATACGGATAAAAAATATTAAAAAAATAACAAAAAATACTTAAATTGTTTTCAAACAAAATATTAGGAGTTGGGAAATATTTTAAAGAATACCAAATAAACTTAACCTGGAATACATCCCTTGTTTCTAGAAGTACATATACAGATGTTGTTATAGTTACAAAAAACTGAAACTATTATTCAGATTTACACGTTGTAGGCATGAATAGTTACATATTTTACGTACTGGTATATCTTCTGAGGCTGATGTATACATATGATCATACGCAACACTGTTTATGGTTCAGAGTTTCACTATTTTATATACTTAAATATACATATATGTGTCTGTGGTTTTACGATTGTTATGTCCATGTCTATTATTCAAATATTCTAGTTCAGTTCTTGTTCAGTTCTAGTTCAGTTCTAGTTCAGTTCTAGTTCAGTTCTAGTTCAGTTCTAGTTCAGTTCTAGTTCAGTTCTAGTTCAGTTCTAGTT
>NC_060950.1:16053655-16057505 GCF_022045245.1 Lucilia cuprina
AACGTATGAATTCTGGAATTCGTTGATAAAACTCAAAAACATAAATTTTATTTATTTACTTTATATAGAAGAGGATTTCACATTAATATAAATAATTTCTAACAATTGAGAAAAGCTTTATTAACAAAATTTAATAGAATTGAATTTAAAGAAGTGGAAAATTATAGTTTGGTTTGTTTACGAAGAAAAATATTATAGAAAAGAAATAATATTATTAAAAAAACATCCACTTTTATTCGATTAACCGAAAAATTTTGAATTATCCGATTATTAATCGGTCAACTTAAAGCGAAATGTTGTGTTCGATAGAGCTCTTTGAGACATATGTACATTTTTCCTCATCCCTTAATTTGTGTTAGAATGATCCGTTTTTTTCAGTGACTATATTACAACTTAAAACATAATTTGTCCCACTGTGTTCCACTGATTTCATTTTACGTTTTACTCCTTATTCTGCCTTTCTGACATTCACCATTTCATAAATATGACAAATATAAATTATTTTGTATGTAAATTGTATTTCTTCTCATTTAATTGCCGTTTTTGACACAAGAGAAAAAAGAAATAAATTCACAAAACGTAAATGAAGTAATATTTAAGTGAGTGGAAATTAACATTTCCAATCAGATGACAAAAAAAAAAAAACTTGCAATAAATGACATTTTCTTATTTACTTTGACACAGAAAGAGAATTATAATGTTTTTATAGTTATTGTCGATGTGGAAAAGAAATATGAAAATTTCATTATGAGTAAATGTATTATTTTACATGAAGAATAAAAAGGTGGGTATTAAATGCGCTCATAAGGAAAAAATGTGGAAATTAAATTATATTCATTAAGGTGTTTTTATTTTTCATAAAGGCTAAAGATGACAGAATGTACATTAAAATAATCATATAGAAATACTGAATACCATTTTTTACTGAGGAATACATGTAAATAAAATAAAAATTTTATCCGATTTGAGTAAAAGAAAACTTATAAGAAAAAGTGGTGAAAAACAATTTAATTATTCGAGAAGCTGATGTAATTCACACTTACATACATAGTTGTACACATTATATGTATGACAAAAAGAACTTCATAATTGATTATTGTGTAAATATACATATAAAATATTTTTATTAAAACTCAAGTATAAGTAAATGATTTAAACTTTGACATGTGTATTTTTCATAAGACTTTGATACTTAAAAAGGATTTTAAATTACTGACAAATGTCAGTTGATAAAATTTAACAATAACTTTAAAAGTATATAAAATAATTTTAAATTAATTTAGTTAAAATTAATTTCTTCTACATATCCTTTTGTTATATATTGAAATATTGTTTTAGCCAAATTCAGGTGTATTGTAAATCAAAGGTTTCGTTTTTTTTTTGTAAAACGTATATGTGCAAAATAATTACAAAACTTTCGCTTCTTATCATAAAATGTATTAATCTAGATTTGGTTGATATTACGAAAAATGTAATTTTTATTGTAAAGTATTTGTTTTTTTTTTTTAATTTCTCTCATTAAATTCTTATTTTTATTAAAATACTCCCAACTTCTGACCAACTGTGCGTATACTCATTATATAATAATTAAATAGTATTCATACGTACTGCTGTTCTAAGCACATTGTTTGATTTATGGCGACTTTTTTCGGACAATAGTGAGTTAGTTAGTTAGTTAGTTAGTTAGTTAGTTAGTTAGTTAGTTAGTTAGTTAGTTAGTTAGTCAGTTAGTTAGTTAGTTAGTTAGTTAGTTAGTTAGTTAATTAATTAGTTTATTGGTTCGTTAGTTAGTTAATTAGTTTATTGGTTCGTTTGCTATCTGCATAAATTCAGATTTGAGGCTTAAAACTTACAGTTTTTCCATTTTTTTTACAAATTCATTTTAAAATTTTTTTATCCATTTCCCCACTAACATCATCCACTCTCAACTCTTGTTTAACATTCCCTGCAAACCAAAAATCTAATTATTTTACAACCATTACAAGATAAGATTTGTACACATTTTTCTGTAAAATTAATTTGTTTGTCAATATACTGCAACATGTTGCCCTTAATTTACTAACAATAGATTCGTATATATATATACATATGTACACAAATGTACCCAAAACCAAAACCGCAATTGAAAAATAGAAAATAAAATATATTTTTAAAATAGAAATGCAGTTGCAGTCGCACTAAATAAAACAATCATAAACAATTAAACCGAAACCACTTAAAAATGGTTGAGTGAAGTTTATACAAATACAAACGCATAAAAAATAACAACTGAAAACAAATTAAATTAGAAACTATCTAGGAAAAACAAACGGTATGATTGATCCCATGATACACTAAGCTTTATAAGAGTGTTCATTGAATATTTAAGTGTTAACAATGAAAATTTTCTGTTTTTTCAAAATATCATTCAGTTCTAACTTTTGGAAACGTGTAAGCATGGACGAAGGTAATTACAATCCCAAGCTCCTTTTTGCCAAAATTTACATTGAATGTTATCATAGATCCGCTGCTCATATAGTAACATATCTCGTCATTATTTGTTGATGTAGGGTGTTGCAATTAAAATATACAGCAACTTATAAAATCTTAAAATTTCATTATTTTTCTTAGACAATAAATTGTTTGCTCTTGTGATAAATTTCTTACTTAAATGAAATCTTAAGTAAATATTTTGTCCACACCCAGACCAAAGGTTTCAAGAGTGGAAAGCGGAAGGAAAGAACGACACACAGTTAGTTATACGGACGAACTAAGTAAAGTACACCAACATAGAATTATTAACAATACAACACAGTATCTGTTTGTTTTTCTTGATGATGTTGAGGGAAATATGACAAATGATGATGGTTGTAAGATGATTTAGTACAAAATATAAGCCAACAACCAACAATAACAAAATCTTCTTGTAAATGATGAATTTACTGCAACCCAACTGAAAATTGCAACTAAACTGCTGCAATAATAAATAATTATTCATTTGTCTCCCCACAGAATACAAAGATAGATAGATGAATGAAGGACTCGTTGAACAGTTATAAGTATAGAAATGAAACATGACAATTGTTTTTGTGTGTGTGTGCATCCTCCAACAATGACAAACTACAGCATCGAGTACTAATTATAACAAAGTATTTGTTTATGTATCTCCTAAGGTTACAACTAAAAGACAACTTACCTGGCTGACAGAAACAACGAAAACCATCCTCTTGATCGACGCATATACCGTGAATACACGGTGATGATTCACATTCATTTAGACTGTGTTGACACAGGGGACCCGTATAGCCGGGAGTACATTCACATCTAGAAGTAAATTGTAATAATTAATAATTATAATTGCAGTAATTTACTGTGTTTACGTGTTATTTAAGTGAACATTTGTGATTAATGTGCATTAAGTGAATTTGGTTTACATATCAAATTTTAATTTAAATATGACTAAGATTAAGTATTACACGCAGGTTGTAACATCGTATTTCAATTTATATTTTTCTTCTACTCACCTAAAATGAGTTGAATTTCCAACACAACTGCCTCCATTCATACATTCGGCTGGATTACAGGGATCCAATTCATATTGACAATTTTTACCAGTGTAACCTTTAAAACAAAAAATTATTGTTATTAGTTTACACACATTTTAATTGCACTTCTGCAATTATAGTACATTAATATTTTATAGGGGTTTACGAGAATCTACAACTAACACCAGCACCTACAATTTTACCTTTAACCTTGGTGAAGTTCTAGTTCAGTTCTAGTTCAGTTCTAGTTCAGTTCTAGTCCAGTTCTAGTTCAGTTCTAGTTCAGTTCTAGTTCAGTTCTAGTTCAGTTCTAGTTCAGTTCTAGT
>NC_060950.1:16057605-16060986 GCF_022045245.1 Lucilia cuprina
CTAGTTCTGTTCTAGTTCTGTTCTAGTTCTGTTCTAGTTCTGTTCTAGTTCTGTTCTAGTTCTGTTCTAGTTCTGTTCTAGTTCTGTACTAGTTCTGTTCTAGTTCTGCTCTAGTTCTAAGTTGGTTGCGTATGTGAAATATGAAGATTACTTAATATGTGCAGTTCGTTTAGTACTCTCAAGTTTTTGTAAAATTCAATAAAATCTACAAAAGACTAAGTTTTTCTCATGTATAAAATATATATATTTTTCTTAATATTTCGATCCTAGAAATTGCACTTAAAACTATGCCCTTTAAATTTAGAATAGTGCCACACCAACTCAATTAAGAAAATTGTGTTATTTATACACATTTTCTACTTCTCCAATGTTTCATCCTCTCGGATCATCTTACTTACATTATTTCAAATAAAAAGGGTAAACAGAGTAAAATAGCTAAACAAGTAAAATTTTGTTACATTGCAATAATGTAGCAAGTTAAACAACAACAATTTGTAGCAACAACGACAAGCTCTTGAACAAGAACAACTAACTACTGGCTGCAGCATAACCGGAGGCAAAGGAGGAAAAATAAAAAAACGAATAAAGCAAAAATAAACAAACGGCAACTATAACAAGCCACATAAAAATACGGAACAGATTGAAAAAATCCAAGGCAAATTATAAAAATAAACCAAAAATTAAAAATTGTTTGCAACAACCGATGGCATAGAGGTAAAAAGAAAAAAATTGTACAACAAATGTGCATGAAATAAAAAACATCCTTTTTCAAAGATTAAAAAATATTGAAAAATATAATAAATATAAACGCCAGCAACGAAAGACAAAAAATATAATTAATATTATATAAAAGCGTAAATTTCATACAAGCAACAAAATTCCATTGACAAAGATCCAACAATAGATGTTGGATCCTGGGAGCAAAAAACAAAAAAAAAAAACTGATTTATGCAGATTCTGAAGCACTTACTCATAATGAAATGTTTAATTTAGACTTTCTGGTTATACTTTTTCTAATAAAAAATAATGAAAATAATAAAAAATACCTGTTTATATTAAAAGTAAGGGGATAGGTCAAATGAAATCTACAACAAATGTTGATGAGTTGTATTGAATTTAATTTAGTTTCATATATAAAAGTGACAAAAACTTCAATTTATATGGACACAACTTTAGAATTCAGAGTTCTAGTTATACCCTACACCACTTTAGTGGGGAAGGTATATTTTGTTTGTGCTGATGTTAGAAACACACAATAATATCAATAATAGAATAATTTTCTGAGTCGTTATATCCTTGTAATCAACTGCAGGTCGCAATCTTGAAGATAATTCAATGAAATTTATTTCATCATTTTATATAGTCCCTGGGATGTAGCCTATTGAAAAAGGTTAAAATCCATTTATTATTTCACCTAATTAAACTAAATCACATTTTATTCGTATAGAGGTGTAGGTTATTATATGGTGGGCCTCGCCCGACTATAACTTCTTACTGAACTAAAACTGAACTAGATCTGAACTAGAACGAAACTAGAACTGAACTAGAACTGAACTAGAACTGAACTAGAACTGAACTAGAACTGAACTAGAACTGAACTAGAACTGAACTAGAACTGAACTAGAACTGAACTAGAACTGAACTAGAACTGAACTAGAACTGAACTAGAACTGAACTAGAACTGAACTAGAACTGAACTAGAACTGAACTAGAACTGAACTAGAACTGAATTAGAACTGAACTAGAACTGAATTAGAACTGAACTAAAACAGTACTAGAGCTGACTAACTTTAGAATAAAAATGAAAATTTCGATAATGTTCGTTTATTTTATTAAAATTGAGCCTTTTACTCATAAAACATGTTTTATAAATCTGCAATAATTTATTGCGAATGATAACTATTAGTATCCAAGGAACTTATTTTCTTTACAGATATTTCAAATTGTACACATTGTGCGTTAGTCTTTTCATGATTTAATTTTTTGTATAAAAACTGTATATAGATTTTGGTTGCCTTTTTCGCGACATTGTACAACATGTCTTTTTTTAAACGTTATTTTAACAGCAAATTAAATTTTGCGATATTTTTACAACTGCAGTCAAAAGTGTATGTTGTGTATGTTCCTGAATAAAATTTACCTTTATTTGACAACGATTGCCCGTATATCCTTTGCTGCAATGACACTCATAGCTGCCAATATGATCGATGCATTCTCCGCCATTCTGACATGGATTCGATTCGCATTCATTATATTCGAAATTGCAAAGTTCGCCTGCAAAACCTGAAAGATATATGAACAAATTGTTGGAGGAATCAAGCTACAACGTATAAAATCAACTAAAATTTACACTGATGTTGCAAAAAAGAAACACATCAAGATAAAATTGATATGAACTGCAACAATATAATAAATATACAAGAAATCAGGAAAAAATGTAGGTAGAGCGAAAAAGATGAATTTTTATACACACAATACATCATAAAAATAAATACGAGTCAAATCTTTACTTTATGTTGGGATGGATATAGTACGCGGTAACAATGTTGCTTAAAAATTCATTTGAATTGTATAGAGGGAGATGTGATAAGAACTTCTGTTAGAAGAGCCAAGTGTATGAACAATATTTAATTTTTATATTAAATGTATATAACTTTAGTTCAAAAAAGCTCATTTATAGTTCACGGGCATCTTCTTTATTTCTTTATTTCTTTATTTATTGTTTTCCCTTATCACACCACCTTCCTAATGTCAATTATGTATGTGTATGACACAGCAATTCGAGAAAGCAAGACATTTTTAAGGATAAAAATAAACAAAAATAATATTTCACAATGGAGAAATAAATACTGTGTGTGGAGCACATCATACTCCTTCAAATAGTCGTACGGATATAGTTGCATTCAGCATTCAGTTTTCGAACGGCAAAATATTATTGTAGTTGTTGGCTGTAAATATTTGTATCTTTATTTGTATTTGTACAAATGGAAATGATTTTTAATGAGATTTATGCAGATGATATGTTGCCATGCCACAAAAATGATTTATGAATACACCATACGGAATGAAGCTTAAATTTGTAGTTTATTCCCTTTCTCAATAATACAGACTCCCCTGTATGGGAGAATTTCGCTAGTTATTGATGGAGGTTAAGAAGTGATTTAAGTTGTACTGAATCACTACATAGTTGGAGGAATGTTAAAGTATGCAGTATTTAGAGGAAATAAAGCAAGTAGAGGAAGGATGAAGGAAGTAGAAAAGTGAGGAAGCTAGTTTACTTACTAACTTACTAACTTACTAACTTACTAACTTACTAACTTACTAACTTACTAACTTACTAACTTACTAACTTACTAACTTACTAACTTACTAACTTACTAA
>NC_060950.1:16061086-16062310 GCF_022045245.1 Lucilia cuprina
CTACACCATTATAAAGGGGAGGAAATTATGAGTTTATGCTTATGTAACACTCAAAAAGATTGGTTCTACTCTCAGTTTCAAGTATATCAATCGTTTCAGAGTTTCAGAGTCTTCTGATTTCTCTGTCTATCTGTCATTCCCTGTCGTCCATCTATTTTTTTAAGTAAACCTTCAGCAACCTTCAATATTTTTTATACTTTTCACACCCAAAAATACTTTCATAATCAGCACAACTTAAAAGGATATAAAGAATAGTACTTTTTTTAATTTTGGTTCCGAATAATTTCTTAAGTTGATAAAGTAATGTCTGTCTATCTGTTTATCTGTCTGTCTGTCTGTCTGTCTGTCTGTCTGTCTGTCTGTCTGTCTGTCTGTCTGTCTGTCTGTCCGTCTGTCAATGTAAACCTTTTTATCAAACTACATTTACATAAAGTCTGCTTTAAAACGTTTTATTAAAGACTTATAAAATAACCGCCATGTTCATAAACTAATTTTTATTTTATAAAGGATTTTTAAATCAAATTTCGTAGGAATATTTTGTTTTATAAACCTTTTATAAAATAAAGTGCTGTTTAAGAATAAGGGGTTAAAAATTATTTCCTATATGTGTGTATTTTGAAAGTATTCTATTTAAAAATAATTTAACATATTTTTTCAACAATAACATAGATATATATCATTAAAAAAATTTAAATTTTCTTTAATATAAAAAAATTAATAATTAAAATATCATTAAAAAGTTTTATGGTTTTTTATATTTTTTTAATAGTTTTTCTTTTAACAGCCACAAAAGGTTCAGAACTAAACAAATAAAGCCATAAACATAATACTAATTGTTATTTAAGTACCATTTGTTAGTTAGTATATGTCTAAATACACAAAAAACCAAAACAACAAAAATAACAAAATCTTAAAAAAATATAATTAAAATTTAAAAAAATATATATTTCATTATGTAAATGAGTATTATAAACCAGACAATAATGACACACCACATACATCACACACATGCCCAGCATAAACTTTTATTACCATGTAAGGCAATCTTATCTTATTTATATATATAAAAGAGTAGAGTTACTGAGTGACTGATTCATCATCGCACAGCCCAAACGGCTGAACCTAGAATCATGAAATTTCGACAGTATATATGTTTTTTTGTTATGTAGATCCACTAAGGAGGGATTTTTGGAAATTTGCACATTTACGAGTAAAAAGGGGAAA
>NC_060950.1:16062410-16064688 GCF_022045245.1 Lucilia cuprina
GGGGATGATCCAGCTCAAGCGTTATGGTTAAATTTTGTTTTTTTTTACTAATTTTCTCAGTTGCCTTTTTCTTAATTTTAATATTTTGTATAAAAAATTTTAGATTTGGGTAGAAAATTTCCCTTCCCCCTCTTGTATCCGCGCCTGTATTAATAAAAAAAATATTTTTTTTTCTGTTCTCACCCAGAAGCAGACTTTTTGAAAATTATGTTTGCAATATATTAGCTTAAACGCAGAGAAAAAAAACATAATTCAATATGTTTACTAGAACTATACTATGTTCACTGTAACAATATATTGTTATTAAATACATAAACTTGTTATTTTTAATAGATTTCAATAATTTTTTTTATGAACACTTTTCTTTTTCAGGTCAATTATAAATGTGAGTATGATTCACTGAAACAAAATTATTATTTGAACAACTAAATAAAGATAAAATTTTAAACATATAAACATACAAAAACTATTATATGTTATGTTGTTATATGTTATACATATAACCTTTGTATGTTATGTTGTTTTAAAGTACCATCATATGTTATGTTGTATATGTCTGCTGTTACAACAACAAAACGACTTTAGCCAAACACAACTCATACATATTATTTTTGTAAGTGGGTGTGTGTTATTTATGAGTTGAAATATGTAATTCTTATTTGGTTTATAGCACTGCATGTATAAGTATTCCATTTTGTATAGAATAATGTTGTTATGTTTTTGTGGAGCTAATTGAAATTTGTGAATTGTGTTAGGAATTGCAAATAGTGAAGCTGTAATTTTAATGATTCAATAAACAAAATAAATCTGATTTTGATATATATTTTTTAACAAAATTGTGATCAAATTGCATTCCATAATAATGTCACGTAAAACAATATTATGATAAATTTATTTTATTATAATTATGATGAAATATTTAAACTGTATTTAATGATATCATATATTGAAATTGTTGCAACAACTATAATATGTTTAAATTAGAATAGTAATTTTAACAATAATACGTTTCTCTTTGAACATGATTACCACAACCATGTTATTTTTCTGCGTGCATCACGGATATAAATTGAAGGACGATATAAATCTGAAGTCGTTAGTCCAAGAACAATTTTGGTTTCAAAAAGTACCAAAATACTTAGAGAAAGTTTGGTACTTTAAAGTACCTGAACTCTAAATAATATATTTTCGAAATTTTATAAAAATTTTTAAAAATTTTCTACTCTCCCCATTTAAACTGTAAACCATTTTTTTAAAAAGGACGAAACAGATATGTGATATATTTGAAAGCTAATAAAAAGAAACTGGTCAAAAAACGCATCAACGCATTAATTTTGTTGCACATGTTTATAGTGTCCTTAATATTGTGCAATAACAGTCAGTTATGGAAGTTTTGTCAGAAAAAGTTTTTGACCTCTAAACTATGTTTTTGACCTCTAAAAAATTTAATTCTGAAACAGTTTTTCTGTATCTACCAGACTTTTGTTCAAATATGTTGAAAATTTTAAATAACTTTAAACAGAAAACTAAGAGAAAAATTTTAAAATATTTTTTTTTTATTTTGCAAATGAATAGAATTTCCCATTATCAGTACTATTAAAGCCAAAAACTTGTATTAGTTATTTTATTATTAATTTTATTATAACTAAATAAAATAGCAATACATACATATACAATAGCAAATACTCTTTTTTTTTAATTTATATAAAATAAATAATATATAATTTTTTTTTTTTTAAACAAAATGAAAATCCAAGAAAACATATAATTATTATTACTATTTTAATTTTTAATTTAATAAGAGCGTTTTGTAAATTTAACTAACCAATTATTACTATTCATACCAAAGGAGCTACCATTATTATTATTAATAATATTATTATTATTATTTTTCGTTTTAACCAAAGCATTAACAAGATTTTTTCTACAACTAGCAACGCCCACCATCCTTACACCAACAGCTGTTTTAGTAGCAGCAGCAGCATAATCATTATTCTCTTTCTCCCCTTTTAACAGGGATAATTGTGTTTGGTTAACGCTCACTGCTTTAGCTGTTTTTGCTGACGTTGTTTTTAAATTGTTTCACTGTATCAGCGGTGAATGTTGTGAATTTTCACTAAAATCTACTGTATAATACATATCGTTTTCCAAGTTCATGGCCAAATGACGTTGAAAGGGCCGCTCGTTTAATTGACCAACATGTGTATGTTGTTGTCCTGTTGTAGCCGATGACGCTTTTGCGGTTGGCAAATGTCCAACACTATTTCTTTGTGACGAT
>NC_060950.1:16064788-16070149 GCF_022045245.1 Lucilia cuprina
AAAAAACAAACCAAATGCTTTATTTTTTTAAATAATCCCCATTTTTTACATACATACTGACTGGTGTAGGGTATCATATTGTAGGGGTATTTTATAGTAGTTTTTTTTCAAATATTACTTTCGAAATTTTCTATAATGCGGAAGCTAAATGAATAAAACTAAAAATACAAGCTTCTTACTAAATGCGAATATAACATTGACGTGATATTGTACGTATAAAATTAAAACACTAAACAAATTTTAATCAATTTTAATTTTCTATAAAAGTAAACAAAATTTTTATGGTTACCACAACAATATTTTCTAAATTAGAATGAATTTGTATTTTTTTAACTAAGTTTTTGCTGGGTACATATGTGTATAAAGTGTACATATTTAAATGAATCCAACTGTATACTGCATGTTATTAAAAAATTTAAAATAAATTAAATTTTGTATAGTTTTATTTTATGACCACACACACACACACAAACTTTAGTGGATTTTTTTTATGACATTTCTAAACTTTGTTTTAATTATGTGCATTAGAGGGATTCAGTAGACAATTATTTTGATAATTTTTAATTTCTATGTAAATAATAATAAAATAAATATTATTTTAACTATTTAATATTATAAACATATATTTATAATAATCATCTTGATGTTATTGCTGAATATTTATTTAAATATGGCAGGATTTTAGAAAATTTAATTTATACAAAAATATTGGCTTAAATAAATCCATTTTAAAATAGATAGTTTTATAGGTATAAAATGTTATTATAAAATAATTAATAAAATAATATGTTTTAAATATAAATAGAAAAATATAGTCGGTCAAATACGACTATATATGTAAACCTATTCTGGCAGGTGAAATATATGGTTGGCATTAGGAGAATAAATATAACTATATAATCAAATAACAAGACTATAATAAAGACAAAAGTAAAGACCTAGATAAAACTAGTTAACGACTCACAACTCATTAGTCTCTTGTTATGTTTTTTATGCAATTAACAACAATAATCCAGGCTTTAGAATATAAAGATCATTTTATTGCCAAGATTATTATCTTGGCAATAATATATACTATATTCAGGACAACAAAAGAGACTACATCTGAAATAAAGAATAGGCTTTAATCTAAACTAAGAATGATGGGATACGTTGGTGGCTCTCTAGTTAGCAAACTCATTCGTGAGAGAATGGTTTCCCTCCCTGATTTCATTGATAATTTTGTTCTTGCGGTCTTCTTGTAAACCATCCTTATAAAACCGGTCACGTTAGTCTTTGGAGTCAAATAGAAGGTGTTGTACCAATGCCACTTCCTCTTCCTACAAAAAGCTTTACAAAATAAGTTGGATAGCCCATACGTTCCGACACACATATGTAAGTCTAATCATACTGTGCCCAATAATTACACTTAAACCGATCATGTTTACTAGTGATGCATCTCATAGAAAGTCTAGATCATGGAAAAGTGCTCTACCAAGATATGTTAGTATAAGCTTTTGTCGGTCTTGGCAATCGCATAGAATGTGTTGTAAAAATTTCACTTCCTCTTCCTAAAAAAAGCTTACACACATCTATAAGTTGAAGGGCCCATACGTCCCGATATATATCCAATCACACAGTGCCCAATAATTGTATCAGATTAAAGCATATTAAATTTTTCACTAAGAGACAAGAGAGTCTTAGTACTTTCTGTTGTCAAAGTGGGTGAAAGCATTATTGATATTCCATAAGTAGTGATATTGGACCACCTGAGTTCCACCTCAGTCATCTATCAATTTTGATAGGGTCGCGAGGGGAGTGTGTATATCCTATTGCTAAAGAATATAAAATCTAGGGGCGACTCTTTGGTTGCGCATATTTACTCTCATGTAGTCTGGTATAAAAAACAGACAAATTTCAGGACAATAGTTAACTATAATCCGGACTATAAAACAGACTGTAGACTGGACTATAAAACAGACTGTAGACTGAACTATAGAACAGACTGTAGACTGGACTATAGTCTGGACTATAGAACAGATTATAGTCTGGACTACAGAAGAGATAACAGTCTAGACTATAGAAGAGATTATAGTCTGGACTATAGAACTGACTATAGTCTGGACTATAGAACTGACTATAGTCTGGACTATAGAACTGACTATAGTCTGGACTATAGAAGTGACTATAGTCTGGACTATAGAAGTGACTATAGTCTGGACAATAGTCTGGACTATAGAACTGACTATAGTCTGAACTATAGAACAGACTATAGTCTGGACAATAGAACAGACTATAGTCTGGACAATAGAACAGACTATAGTCTGGACAATAGAACAGACTATAGTCTGGACTATAGAACAGACTAAAGTCTAGACTATAGAACAGACCATAGTCTAGACCTATAGAACAAACTATAGTCTAGACTATAGAACAGACAATAGTCTAGACTATAGTCTGGATTATAGAACAGACTATAGTCTGGACTATAGAACAGACTATAGGCTGAACTATAGAACAGACTATAGTTTGGACTATAGAGCAGACTATAGTTTGGATTATAGAGCAGACTATAGTTTGGACTATAGATCAGACTATAGTTTGGACTATAGAACAGACTATAGTCTGGACTATAGAACAGAATGTAATCTGGACTATAGAACAGACTATGGTCTGGACTATAGAACAGGCTAAAGTCTGGACTGTAGACTAAAATTTGAGCTATAGAATAGACCTTATTCTGCACTGTTTACTTGGCTATGGTCTAAACTACAGAATAGACTATATTCTACACGACAGTGTAGGACTGCTTTGCAGTCTACATAGACATTATTATATAGATCTGCATGGACTTAAGAATTTTTTGAATAATTATTTTTTTTACTCCCGGTTTAATGGGAAAATTACTCAAAATTAGCAATTATATTAAATTTATAATATTCTAAGTAACTACAAATCCAATGTAGATTATTATTTAGTAAAAAAAAATTTTTAACCACTACAAATTTGTTGTTTTTTTATTATTATTGACATTTTTAAAATAAAAACTAGTAATATTTTAATAAATATTATTGCATATTAAATTATTAAAATAGTTAATGGATTTCTTTATAATTTGCATATTTTATATGGTTACAATTTTTTGCATAACTATAGTCTGGTTTCATATTTTTGCATAACTAATTAAATAAATTTATTTGCATATTTTTATATTAGTTATTAGATTTTATAAATTTAATTAGAATTTATAAAATTTTTATTGTGGGTATAATCCCCAAGGCTTTTTAAAACATAAATCACTGCGTTTAATAATATTTTAATGATTTTGTTAAGTTGAATGACCCTTCAAACCGAAATTAAATATTTTATGGAATATGTGTGACACAATAAAGGTATAGTAATTTGAGAAACTCTGACACTGTCATCTAATTCAGAAACTAATTTCTAATTTGCAGTAATCAATCAAAAAATGTTATTATTTAATTAAATTTTGTTTTATTTCAGTTTTTCTTTCATAACAAACATACATAAACATTAATATTGCAAAATTTCCATAACTAATTCATACATAAACCATATTCATATCAAATTTCAATACTAAACATAATAAAATATTCATACATTATGAAATATTATAAAAACAATATGAAAAATTACAAAAAAAATTTATAAATTTATTATAAAATAAAACAAAACATGTCTGCATAACACAAAAGGAAAAACTTACCGAATATAAACTAAAATTCAAATTGTTAATTTTACTACAATGAGAAATACAAACAAATGCATAAATATACACTTCATCTGCTCAACCATAGATTTGCATATGCCTGCAACTCTTACCACCGGATATACTATTATAACGGGATTATTTCATATTTAGTTTAAAACTCAGCTAACAAACACCACAACAACAACAACAAAATAGAAGAGAAAAGTGGAAAAAAATGCATAAAACTAAAATAAAAACCCACCAACAAATATCCTTTTAATGCAAGAACCCAAATTTGCATACACACAATTACTTATGGAATAAAAATATATAAAACGTATGTGTATGAGTGCATTGGATAAAAGAAAATTGTTTGTTTTTGATGACGACTAAATAAAATTGTTCAATTACGTATTTAATGCTGCCAACTCAAAAAACATTGCCCGTAAGCAAATGCCTAATGTTATAAATATTTTTTTTTCTTGGTTTGAACAACAACAAAGTTAAGGAAGTTTAAAAATTAAATTTTCGCCGGAAAATGGACTTTTAAAGTTTCACCAAAAATATCAGATTAAGGAGATCTAGGATCCTCTTTGACCGATCTCCTCTTTTATGTATTCACTCTAAATTTGATATTTTGTAGAAAATTGAGAACTTTAAATTAAGGTCAATTATGGATTAAGATTTCAGTCTGATGTTTCCATTGAAAATAAAAGTTTCATACTTTTTGTAGCTTTCATCACAAAAGATTTTGTTATTCCGTTTGCATCACATTGAAATATTGGTCGTAGACCAAAAAAAATATATTATAAGTCCTTTATTAAATGTTAAGACAATCTTGTCCGTAAGTCTGTCTGTCTGTTAAAAACACGATTTTGCCACCACTTTCTATTTATCGTTTGTTTTTATACCCTACACCACTTTAGTTTTGGGCTATGGAACAATAATATTGGTCCTTCAAGTATACAAATTGGCTCAGAGTTTTTCTGGATCGATTTAGCTATGTCCGTCCGTCTGTCTGTCCGTCTATCCATCTGTCCGTCCATGTAATCCTTGTAATTAAACTGCAAGTCGCAACTTTGAAGATAACTCAATGAAATTTGGTATATGATATTCTATTATCTAAGGGACAAAGCCTTTTCAAAATCAAGTTAAGATCGGTCTATTTTTTCACCTAGCCTCCATGCAACAGAACCCCCGAATAGGGCTTGTAAACCGTTTAATAAAACTCCAGGTTGCAATTTTGAAGATAATTCAAAAAAAATTTGACACATGATCTTCTATAGTACCGTAGACGAACCCAATTGAAAATGGTTAACATCGGTGTATTATTTCACTTAGCCCCCATAAAACTGAACCCGCCTAATAGGGCTTTTAAGTTCATCGTTATGTTTAATATACTCGTATCTCAACAAAAAGCTGCAAATCCAAGTTCTACACTAGCCTTGATGGCCCTTATAATATTTTTAGTTATATTCCCCTTATTTGACAATAGTCCCTTCAAAATTTGACTTAAATGTCCACAATTTTATTGAACAATAAAAGGCTTATGTATATTTGAGGCAAGCTACAATTCAACTTAAATGAAAACTAAATCACATTTTACTTTTTGTAACAGGTGAAGGATATTATATGGTCGGCCTCGCCCGACTATAATTTCTTACTTGTTT
>NC_060950.1:16070249-16072315 GCF_022045245.1 Lucilia cuprina
CCAGAAGAAACCGAATTAAATAATTCTAAATTAACTGTTAATAGTGCAAATGGCAACAGCACTGGAACAGATGAGAATTCAACCAAACAGGCCAATGGAAATGGCAAAAGCATACAAGATGAACGAAAGGACAAAGATGATGCTACATGATTTTCAATTTAATTTGCCAAAATCATGTCATTAAACTAAAAGAAATAAATTGAAAGTAAATAAAAAATAACAAAAACTATGCCAGCATAAAATTTTTAGAAGAGAAGTAAAAAAAATGAGGCCAGGCGAGAGTGATATTACAAAAAATTAAAATTAAATTGGAATAAATTGAAATTGATAAAGTTAAAACAAACTTTTTTTAATATAGTTTATAAAATAAATAAATCTCTTTTTATTCTATAAAATAAATTAAATTTTCTTAAATTGTTTATAAAAATAATAAATTATTTATTATCAAACAAATAAATTGTTTATTTTAGTAATACGAAAAAAGCCAATTTGAAAATTGAAACAAAAACTTTATTATGAATAATAAAATCAGAGAGCTTAACGAAATAATTAAATAAATATTTGTTAAAATTAAAATAAATAAAAAAAGTAAAACTGTGTCAGTGTTTTATTAAATGAAAATAATTATTGATTTTAAATTAACACTTTTTCAATGTGTAAATGTTAAAGGTGGAAATTTGGACTTTATGGGGTTTTAGACGTAGTCTAGACATAGACTGGACTAATTTTTCAAGAGTTACAAATGTCCTATTTTCTTCTTTTTTGAAGGAAAGATTCAATATTTTTCCTATTTAAGGACATTTTGTCTTCTCGTTTTACTTGTTGCGTTAAATGCGATAAAAACACTAAAAAAGCCAAAAATAAATTTTTTTTCTTTTGGAATTTTAAGCAAAAACAAATAATAATATATTGATAGAATGTCTATTGCAATGTGATTTATTTAACTAAAATTTATGATAGACATTTTAACATCTCTGCTGATGTATGAAATTTGTATTGTTTTTACTTTTGTAATATTGCATATTTATTAAATAATTACATTTCAATTAACAGAAAACTCAATCTTGGTACCATCAGGCATATGTTGTCAGGTTGTATTTAATTTTATTTAAATTTCACTTTTTTTTTGAAGTGCATATGGTTGGTTTTGTAATTGGATACTGATGCAGATCAAAAGAGTTTTTTGTTTGTTTGTTATTTAATACGAATTAACTGATATTGAGTAATTGATTTGGGCTATTCACACAGTTTTGAAATGATATATTATTATAAGAAGAGTAAGTAATTTATTTTTAAAACATTCATACTACAACTATAGTATTTTTAGATATCTTTTAAACCTAAGATCTTATAGCATAACTTTAGGCTTTTCGAAAAAAAAGTAGCTTATTTGTAACGCGAAACTTTTAAAATACTGCCTTGAATCCTCTAAATATTTTTGTTTTTATTTATTTTTTTATAAAACAAATATAACATGAAATACATTTGTTTATTACTTTAGGTATCTGTCAGTTATTTGCTTGACTGTATATCAAATATTTATGCGTTTCAAACAAATGACATAAAAATTAATTAACTGTTAAAAAAAAGAAATGTGTAAATACAAGGTGATGTATAAAACAAAAAAAATGCATTATATTAATCGATATAAATAAATAAAAGCATATCAAATTAACCAACTTAATTAAACTGTTAAGAGAATATGTATCAACAAATATCATAAATAAATTAATAAACAATTTAAACGAATTTATTGCAATGAATTTAATGAATTAGTTTGATATGAGAAAAACATAATGTTAATGATATATTACAAAAAAATAAATAAAAAAAAACAATTAAGAGTTTTATATTCGACCATGACGAATTTTATATATCCAGCATCAAACTATAGCCGAAAATAATTATTTCCTAATAGCTAAACTTTATGAATTTATGAAGCGATGCTTTTGTTATTATCGACAGAAGTAAATTCATTTTTTGACGGTTGTTGGGTCAATTATTGACCAAGCCACATAAAATCTGGTGGAAAGATTTTAGTTTTTACAAAACTTATTTATGTTGCA
>NC_060950.1:16072415-16074943 GCF_022045245.1 Lucilia cuprina
TTTACAAAAAATAAAAATTTTATAAAAGTAAAAATTTTAAAAATATACTCATGGTGTAGGGTATTATATGGTCGGCCATGCCCGACTATACTTTCCTACTTGTTTTGTACAGAAATCATCTGGAGAAATATCAATAAATTTACTATTTTCTTTGTGCAATATTTTTTTTTTAATATCAGTTCATTTAACGTATTGGAAGCTTGGTTATATGCAAAATATGCATGAATTATGCAATTGCATGTTTGATTAGAAAAAGAAATGAATGATATTCTATTAATCTTTTAAGAACCGCTAATTAAAAAAAATTGACATTGTTCTCTTTAAACTATTGTCGTTTTTTAGTTCAGAATATTCCTTTATAATTTTTTTGTTTTTTCTTAAATAAAATGAAGAACAAACACTTTTCTTTACTGTCCTTCAGAGATTAATTATTTTCTAAGCTGCTTTCTACACATTCCTACAAATTGTTTATTAGTTGTGTATATAAGGTTGTATATACCCAAAAGGCTGACCCGGAATTATGTGAACTTCAACCAACGAAATTGCAAGCGTTTTATGTTAAAATATTTGTTTATTTTAGAAAAATATGCGATGTTAAAGGAGATTTAAAGAATTCCTCTAACTTCAACTTTTTAAAATTTTAAATATGTATGTATATTTAAGTAGCAGTCTAATATCTGTATATAGATCTTTTATGTAAAAAAATTATATACAAATGTACATGTGCATTTGGTTTCTTTATGCTTAAATAGTTTAACATTCATTTGCATGGCAAATACTCTTATATTTACATTTTCTTTTCTAATTCATTCTTAAAAGACTTCATTTAAGTAAAATTAATAGGGGCTGAAGCAAAAATTAGGTTTCTGTAGGGGAATATGTATTAAAGTTATAAAGTTATAAAGTATAAAGTTATAAAGTTATAAAGTTATAAAGTTATAAAGTTATAAAGTTATAAAGTTATAAAGTTATAAAGTTATAAAGTTATAAAGTTATAAAGTTATAAAGTTATAAAGTTATAAAGTTATAAAGTTATAAAGTTATAAAGTTATAAAGTTATAAAGTTATAAAGTTATAAAGTTATAAAGTTGTAAACTTATAAAGTTATTAAGTTATAAAGTTATTGAGACAGCTCTGTATAACCGTTCAATAAATTTTATGGAAGAAATCTTATATGGGAGGTCTACTTTGGACCACTTCTCATTAAATTTTGTGTGTAGATTTTGGTTCCTATGAAACGTTTTTGTCGAATTTCATAACTATGCGGCTATTTAAATGGAACTTCATATGAGGATAGGGTCAATTATGGACTGATTCTCAGAAAATTTTGATACAAAACTTTTGTTGTTATACAACTTGTGTAGAATTTCGTCGGTTTATTGGTATTATTTAGACAGTATTGATCATTAAAGTGATATTTTAAAGGGGTCCTGAATAAATGGACTATACATATTATATAGTTTATGTATAATTACTTATAATTTGATCCTTTTAACAGTATTTCGCTTATATAGGGGGTCTTGGGGATATCGTATGCCCATATTGGTAATTTTCAAAAAGAGAAAAGTAAAAACGATATATTCGACTATGCTGAATCTTATATACCCGAATAAAATTCGGTACATAGATCTTTGCACGTGGCTAATCTCGTAGTTTTAATCACATGGCTAGATTATTTTAGAATTTAATAAGGACCCTGTATATATAGTTATCTGGGTTCAATACTAAAATTTGATGTATTACAATTGCAATAACAAAAGCTATACATATATCCCTCCCCCATTTTTTTGAAGGTGGGTACAAACATGTGTTTATATCTTTGCATTGATTTCTTTACCTAGATTAGACCGATTTAGCTAGTAAAGAAATCGACATGGTCATTTATATAAAACTTAGTAATGCCAGCTTTAAGAGAGTTATTAGTATACATATTTGACGTAGTTATTAGTTAAAACCCCCAAGTTGGAACGTTGAATGCTAGGACCAATTTGAACCATATTGTGGCGAAAAGATTTACATGGACAGCCAGCCTGACGGTCATGTCTTAAAGTTTTCATGACATTTGTATCTTCGCTCCGGAATGACCCGAGTCACATTCGACAAAATATTGTTAAGACAGTGACAGATATATCATGTTTTTTCCCCAGGAAAGAACTATCGACCACAGTCGAACTATTACAACAACATGTTTTTATCAACATAGGAAGTGACTCGATCGGTGTACTTTTGAGCGTTACATGGGCCGACTAGCATTAGAGGGCGTGTCAACTCCCATCTGAATGAAATACAGATATACCTATAACTGGGAAACTATTACAGCTGAAATCTTAAAATTTTTATTATTTCCTATTAAGATTTATTTTATTGAATGTAAATTGTTTTCTACTTTTTTCACTGCAAATACGAGTATTTTAATTCTATTATTTCAACATTCTTCACCTTTTCGTATGTGGTAGAATAACAATATATACATATATTTTCTATCTTCTTTTGCCGTTAAGGCTCAACATACATATAGTTTTTTCCAA
>NC_060950.1:16075043-16076343 GCF_022045245.1 Lucilia cuprina
CGGTATACTTTAAGGTGGGTATTGGACCAATATTTTTGTATGTTACAAACATCAGCACAAACGTATAATACCCTCCCCACTATAGTGGTGTAGGGTATAAAAAGAAACTCATTTAAAATTTTGCAATTTGTGGTAGTTTAAGATGTTTCCCTTTTTTCTCTTTAAATTTCAAGATCTTTTAGTTTGTGTCTTACTCGTTTTAAAGCTCTAGTTTTTTTAATGGTTTTATGTTAAACTTAAGGAAGCACATTATTAAAATCATGCAGTGATGTCTGGTATTTAATACGTTAGGATATAAAATGTGTATTTTAGGGGAAAATTTTTTTAAGGGGTAAAAGGAAAAATGTGCAAAAACAAATAGACAAAACAAAAAGCATGCCATACATTACCATTAGCATAGAGCTCGGTATGACAGATAAATCCACTGCTGGTATTGAAGTTAATAAACCGCTGGGATATTTTTTCATACGACTGGGAAAGAAAGTTGATTCTACACCCTGTTTTAGTTTTGTATTAAACGGATTTTATTACGAGTTTACAGAGAAAAAGGGTGAGAAGATAGAAAAAGAAATTTTTATTAAATAAAAGTTAAATATAGAATTTTTTAAAAAAATAAAATTTTAATCAAAGAAAATTCTTAATAAATATATTGCTGCATTTTTTTATCGGCAGCTGAATTTTATCCATTGATCAGTATTTATTTGTTTTCATTTATAATTTTATTTTATTATTTATGTTTTAATGTATAAAAATGTTCCCATTTTGTGTATTCCTTTTGCGGTTTAAACATTTATTGCCCAGTTTATTTACCAGTTTTTTTGTTTACATTTTCATATATTTCTTTTTTAATCCATTCATACAAATAATACTTCATGTGTGATTTGTAGTTCAAGTGCTTAACAGTCGAGATTAAATAAATAAACACAACGATCCAAATTTATTACAAGTCCACAAAATGTTTAATAAAGTACAAGATCCAAATCAAAAATAAACATTACTTATTTATGAGGTTATTGAAGACATCCTGTAATTTGTTATTCAAATAGGCAAAAGGCTAGATTATAGACTATATTATAGACTGGATTATAGACTAACCCATAGACTAGACTATAGGCTAAAGTTTAGACTAGACTATAAAATAGAATAAACTAAAGATTATAGACAAGACTATAATATAGAATAGACTATAGATTATAAACTAGACTATAGACTAGACTATAAACTAGACTATAGACTAGACTATAGACTAGACTATAGACTAGACTATAGACTAGACTATAGACTAGACTATAGACTAGAC
>NC_060950.1:16076443-16100688 GCF_022045245.1 Lucilia cuprina
GACTAGACATAGACTAGACATAGACTAGACATAGACTAGACATAGACTAGACATAGACTAGACATAGACTAGACATAGACTAGACATAGACTAGACATAGACTAAAAATAATATTATATTGTAATGTTTAAACAAAAACGGTGTAAAATGTGTACGACATCCATTAAAAACATTTTTAGCATGGCTTGCAGGTACTTATTCTGTTGTTGCGTTACTTTGTTCTATAACTCCATTAATGTTACAAATAAAAGGAAATAACGTAAATAAACAAAAATGCAAAAAAAAAAAGAAGAGAAAATAATAATAATAAAAATAAAACTCACCTCTAATACAACCGCCTCCAGGGCTGGTTGTGAAATATTTTTCATAGTCGTATGATTGAGTTTGGGTGCGCTGTCGGCACGATTTCGTCCCAATGATTGATTTGATGTACGGTTATCGGTCTTACTCAGCACCGAATTATTTGAGGATTTGTGATTTATTTCCAATGCCGAACGTAAAATGTCAACTTTAGAGGCGCTACCAATGCCATGCTTGGGCGAACGTAATGATTCAACATTATAACTGCTGCGACGTATTGATAAATGGTCGTGTATATCGCCCTGGCAAAATATAAAATAAACAAAATATTAACATGAAATTTACAGAAGTAACTAGAAGAAATTTTTCGCAAACAATTGTTTTAGTCAGCGCAAAACCTACTCACCCTTGAACCTCTTGGCAACGATGATAAGCTGCCAATTTGATTGTATTTTATCATTAATGATAAACGCTCCAATGACATTGAGGTGCCCTGTTCTTTGGTTGCAGGTTCTGTTAATTTTTCTGTTTCACCAGTTTCAACTGCTTCAACCTCTTCCTCCAAATCATCCATGTTGTGATCGAATTTACGCAGCCAAACTAAGTGCAGCAGACCGTAAGCAATACCACCCACTACAGCTAACAAACCCATATAGCGGAAAGCGTCCCTGGTGCCAAATTGCCCAATTAATAGACCACCACTAAAGGAACCACTACCACGACCTAGAAGGTATAGGAATATTTTTTTTTATTAAATGTGATATTTGTTTTAAACCTTTAACACAATTCAATTTGTATTGAGCCATAAATATGCCGTAAAAACTAATATGTCGATGTACATTTTTGTATATATCCGTTGGTTCATGTATGTGTTTTATCATGCGTTACGATTAATACAAAAACAATTTTATATCATTCCAACTAGGTTTCATTTCAAATTAAAGGAATGTTAAAATAACATATCAAACAATAGCTGTAAAAATTCTCCCAAAATAAATGGTTCAGACAACCACTGCAATGTTGCAATTGAAATGTTTTCTTTCAAACAAAAAAATTTCCATAAAAACAATTTTCAGAATTATCATATCAAATGATCGACAGGCAGTAAGTAAGAAATAGAGAGGAAAAACCTGGAAGGAAATTCTACAACAACAAGTTTTCCACTTAACATAACTAAGTAGTAAAATTGACAGAAAAATTCATTTCATCTCCAACACATGTGGGGATTGGAAAAACGAAAATATGCAAATGCATAACAAACAGAAACAAATGTTTGAAAGTAAAATGAAAAATTTTGCATGGATCTACGTAATAAACAAAGACCACAAAAATGGAGTACAACGGTAGCAAAAAATTTCAAATATTGTTGTAGTATAATTGCACTTACCCAAACTGAAGTGGGCCATACCCAAAACACCAATCAGTGTGGCCAAAAGACTTTTGGGAGCTAAAATTGAACAATAAGTGGCAGCTGCCACCCACATCAAGTGGCAAGATAAGGCTTCCATAGCTTCAAACGGAAAACACCACCAAGCATTTCTAAACGAAACCAAATAAAAAAATATATATCAAAAAAAAAAAAAAAAAAAAAACAAGGAAACAAATGAAAACAAATAAAACCAGAAATTGAATGAAGACAAACAAATCACATACAATTATCAGGAAAATAATAAAAATGGTAAAATGGTGATATAAACAAATAATACCTTAAGACACGAACTACGCAAAGGAAACGGACATAACTACTTACGCTTATCAACATCAACATTTACATCTACAATTCAGCAAATATTAATCTTGTATTTGTTTATGTGCGTGAGTAGGCGTATGTATGTATTTTACAAATTTTTCCAAATGTTTATTTGTTTTCGTACGTATTTAAGTATTTACACTTGTACTGAAGTGTGTATATATTTGTATATTACTATACTTACTCAATAAATGAATAGCCCACCAAACGACCAGCATGTGAAAAGAAAGCAATAATAATCAAATTAACATGACCAAAGATTCTGGTAATTTTCTCAGCTCCATATAAAAACGGTATACTGCTCACGGTGCCCACAGTAATTGTAATGCCTATAAGATAAAAAGAATATACACAAAATATTGGGTTATACAAACAAAATGGGGAAAATCAAACCACAAACATTGATTAAATTTGGCAGGTTACTTAAGAACTGTTTAGGCATGCATACATGTAAACAGTGGGTTTAGCTAGTTCAGCTCTAGTTCAGTTCTAGTTCAGTTCTAGTTCAGTTCTAGTTCAGTTCTAGTTCAGTTCTAGTTCAGTTCTAGTTCAGTTCTAGTTCAGTTATAGTTCAGTTCTAGTTCAGTTCTTATTTTCATTAAAGTAATTTAATCATTGAAGTTGAATATCAAAAGAATAAACATTTATCTTACTGAATACATTTTGACGCTATTATAAAAAACGAAATATTCTTAATATTTGTATTTGAAAAGAAAATTGTTGATACTTTAATATCATTGGCTTAATTAATTAACTTTTGTTTTATAATAACACTGTTATTAATTTATTTTCGTTTTTTTCTTCATCCAAATTCTTTGTTGTTGTCATGTCTGATAATTAAATAATTATAATTTGAGTGTCACCCGAATAAATAAATATAGAAAATGAAGAATAAAAGAAGAAAATAAATGAAAACCACTTGATATCAAACGCATGAAGTTGGCATTTGAACTGGAAGCAACAAACATAACACAAGCAATTTGACATTAGAAGGACAATTGTTGAAAATGATTAAGATGATGAAAATGGTGTTGAAGGGAGGAGGATGTATATTTTTCCCACAACTGACAAAAAAACAGAAAGACGAAGACGTTCTTCTTGTTGAAAATGTTGAAGATGATGAGATGACATAAACACTAGACATTTGAACTGAAAATAATACTGTAAAGTGAAGATGATGATGAGACTGGTGATGAAAATGATTTGTGGCTTTTATTTGCTCTTATTACTTGTGAAACATACATTTATACATATCCATAAAATGACATCATTTTACGGTCGGCAGCTTTAATGCTGCGTACGTTTTTTGTTCTAAATAAAATTTTGTTTATTAATCATTATTACTGTGTTATTTCAATTTTGTTTTATGTCTAAAATCTTTAATGATTTATTTATGTATTTTGTTAATTTTTTACATATTTTGTATTTTCTTCTTAACCATTTGTATGTGTTTAGATTCCTGGCTACAACCATGTTATCGGCTGGTGTCACTATTATGGATCCTATTGCCCTGACAATGATTGAAAAGTATGGTGGTGATTTTGGACGTGAACGTCTTTTCTCCAGCATTGGCATGGCCATCTTCTCACCCATCACTGGCATCATGATTGATTATTTTTCACGCGGCCTTGGCTACACCGATTACTCGGCTGCCTTTTATACATACGATATTCTCTTAATTATTTCGACAGTGTCGGTGCTGATGATGCCATTGGGCGAAAAACTGCCGGCCGATAATGTCTTTAGGGATTTATGGAATTTATTGAAAATGCCGCATGTAATTACATTTATCTTCTTCTTGTTCATATTGGGCAATTTCTGGGGTTTCATTGAGAGTTTCTTGTTTTTATATTTGAAAGAATTGGGAGCACCAAATTATTTATTGGGTGAGTAAGATAAACAAATAAGTGCGTAAGTATACATACATACTCAAATCAAGAAAAACAAAGTAATAGAAAATTTATACAAATTACTTTATACGTTTTGAGGGATTTTTCAGAATGCTGATGTGTGTAATAGTGGGAACAAACTAGAACTGAACTAGAGCTGAACTAGGGCTGAACTAGAGCTGAACTAGAGCTGAACTAGAGCTGAACTAGAGCTGAACTAGAGCTGGACTAGAACTGAACTAGAACTGAACTAGAACTGAACTAGAACTGAACTAGAACTGAACTAGAACTGAACTAGAACTGAACTAGAACTGAACTAGAACTGAACTAGAACTGAACTAGAACTGAACTAGAACTGAACTAGAACTGAACTAGAACTGAACTAGAACTGAACTAGAACTGAACTAGAACTGAACTAGAACTGAACTAGAACTGAACTAGAACTGAACTAGAAATGCACTAAATTGTTAAAATCCCTTTAAAGTTTTTCTTTGACAACCCTTTCCCATAACATTCAATATTTATATTGATGATGCTCATATTTCTATATAGCTTTGCCCATCCTATTGCCCTAAGATCAGCTGTAGCAGTCGAAATGTTTTTTAATGAATTACTATTTGATTATGATTTCATTACACTCAATTGTGTGGCTGGTTGAGTTGATAGCTGTAGTCCCTTCTTCTAACTACTTAAATGCATAAAGGACGTGCATTGGTCAATGCTGTTTTTGTCATTATGTCAAAATGCCATTGAGAAAATGAGAGTGTGTGTGTTAGTTATAATGAAACATCAACAACATTTTGATTGTTTCAACATGATTTCGAGTTGTTTTGCTTCAAGAGGAATTCGTTAGCAGTGAATATGTGTTGGTTTTTGTAGTGCATATATCTTTTGTCATAGTGTGTGATATCAATAATTTTAAGTTTTATTTGAAGTTGTGTATAGATATTTGTGAAAATTTAAAATTTGAACAGATGACATTATTTATTTATTAATATAAGGAAAACGTCTTGTTGTCTTTAGTTATTTTATAAAATTTTAAAGTTTGGTTTGATTTACGTATAAAAGTAAAGAGTAACAATTTCTTTATATTAGTTTTAAGTTTTTCAGTGTTTTGCAATATTGAATTACATATGTATATGAAGGATATGTTTGCGAATGAGTAATATGCAATTTTGTGGGAATTCTGTAATACTTATACGCAAAACGATTATTACGTAATTATTTTGTGATTTTTTTATTTTTAAAGAAAATTTTTGGAAAAAATATCTATTTTAGTTACAAATTGCAAAGAGTAATTTTTTAGAGAAAAGTTAGTGAAAAACTTTAAACAATAATCCTTAAATACTTACTTTTTATATGCTTTTATTATTTATACTTATTCCTAATACCAAGATTTTTGTGGTCAAAATTCTATTGCCAAACGAAAATGTCAACTAAAGTTGGTGACACTTGAAAATTTGCAACGTCATCATAATAATATTAAAACAAATAAAATAACCTCAAAATATGGTATTGATATAACTTAAATTTTTAAAACCAAATGCAGCATATTTTTTCCAAATTTGTAACAAATATTTTCATTTTGTATTCACATAATAATGTTCTCTTTTCCGTTTTTTCTAAAGTTGAATCATTGGATATGGAAAATATTACCGCAGCCACCACCTACAGTTGGGTTCATTCGAATGCTAGTGATTCGACCTACTTTATGCTACAAATGCATCCTGATCTAGCCGATCCCATCGAACAATTGGGCATGGAAATCGAACAGGATGACAATGAGACGGTAACAGATTTTAAACAACGTTTCGGTGAGAAACGTCTTTGGGAAATGCAAATCAATGTCACTGATTTAGAAGAATTGGATTTACGTTGCGGTGGCATAGCCAGACGACATAACATGTCACGTGTCTCGAATGAAACGGTGACCTGTATGGTGCAACGTTGTACGTTCACATTAAATGCACCAGAAATTTGTCCACCTGATTATAAGGAAACTGATGATACAATATTTTGGATTTACTTTATGTTGAGGTAAGTCAGTTGAAGGGTTAGATGGTTGGTTGGCTGACTGACTGGCTGTTTGGTTGTTAGGTATTGCAGCGTCTGACATTTATTGACTTTTGATGTTGGTTGATTGTGTAACTCTAATGCAGACTTATACCTTAAATGAACATTGTGTGCATTAGTTTTGTGTGTTGTGTGCTTAAATGGAAAGAAAGAACAGCATATCAGGTTAGGTTAGTCGATTTAAATTTCATACAACTGTTATTCGAGTATAATAAAGGATTTGTTTGTGTATGTTTTCCATTGACATGCTGTGTATTTATGTGAGTATTAAAAACAGTGTAATTTGAACATACATTGTATACTTTGACATTTGATGTGACTTTACGTATGTTTTTCTTTTTACTCTCTCTCTATTGAGTTTGTTATTTCCAATCATTGCTGGGAATAACTATTGAAACTGCTGTTACATCTAGCAGTTTTTGTATTTTTAGAGTTCTTTTATTTATGTTCAAGTGACTTGTGTTTTGTTGTTGACTTGGTTCGAAAATATACAAACAGTGCATAAACTCTCAAATTTAGTTCTAGTTCAGTTCTAGTTCAGTTCTAGTTCAGTTCTAGTTCAGTTCTAGTTCAGTTCTAGTTCAGTTCTAGTTCAGTTCTAGTTCAGTTCTAGTTCAGTTCTAGTTCAGTTCTAGTTCAGTTCTAGTTCAGTTCTAGTTCAGTTCTAGTTCAGTTCTAGTTCAGTTCTAGTTCAGTTCTAGTTCAGTTCTAGTTCAGTTCTAGTTCAGTTCTAGTTCATATCAATGTCAGTCTTTCCGAAATAAAAAAATTTAAGAAAAAAATTTTTATAATTTTTTTCTTAAAGATCAGCTCATAACCGCAATTCTCCTTTATACCGGCATTCTTGGCAACCCTTGTCATAGAGGAGTACATATAACCAAAAATCACAAAAATCCCAGCCAATATAAAACCAACAGTATAGCTATTAAACTGATAACTTTAATAATAACTTTGTACTATTTGACAGCTGGTAGAAAATAAAATGAAGTGCAAACGAAAAATACAAAATGAACCTCTAGCAAAATCAAAATAAATCCACCCCAAACACCCACTTTTGTAAACATTTCTTTTTCTAACAACAACTTACAATAATAAAAGTACTTACGATTCCAATCTTGCTGTTCTAACATAGACATTGAGGATAAAGATGTCACTACGGGCGGGAACATTGTCGCTGACATATTAAGTACATCTTGGAATATACTTCTAGTTGTTGTTGCTGTTGGTGTTTGTGTTGCTGCGCCATCGGCAATACCCAATGGCTGTGATATTGTTGTACTCGTTGGGAATTCTGCTGCTGATGCTGGTGATGAGGATGGTAATGCTACTGCTGATGTTGCTAGAAATGGCTTACTAGTTGTTGTTGGTTGAGTTTTATGTATTGCTATTTTGTCGGTTACCGCATAATACCCTGTTGATGGACTGAATAATGTTGAGGCTGTAGTTGTAGTAGTTGCTGATTCTTGCAACAAACAGTAATCAACACATTGATTTACAGCCAATTCAAGTTCAGGTTCTTCAGGGCATTCACGACTAGGACAGGGTGACCACCAGACCTAGAACGAAAAAAGTGAGGAAACGACTAAAGTTGTTGACTTTAATAATAATCATTAAAATAATATTGGCTTCGTACAATGTCTGTCATAGTTTAACATGTAGAAATAAAATGTAAAGAGTTACTGCGACAAAAGTTGCTGACAACTTTTACTTGTTGGTTACTTTTTTGTTTTTTTCTTTAGAAGTATAGGTTGGGAAATTGTAGGCTAAAACATGTTGTTTTTAGTTAAAGAGAATCTTATGAACGCTATAGAAAATGAATTTTTTATCTTGTAATACTGGACGTATGATTGATATTAATTTAGAGATAATTTTAAAAAGTTGCCATAACTTTGGTAATTACTAACAGATTTTCAAAATATTTTCAGCATATAAAGTTCGAGACTTTTGGGTGAAATATATGATATTTAACAAAAAAAATTGACTACACAAAATTTAAAGAAAATTTTTATAAAAGAAATCACATCATTAACTACCTCTTTATTTCTAATAGCGCAATGTAAGTCATTACAAGTGTTATATTATTAGTCGCAGTCCCTTAGAGCAACGAAACTTAAATAAAATATTTACTTCTTCTCTAAGAAACAAGCACTATTTTTGCTACAAACTAATAATAATGCAAAGTTACAATTTATATTTATAGTAACTACTTATTAGTTTCTTATTGTACATATTTATAAACAAGAAACTACTATTTATATTTATACATATTTACCAATAAAACTTTTTAATAGTTGTCAAGTGGATACGATTTAATGTCAGTTACCAAGTTAATGATAGACATTGGTTAAAATTTGTATGAAGATATGGGAAAAATTTTAGTTAAGGAAAGAGAATCATTAGCAAAGCATTACTTTTGGAAAAATATTATCCTTTGCCATACTTGACGTATGATTAACTTCAATTTAAAGGTCAGGTTGAGAAAATGCGCAAAGCAATGGTAATTGTGCAATGTTTTACCAATATTCAAATAAAAAATTTGGAAAATTATTTGGTCAGCTAGAAAAAATGTCAACACAAATACATTTTGACTCTATTTGACTGTTTTAGACTCAGAGAACTACCATGACGTCCAGATTTTTTTAATGTCCACACTATTGAGATATTTTCATTGAAATTAATTTATTTTTCAACTCAACATACAGATCTGTGTTTTATAGTATTCGGTTTAGCATATGACCATTAGAAATCTTAGAAAGTCATTTATTCCGAAACCGATATATAACCATTCTGTATTACTCATCTGCCTGTTCATTTCTATAGTGGCACCTGTAAGCAGAGCTCTAAATCATTGTTATGGTTTGACAAATATTTCTTTCATTTCTTTTATGACTAATAAGAAAGCGGTAAGGGTTTATTCAAAGAAAACCCTCTTGGTTACCGGCAAAAATGTCTATGTTACCACTAATAACAATTTATTGCAATATGGGACATATAATTAACAGCAATTTAGCTTTCAAATGATGTTTCTTTGATGAACGGCCACTACATAAGGGTGAAGGAGTTGCCACCAGAATTTAGTCTGCCTGAACTAAAGGAGTACAGTGATGTCACTGTATTCCTCGGACGTTTCTTGGAATGATTTGAAATAGAGAACCACATATTCTTGTACTACGGGAGGCCAGGTCTTGTACTGGCTATTCAGTTTGTTGAGGTTCATTGAAGGTCCACGTATTGGCTGTAGTTTAAACCAAAATTTACGATAAAAGTGACTTGCGAGACTATAGGAGTAAGCATTGGAAAATAGTTGGTATTAAATGTATATGATACAAGATGAATGAAGGGGTATTATATCGCATCTGGTTTTCTACGAATATGTCGGATTAATGAGAAATGTGTTGGGTTGAAAATGGATAGATGAAAGGTTTCTTATTATACAATTGAATTTTCCTTTCTTGTTCAGAGCAAACTCTGTTCATACCAGATTTACCAGAGTGTGCTCTCTGTTAGTAAAAGGAAAATCCTTGGTGTATTTGATGGATTTGTACTTCGGTCTATCAGTTATATCTAGTTGCTGGTGCCGACTCAACAGAGATTTTAAACGGAAGTGATGATTTTGCATCTCTGTAGATAAGCATCGAGGCAGCTATGGTTAAGGATTAGAAGGCTTAAGTACTTGAGCAAAGGGTACATATACTGGACCAGAAATTACATATACGTAAATTGCCACCTGCGTTTATGAAACTCATCTAGTTGATGAAAAAGACAACCGTAAAGTAAGGCCAACACGGTAGGTGTTCCCTTAAAGGACTTCGATATTAATTTCAAAGTATACTACCTTCGTAATAACATGATTATAAGGAACATAAAATTTATTGTCACACTAGACGTATGATTAATATTAATAAAAAGTTAATTTGAAAAATCTCCTATAATTTAAGTAATTTTTCAGTGATTTTGAAAAAGTTAACAGTAACTAAAAGCCGAAAATTTACTGATATAATTAACAGTAAAAAAGTATCAAAAGATATGAATTTAATACATAAAATTCAAAAAGAATATTGTTACTTTTTCATCCATATCATTAATTATTCAATATTAACAAATTGAAGATTTTAACAAGTTATAGCTCAAATTATAATCTTTCAAATTACTCCAAAATTGTTTAGATCTTATTTTAATTAAATAAGTTATAAAAAAAATGTATTCTCAAGTATACTCGACGTATGATTAATATTAATGTGTATGTTAGTATATAAAATTACCTTTAACTTTTGCAATTGCTAAAAGATTTAGAAAATTAGGCTATTATTTAATAGCCAAGCATGTATTTCAATAACTCACATTATAAAATTATAGAATTATAGATCAAGTCTTAAATTTTTCTACTAAATTTAAATGTTTATAACCTGGGGAGGATTGGGTTTGTGCTGATGTTAATAACATACAGAAATATTCATCCTGTAGCCACCTTTAAGTATACCAATAGGCTTAGAATAGTTTTATGAGTCCGTCTATTCGTCTGGCTGGTTGTCCATATAAACCTTGAGCGCAAGGTACAAGTCGCAATTTTTAAGATAATTTGATAAAATTTGGCACACACTCTTTTTTTGGTCCATGGACGTATTGAAAATGGATAAAATCGGTTCATTATTTCTCCTAGCTCCCATACAACCGTACACCCCGAAAAGACGTCAAAATTAAGTTTTATAGAACTTTTAATGACACAACCGATTTTTATAATGATGGGACCTCATTTGACCGTAGCACCAATACAAACTCTCTTCAAAAATGACTTGCAGGTCGAAATTCTAAAAACTAATAACACTTTTAACTTTAAAGTAGACGTGAATTCCTTTACCAACATTTATAGGGATAGGTCCATATTTTCTCCTACTCCCCTTTGAGCTCTTTTGTAAAAAATCTTTTTTTTTTGCCAAAAATAAGTAAAAATATTCCGGAACAAAGTTAAAAAAAAAACAATTCAAATGATTTATTTTTTAAATAATCCCCATTTTTTAACATACTGACTGGTGTAGGGTATCATATGATCGACTATGCCCGACTATATATTCATACTTGTTTTAAATGACTTTTAAAGTTTATTTTGTTATAATATAAAACAATAATTCAGCGTGTTCGTTTTAAAACCTAAATAAATATATTTTTATAATTATTATAAAAAATATTTTTTACCCACACAACGTATGATTAATATTAAATAAAAGGTTCATGTGAAAAACATTCCATAACATTGAAATTTGATTAACGATTTTCAAGATTCAAAATGCATATGAAAGACAAGATTTAAGCAAGGTAACTTCTTATAGATTTAATATCATAAATTGGTATGAAACAATCATAAATGTAATGTAAACCTCAAAACTATAATACAAAATTATTAAAAATCTTAAAGGAAACTGTTCAATTACACAATTTCTTTAATAACTCCAAATACTTACAACATCTAAAGATAATTTGGACATATTTTATTTAAAATTTATTAATAATACTTAAACTAACCTGTGGTTTTCTTACAACATTTAACAGGGTTTATTATTAATAAAACAAATTAATAACCTAATAATTTATGTTTAATAAAACAAACTAAATTTTTGTGGTTAGTTACCAAAGATAATTTAATATACTTGTAAACAAATTAATTACGTTGAAATTTATTAAACAAACTAACACTTAGACAAAAGTTCGAACAACAAATTAAAAGCAATTATGAGACAGCAAATCTCAAGTTAAAACAAACACGCTAAACTACAATAAAATCCTTAACAAAAACAGGAAGAAAGGAAAATACTATAAGAAAAAGCCACAAAACTTCTAAACATAACTTAAATACCAATGTAATGGGCCAAAAACTATCATTAGTTACAATGTTTATCTAAGATATTTAACATTAATTTCTCAAACATTTCTATATATATAATAATATTATTTCCACTTGAATTCAATAAATTAATTTTAAACATCACCACTACATTAAACTTAGCACTAACTATACACACTTTAAATGGAAAACTACAGAGAAATAAACACAAAAAAACGAACATTATTAAAACATTAAAAACTCAAATTACTAGATAAATGATGTAAAACAAGAAAATGAAGAAAATAAGTAAAAAATACAAAAGTACAACTAGGAAAGAGAACACTTTATAAAAAGCCACAATGAAAATCTATAAAACAGCTTTAGTAAGGGGTTGCTAAAGTTGCTATTGAAAAAGCAAAACCCTTGATTAACCAAAAGTAAAAAAAAGAGAAAACTAAAGAAAAACCAGCAAATTACAGCGAACAATAGTTGTAGTTAGTCTCTAGGATATTGTAGTTATGCTGTAAAGAGAAATGTTAAAATAAGAATATAAAAATAAAATATTTTTTATATAGAAGTTATATCCTTATGAAGGACCTTCTTGTTTGCATATTTAAATAGAATGGAATATGTTCTATACATACACACACATAGATATATATGTGTGTATTAAAGTGCTAGTGGATATTTTTACCAAATCACACACTATAAACCACTTTTGCTTTTTAACAGTGTGAAAGAAATGTGCAATAATCTAACTTAAATCTCGATGATTTATACTTAAGTATTTAAAAATTAACTTAAATGCTCTTTTTACCATTTATTTGGCATCAAAATTTTAAACTTATCTCTATATAAGCTTTACCTATTAATAATATAAACTTTAAGTTCTGCAGGACGTATGATTGATATTAATTTAGAGGTAAAATAAAAAACCTCAAAACAACATTGTCAATTTTGAAGAGATTTCTAAAAAACGAAAGTTAAATGAAAGCTTAATGTTCTGTGCATAATTTTGTAAATCTAATAGATATATATTCTCAGGAATTTTTCATTTTTTATAGCTTTAAGTAATATATAATATAATTCATATTATTTTACTTCCTTAATTTATCTAGAATTTTCTAATTTGTTATTTGTAGCTCTCACTGTATTTTGCTGTTTAAGGGTTTGTTTTCTATTTCCTTTTATAACATTTCACTATTTTCTATGTAATTTGTATGCCAATAATAAAATATGGACTCCTTAGTCAATATGCGTTATGTACATACATAACAACTACTACAATTACACGTTTTTAGTCGAATATACAAGTACCTACATACTTCAGACACACTTTAGTATAGTGCGGAACTAAACGAGTTCGTTTGAGAATCAAATGAAAACGTGGCTGCTGTGTTCATACATTCTTAATATTTACTTACTTTTTTATATGTAAGCATTCAACTGATTTGTAAACCCATTAGGAAATATTGTAGAATTTTTTTGTATTTAATTTTAAACATATTTTTATTGGCCATAAATTAATTTGAATATTAATGTTTTTATTATTAATATTTATTTTTTTTTGTTCTTGTAAAAAAAAACTATTTTTGTTATTTTTTGTTGTTTCTATTGGCTGTTGTTATCTAATGGCAAAATCTAATAATTTTTTTTTTATTTTTTTACAATTCCATATTTTTTATTTCTTCTAGCAAAATGTTTATGTAACAGGCTTGGAAAATGTGTTATCTCTTCAATAGTTTATCATATAGTCTATTGTCTGGTCTTTTACCTTAACTATAGACTAGTTTATCGATAATTCAATGAATTAAATATTGATTAGTTTTTCTATTGTTTTTCCTATTGATAAGTACCTAGATTTTCGAATATATTGTCTTACAATACAATACTTATGTACAGTCTATTTTCTAGCCTATTTACTAGTCACTTGAATATTCTGTTTAAAAGTCCCTTGACCAGTTTAGTAACAAATCTGTTGACTTATCTTGTGACTATTGTTTTAATCTTTCGATTAGTTTATGAACTAGTCTATTGTCTAGTCTATTGTTAAGTCTATTGACTACTCTATTGACTAGTCTATTATCTGGTCTATTGACTAGTCTGTTGACTAGTCTATTGTCTATTCTATTGACTAGTATTTTGTCTTGTCTATAAACTAGTCTTATTGATTAGTTTTTCTATTGTTTTTCTTATTGATTAGCACCTATATTGTCGAATCTATTGTCTATCTTATGTACAGTCTATTTTCTAGCTTATTTACTAGTCACTTGACTATTCTGTTGAAAAGTCCCTTGAAAAGTTTAGTAACAAATCTGTTGACTTATCTTTGTGACTATTGTTTAATCTTTCGATTAGTTTATGAACTAGTCTATTATCTAGTCTATTGGCTAGTCTATTGACAAGTCTATTGTTAAGACTATTGACTAGTCTATTATCTAGTTTATTGACTAGTCTTTTGTCTCGTCTATTGACTAGTCTATTATCTTGTCTATTATCTATTCTATTGACTAGTCTATTGTTTGGTCTATTGCCTAGCCTATGGACTAGTCTATTGACTAGTACATTGACTACTCCATTAACTAGTCTGTTGTCTAGTCTATATATCAACTTGCCTATTAAATGTTATATTCACTAGTTCAGTAACTATTTCATTGATAAATCTATTGACTAGAATGTTGATTTGTCTAAAAGACTAAAATGTTGCCGCTTTTATTGACTAGTCTATTAATATATCATCTATTGACTAGTCTATTGACAACTATATTCTTTTGTCTGATCTAATCACTCGTCTATTGTGTACACCATTGTATAGTCTGTGGACTTGTCTATTGACTAGTCTGTAGATTCGTCTATTGAATAATCTGTATACACATCTATAGACTAGTATTTTGGCAAGTCTATTGCTATTACTAGTAACAACTTTATTGACTAATCTAGTGAATATTATTATATAAGTTGGTCTATTGATTAGAATGTTACCTCTTCTTTTGACTAATCTATTGATATATCGATAAGTCAATTATCTAATTTATATAGTCTAACGACACGTCTGTTGACTAGTATATCTAGTCTATTGGCTGTTGATTGTCATATTCACCAGTCCAGTAACTATTGACTAGTCTGTAGACTCGTCTATTGACTAGTCTGTAGACTCGTCTATTGACTAGTCTGTAGACTCGTCTATTGACTAGTCCTTTGGCCAGTCTATTGTCTAGTCTAATTACTCGTCTGTTGATTAGTATATCGACTAGTCTATTGACTAGTCTGTTAATTGTTATATTCCACCATTTACCAGTTCAGTAGTAGTCCAGTGTCTATTAACTAGCATGTTGGATTGCCTATCGATTAGAATATTACTTTTTCTATTGACTCGTCTATTGATATATCGACAAGTCTATTGACTAAGTCAGTGTATTAACGATTAATCCTTAAGTCTATTCTTTAGTACATTGCTAAGCCTAGTAACTAGTATATTGTCAATACATTGTCCTAAAAACCAGTCTATGTACTTGTCTATTGGCTCGTCTTCCACGTACTCAAAAATAAACAATTCTCCTAAATTGTCCATGTCTGATATGTAATATTTTTATTATTGAACTTAAAACAATGTTTAAATGTTTTCTATACACATGGCTTCACATGAGTACATGTGTGTAAGTAAAAAAAATGGACACATATAAAAAATTATCCTGAAATATACACGTACTTTAAAGTAAACATTAGGGAAGTTTTTTTTCACAACACCAGTTGTCACAGGATCAGAAACAAAGGAGTCATTCCGACGTAACACTTCTCTCTAAACAATTAACAGACAATTTCCTAAAATTTCAGAATAGAGGTTGCAAGATGGTCCTAACGAGATAAAAGTTTGAATTTTTACTTAATTTGATTGAATTTAATTTCTAACAAAATAAAAATTTCATTCTTAAAGAAACCTCCCTACTAAATACATCTATATAACTTATAGATATAAAAGAATACACACATACATTTTATTATGGTCATAGCTGTCGTTAAAGGACTATCCTCCCGTTTTTATTTTGGTAATAGCAATCCAATGTTCTAGCCAAGACTAAAATTATTCGTATCTTATATTTTATCTGCATAAATAGAGTTTGGATTTATTTGTTTTTTTAGTTTTATTAAAATTTACTATAACATAGTAAGATTTTACCCCCATCCTACACATAAACACACACGATTCCTATATGTATCTGTGCATTTATGTTATGGTATTGTTTAGTCAATATTTCATAGATGTTAAGATAACAAAATCTGTCACTTTCATTGCTTTCCATACTTATCTTAAGTGCTATTTTCTATTCTTTATTTCTGGTTTAGTTTGTTTAGTTTTTTTCTTCCTTTCTTTACTTTCATATTAAAGTTAAAGTGCTAAAGTAATACGTATATGCATATAAATTTATAATATATAACAAGTGTATAAAAAATATTGTTAAAAAATTTAAAAGGATAATTTCAAGTATTTTAGATATTTTTTTGGGAGATTAAGATTAGTAACATGTCTTATAGTAGGTACTTATAGTATAAAAATTTTATTAAAATAAATACCATTTTTTTCTTGGAACTATAAAGTAGATGTTAGTCTAATAAATTTACATACAAGATTATTATATTTTTGTCTTCAAATTGGCCAGTATGCGTTGTTATGTTACTTCTACACTTAACAAAATATTTATGTTCTTAAGTGAATAAATAATTTGAATATGTTTATTAAATATGATTTTAAGTTTTTTGTCAAAGGGCTCATAGAGGAGTAGAGGTAAATGAGAGCCTATACCTATAAATGTTGGAAGACGAATTCACGTCTGTTTCAAAGTAGAATTTAATCGTGTTAATAGTGTTTATAAGTGAATTTTGACCTTCAAGACATTTTATGAAGAGGAGCTTATATGGGGGCCGATTTCAACCATTTTCGATAGCGTTCATCCTTGCATCATGGTAATTATCGTAAATTTCATCAAATTACCTTGAAAATTGCAACCTGTAGCATGCGCACAAGGTTTACACACAGACAGACGGACGGACGGACTGACTGACGGACGACTCAGAAAGTTATTCTGAGCCGATCGATGCCCTTTAAGGTGGATGTAAGACCAATATTTTTGGGTGTTACAAACATAAGCACAAACGCATAATATCCTCCACACTGTAGTGCTATAGGGTATAAAAATTATTGTGTGTTCTACATGACGTATGATTAATATTAATTAATAAGCTAATTTAGAAAATCATTCATAATTGAAACATTTCATAAAGAAACAAACAAAAATTAAACCTTTTAACTGCTAATGAAATTCTATACGATCTAAAAGAGATTTTTTAAATCTAATACAATCAGAATTAAAGTTGGGGATCTCCAAACCGCGCTTTAATGAAATGTCCATATTGTTATCTAAACTGCATACATAAGTTCATGTTGATGTAGTTTCCTAAAAAAGCAACCTTAGTGCATTTCACTGATGGTTTTTTAAATGACTTTTTTGTATTTAATATATTTATTAAAAATGTCTCATCTCCAACTGTTAATGCGACATTTTATTACCCAAATGTTCACATAGACATCAAAGTCGTTTTTGAAAAATTTAAGGATTTCGATCGAGTAGCTCCAACTCTATTGATTCACTGGAATACCGTTGCAACGTAGGATGTATTTTACTGTTTTTTTCGATACAACAATGGAAGATGTTTCTCTAAAATTAAGGAGCTTGTTTCCGATACTCATTTATTTTTGCGTAAAATATGTCTCTGTGACATACAAAAATATTCGTCCTAGACCCACCTTAAAGTATACCAATCGGATTAAAATCGTTTTCTGAGTCGATTAAGCTATGTCCGTCCGTCCGTCTGGCTGGCTGTCCATGTAAACCTTGTGCGCAAGGTGCAGTTCGCAATTTTCAAAATAATCAGATGAAATTTGGCATGCACTTTATATTTGACCCAAGGACCTATTGAAAATGGTTAAAATCGGTGCATTATTTCACCTAGTCCCCATAGAACATAACCCCCCCAAAAAACCCCCGAAAAATATACAGATATATAGATAAAATACGGCACAACTAAGTTTTATATAAGTCTTGATGATCCTGCCAAATTTCATAGAGATCGGGCCCCATTTGACCCTAGCTCCCGTACAAAGTTCCCTTCAGAAAATTACTTGAATATCCCAAATTAACTTATAAACACAAATATCGCGATGAAATTCAGCACAATAAAATCTTATGTAAATATAAATATATTCACAAAATTTTAACGCACTTGGTCCATATTTGCCCCTAGCCCCCTTATAAAGCCTCTTTCATAAAAATAGTTTTTCATCCATAAATTGCTTAAATGTATCGGAACAAGGAAATATTGAAGATAAAGGCTTTATTATGAAAAATAAATCGTATTTAATATTTATAACTGGTGTAGAGTATCATATGGTCGGCCATGCCCGACTATACTTTCTTACTTGTTCATATGTGAGTCCAAGTCCTTATATAATTTCGTCTTGAGAAAGTTCCTTTAACATTTAAACCAGTTCCATTTCATACACAAATGTTTATTTTAAGGTCAAAGTTTTCCATTGGATGCCTGATTATGGGAAACTTCTGTTTACATTTAACCCAAAGTCTCCATATAAGATCATCCTCAGAAAGTTATGTTAACGTTTTTAGTAGACTTTGTAACACTAATGTATTAATAAAATATTAAAAAACTTATTTTCTATGAGTGTAAATATCTGTATAAAATCACATAAGGATCAGCATTTAATTGACACCATCAGAATATAGAAAATTACTTTATTATTCATAAATTCAAAAATTTAACAAAATTTTTTTGTTATTTAATATCAAACGTTTTCTTCAATTATTTCTTGCAGTGTAGGCTCCCTTTCGATAAGTGTTTTTCTAAATATATATGCATTTATATTATTACTCATACGTACATTGTACACACATACATATGTGTTGCTTTTCTCCCCTATATTACTTTATTTTTATATACAGTTCATATTAAGGATGAGATTTTCTTTTAGTATACACATACATACATGTAAATCTAAATATACCTTTATGTGTGCGTGTGTGACAACGCATATTACTCATACGTATTAAACCAACAAACATAGTTAAAGAAAAACAAGTAAGAGTGCTATATTCGGCTATGCCGAATCTGATATACCCTTCACCTTTGTTGTAGATGCATTATTATTTTGTACAATAATTAAAAATTTGATATATGTGTAAGAAGACAAATCTATATATATATATATATATATATATACATACATACATAATATATATATATATATATATATATATATAATATATATATATATATAATATATATATATATATATATATATAATATATATATATATATATATATATATATATATAATATATATATATATATATATATATATATATTATATATATATGTATTGGTCCTCACTTAATCCGGGCCATACAAACTTAATTACATGTTCCTAGGTTCAATATTGCAGAAATTGTAAAAAGTACCTTTTGAAGAACGAAAAAGTACCAAGAAGTCCCCTTTTACTGGTTCTCACTTAATCCGGGATATACGAACTTAATAACATGTTTCTAGGTTCAATATTATAGAAATTTCAAAAAGTACCTTTTGAAGAATGAAAAAGTACCAAAAAGTACCCTTTCATGGGTCCTCACTTAATCCTGGCCATACATACTTAATTACATGTTTCTAAGTTTAATATCGGAGAAATTGCAAAAAGTACCTTTTGAAAAACGAAAAAGTACCAAAAAGTCCCCTTGTATGGGTCCTCACTTAATCCGGGCCATACATACTTAATTACATGTTTCTAGGTTCAATATTGTAGAAATTGCAAAAAGTACCTTTTGAAGAACGAAAAAGTACCAAAAAGTCCCCTTTTATGGGTCCTCACTTAATCCGGGCCATACATACTTAATTACATGTTTCTAGGTTCAATATTGTAGAAATTGCAAAAAGTACCTTTTGGACAACGAAAAAATACCAAAAAGTCCCCTTTTATGGGTCCTCACTTAATCCGGGCCATACATACTTAATTACATGTTTCTAGGTTCAATATTGTAAAAATTGCAAAAAGTACCTTTTGAAAAACGAAAAAGTACCAAAAAGTCCCCTTGTATGGGTCCTCACTTTATCCGGGCCATACATACTTAATTACATGTTTCTAGGTTCAATATTGTAGAAATTGCAAAAAGTACCTTTTGAAGAACGAAAAAGTACCAAAAAGTCCCCTTTTATGGGTCCTCACTTAATCCGGGCCATACATACTTAATTAAATGTTTCTAGGTTCAATAATGTAGAAGTTGCAAAAAGTACCTTTTGAACAACGAAAAAGTCCCCTTTTATGGGTCCTCACTTAATCCGGGCCATACATACTTAATTACATGTTTCTAGGTTCAATATTGTAGAGATTGCAAAAAGTACCTTTTGAAAAACGAAAAAGTACCAAAAACTCCCCTTGTTTGGGACCTCACTTAATCCGGGCCATGCATACTTAATTTCATGTTTCTAGGTTCAATATTATAGAAATTTCAAAAAATACCTTTTGAAGAACGAAAAAGTACCAGAAAGTCCCCTTTTATAGGTTCTCACTTAATCCAGGCTCTACATACTTAATTTCATATTTCTAGCCAATAACAAAACATTAGTGCTGCTCTCGCTCTGCTACTCTTGCTCTGCTGCTCTTGCTCTGCTTTGCTTTTGTAAACAAATTACAATAACAATATTTACCGTATTGTTATGTATTTTGTTTTTGTTTTTTGCAGTTTCTGTCTGAGCATGAATAAAAAATCTAAATTTTATATGAAATTTTCAGAGGTTGTCTCGGTTTTTTGCTCATATCTCCGTTATTTATGGACCGATTTTGCTGATTTTAAATAGCGTTCTTGCCGGTCGTATATCTGATAGAATTATGGAAGATTCGGATCTCGCAGATATCTGGGGTCTTCTAAAAACTGATTTCAACAAACATACAGACAGACAGACAGACAGACGGACGGACAGACAGACAGACAGACAGACAGACGGACATGGCTTAATCATCTCCGCTACCTATAAGGATCCAGAATATATATACTTTATAGGGTCGGAAAATTATATTATAGAAATTACAAACGGAATGACAAACTTATATATACCCTTCTCACGAAGGTGAAGGGTATAATAAAGAAAATTAAAAACTTCTTAAATTAGAATTAAAGACAGATCTTATAAACCTTTTAAAAAAAGATTTCTACTAACTAAAATTATCAACTGTGATCTTCCTTCTTTATCACTTAAGTCTCTAAAAATAAACTTTTCTAACTTTAATGTTTGCTGGGTCTGTCATAAACCATAAATTTGTATGTATTTCTAAGAACAAAAGTAAAAGGCGTTTGATTGTAAAAATATTTCTATTGCTTTTTTAAGATTTTTTTTTTTTCATTTTCATGTTTATTTGCTTTATGAACATGACCATGCATGCTTGCATATATGTTTATGTGTAAATTGTTTATACCATAAATATATTATATATTTTTTTTATAGAATTTTATTAAATTTTCTTTTTCCAGTAAAAACACAACATAACATAACTAAATATGTGTAAATATCCAATTTTATATGCAGTTCAATAATAAATCTGTAGAAAAAGATTTTGTGTAAAAGTGTTAAGAATTTTTTTCTATTTATTTACTTAACGAAATGAAATTTTCCCAAAAAGAAAGAAAAATTACATAAAAATTGTTAACAAGTAATTTGTAATAGTTTTGAGGTAATTTAAAAATATTTTTTACAGAAAAAAATTATTTATTTACTGTTGCAAATAAACATGTTTTTATATATTTTAAATTAAAAATTTATGTTTTTTCTGTTTCTTTAATGTAAGAATATTGGTTTCATTTTTATAAATTTCAATTATTAGAGAGGAATTTAAATAGAAATTGTAAAATATTTAATAATGAAAAAAAAAATTAATAAATATGTATAGTTCTAGAATTTTAGCAGAAATCAAAATAATCATTATTATGGACATTTAAGTCAAATTTTAAAGGGGGTTTTTAAAGGGGCTAGGGTCAAATGAGACCCTATAATTGCAAAATTCGTCAGGGTCATGAAGTCTAGTATGGAACTTGGTTTTGCAGCTTTTTGTCGAGATACGAGTATATTAAACATAATTCTGAACTAAAAAGCCCTATTCGGCGGTTTCACTTGTATGGGGGCTAGATGAAATAATAGACCGATGTTAACCATTTTCTATAGACTTAGTCTCCAATACCATAGAATATCATGTGCCAAATTTCATTGAATTATCTCTCAAATTGCGAACTGTAGTTTGATTATGAAGTTTACAACCCCCTATTCGGGGGTTCAGTTGTATGGGACCGATCTTATCCATTTTCAATAAGATTCGTCCCTGTAACAATAGAAGATCATATTCCAAATTTCATTGAATTATCTCTCAAATTGCGACCTGTAGTTTGATTACAAAGTTTACAAGCACTATTCGGGGGTTCAGTTGTATAGGGGCTAGGTGAAATAATGTACCGATCTTAACCATTTTCAATAGACTTCGTCCTTGGGACAATAAAAGATTATATAACAAATTTCATTGAAGTATTATCAAATTTGCGACCTGTAGTTTGATTACAAAATTTACATGGATGGACAGACATAGCTAAATCGACTCAGAAATTGATTCTAAGCCTATAAGTACACTTTAAGATGTATAGGACCAATCTTATTGTTCGTTACAAACATCAGCACAAACCCAATATACCCTCCCTACTATAGTGGTGTTGGGCATAAAAAGTACCAATTTCTCAAACTTCGTCTAGGAATACACATTTTCGTAAATTAAATTAACAAAATATTACATGTTAAAATCTAAAAATCATACGACTCAAAATTGTGCTATCAAAAAGTACCAAACAGTTTCCTCGAAATTTATCTTATTGTGGCCTTAATACCTGAATTCCAAAATAATATACCAATAACGTATATCGTGTACGTACACGCAGAAAAAAAAACATGTTTGTGGTAAACATGTTCTAAGAGCAACATATTATGGTTAAAATTATCTAAATATATTATGGTTATTGTAACAATTTTAAAATATCATATTATGGTTAAAATCAGCTAAAATATGTTATCATAAAATTGTTTATTTACCATAATATTGTTTGTTATACATGACTATATTATGATCCAATGTGATCAAAATATTGTTAAAAATATGTATTCGAAATCAAATTTATTTTGATTACTGAATCAGTACAATTACAAATACAATTACAATTACAGTTACTAAAAAAGTAAAAACCTTCATTACTCATTTAAAATTTCAATTTGATTCCCAAAAATATAACTACATTATTCTATACAAAGTAAAATACATATACATATAATGTTATAAACCAAATGAGAATTATTTCAACTCATTTTATTGTCGCTTTAAACAACAAATAGACCTTTTTTTAAATTTTATAAATAGTGGCTCAATTAGTTTGAATAAAATTAAATTTCACGTGTTTTCCCCATTTTGGTACTTTTTCCCCAAAGTAATAGCAAATATTTTTTTTTAAATAAATATTACAGATTTCTTTCCTATAATAGGTTTTTCTAATAAGAATACGTCAATAATTTATAAAAGTTTTCTTAGTCCAAAATAACAAAATAACACTTTTCTCCCTTCTGTGCACAAAAAGGTGTGAATTTTAAAAATAAGTACGAAATAGCTATCTCATTATATTAAAAGATGTGTCGAAAATATTTACAAAAATTGTATTATATTAATAAGAAAGTTATAAATGACACAAAATGGTACCATAATCACTTTGATAACACATTTTCACTCATTTGCTCTCTTTAAGGGCAAAAGTAGATGCATTTAAAATTGTTCACTAAGATTGTGTAAGACCTGTTTTACCCGTTCTTCCCCTTTTTACTCTTAAATATACAAAAATCCAAAAATCCCGCCATAGAGGATCTACATATTGAAACGAACATCTACTGTCCAGATTTCATGATTCTAGGATTAGCCGTTTGGGATGTATGAAGATGAATTAGTCAGTCAGTAACGGTAGACTTTTTTCTTTAACGATATTCCCCAAAGATTAAGTGATTATCGGGAACTATAAAAAATACTCTGTAAAAAAACAGAAAAACAAGCAAGAAGTTAAGTCAGGCATAGTCGACCATACACTGAGTAGTATGTAAAAAATATAATGAACCAATTGGGTACTTTGGCCAAATTTCATTATATTATCTTAAAAATTGCGATCTGTAACGTGCACACTAGGTTTATATTGTCTGTCCATGTAAAAGACAGAGACACATAGATAGACCGACGGACGGACAGGCAGGCAGGCAGACAGACAGGCGGACAGTCAGGTAG
>NC_060950.1:16100788-16103888 GCF_022045245.1 Lucilia cuprina
CTATAGACTAGACTATAGACTAGACTATAGACTAGACTATAGACTAGACTATAGACTAGACTATGGACTAGATTATAGACTAGACTATAGACTAGATTATAGACTAGATCATACATCATAAGATCATACATCATAGGTTGGTGTGGGGCATATGAGTATCACTGTCTATTACTTAGTGATGCCGTGGCAACAGAAAATCATCGAGCTGATATGAAAACATTTTCAAAAATCAGTAGTCATCAGTAAACATTGTTGCAGTAAAATTTGGCAAAAAAAGCGACATTTATGAAATGGACATAGCTCAAGTTGTGATATACAAGAAGACTCTCAGGGTTTGCTGTTAAAAAATAACTTTTAACAATTTTGTATTTGAAATAAGGATATTTTTTAAGAAACAGAATTATTTTGGCAATAAAGAATATTAATGCTTCATATGAAAAATTTTGTAATTATTAAAAAAATGATACATGTATAATTAGGATGGAACTTAATTCAATAGTTTTAAAATGTTTATTTTAATAACACACAAAAATTTTTAAATATATATTCCTTTTAAAATATTTAATTTCAAACTTATTTTTTTAATGTAACATTAAAAAAAGTTCAAACCCCTAATAAATACTTAAACACTCATTCGTGATTAAAGTTACAAACACATTTACTTCCACAAATATTTGTATGAATAGATTATAATGAATGAACCACATGGTGTATGGTTTTCAATGTTCAAAAATATAAAGAAAACAAAATAGAATGAACTTCAGAACTAAAAGCCACGCATACATAGTCATGTTTATAATACAGCAACCAACTCCCATACTTAAAAAACAAATTGGCACAAGAAAGGAAAACAAACAAAACAGATACATAGTCATACATACATTTGTATACGTGTATGTACATAAATATATATACATATGTATATTTAGTACTTTAATTTTGTGTATAATATATACATACATGCCCATGTATGTTTGAATACACTTACGCTTCAATAAAAAATGGCATGAAGATATTGAAGTAGAGAGAGACTATAAAAACAAATCTTTTGTAAAGAGAGTCGCGTACAATAAGTTTAAATCTCATTTTGTTTACATTTATATACATATACGAATTCAGATGTTATTTTCGCCAATACATATGATATGTTGTTTTGTCTGCAGATGTTGGTCCTAGTCTATATCATTATCAATGATTCACTCTATGTCCTAGTCTATAGTCATAACCATACTCTAGTCTATGTTATCTTGTATAGTCTATTATACAGTCTAGTTTAAATTCTAGTCTGTTATGTAGACTTTAGTCTAGTTTGGTTTTGTACATAATCTAGTCTATAGTCTTGTCTATAGTCTGTGTAGTGCAGTCTAAAGTCTATTATATAGTCCAGCCTATAGTATAGTCTAGTCAGAGGTCTAGCGTATAGTCTAGTTTATTTTATTTCAAAGTCTCCTCTCTAATCTATAGTATATTATATAGTCTAGTCTACAGACTATTCGATAATGTATTATACAGTATAGTCTGTAGTCTATAGATTATACTAGAGTCTAATCTATAGTCTATTGTATATTCTAGTCTCTAGTCTATTCTATATTCCAGTCTCTGGTGTATTCTTTAGTCTAGTCTTTAGTCTATTTCATAGTCTCTTCTATACCCTACTCTATAGTCATTTATATAGTCTAGTCTATAGACTATTCGATAGTCTATTCTGTAGTCTATTATATAGGCAATTTTATAGTCCAGTCTATAGTCTATTTTAGAGACTAATTTTGAGTCTAGTTTCTGGTAAATTCTTTAGTCTACAGACTATAGACAAGTCTATAGACTATTATATATGTAGGTCTATAGAATGTTGTATAGTATAGTCTATAGACCATTCTGTAGTCTATTATATAGACAAGTCTACAGTTTCTCCTACAGTATTTTCTGTAGTCTTTAGGGGGGGAAAAAGGAAAAATTATAAACCCTGTAACAATATACACATTAACACAGAGTTTACATTTCAATATTCAAAACAAAATAACAAGAAAAAAACAAATCGTAATTTTGAAATGATTTTCGACATAAAACAATCAGAAGCATTGAAACTACTAATACTTTTGCAGCTAAATGTATGTATGCATACATACACATACATAGATTATAAGCACTCATGATGGGATAACAGAAAAATGTTGTAAGAAATTTTCTTTGAAAGAAAAGAAAAATATTGTTCATGAGAACGTGAGTATATAGCGAGTAGATTTGAATTTTTGTTGCAGGAGTACATTTGTCTGAAATGTTTGTGGTATCTACGCAATAATGGCTAAACAAATAAATAAACAGCAGACAAACAAACAGACAATCATAGCAACGAACTAAAGCTTGAAATGACTTAAACAGACTTAAACTGAACATATATGTGCAGTTATATAAGATTATTAAACCTCGCCAAAATGAGATGGATTTGCATTTGGTGGAACCTGAAAATGAAATTATGAATACACTAGGTATGATTATTTTAGGTCGTAGGCAGATTATTTTTAAAAATGTTTGGTGCAATCCACGAAAATCTACGACGTGAATTTAAATTGTAAAGACAAATCTACTTTTTTAGGACATGTCTAATTCATATAGATATATGATTGTATGCATGTTATCTGTCTTATAACTCACATATTCATGGTTATTGAGTTTACTCACATACATATGTGTGTACATTCCAAGCGACACTCGTTCTCATACGCTCACAGACATTTGAACTACAAAACTAACGCTTGCGGCGCCATTAAAAACATTAAACAGGAAACAGTAATGTGCGATAGTAGGGTGTTTGTTCTTTCCAACATTTATTTACATTTTACAGAGAAATAATAAACCTAGTGCTTTTTAAATTGTGGACTAAACATAAGTAAAATAGTGTAACATTAAAAGTGTTTAAAAAAGTCTAAGCTAAAGTCTAGTCTATAGACTAGTCTAACTTAATGTCTATTCTGTAGTGTAGTCTTTAGTCAAACTATAGTCTATAGACTATAGTCTAGTCTATAGTCTAGTCTATAGTCTAGTCTATAGTCTAGTCTATAGTCTAGTCTATAGTCTAGTCTATAGTCTAGTCTATAGTCTA
>NC_060950.1:16103988-16106739 GCF_022045245.1 Lucilia cuprina
ATCTATCTATCTATCTATCTATCTATCTATTTATCTATCTATTTATCTATCTATCTATCTTTCTATCCATCTATCTATCTATCTATCTATCTATCTATCTATCATTCTACTCAAATATTGTAGGGTATCATATGTTCGAACTAGGACAATGAAACTTTCTTATTTTTTATACTTTAGCATTTTGTCACAAATATTAGTTTATCCAATCAAACCGTAACTCAGCCAATCTCATTGTTGTTGTTTACAAAAGTGCACATATGAAATGTAAGTTTTTTTTCCATACTTTCAACATTACATGTACAGGTGATAGACAATTTGCTCCGGAAACTTAATCAATATCATGTAAAAGATAAGTATGGTATATACATGCATATACAACCATGTTAAAATATACATATATATAACTCACTATATATGTAATACAAAATACATACACACATGAAGTAAAATTATATATAGAAATATGCATGTAAGTTAGTGATGTGTAAACCGCAAGCAATAATGTAAAATCAATTTAAAATGCTCACTCAAATATATTATTTTAATTAAGATAGGGAATATGAGTGTGAATACAGATATAGTTAATATGGTGGTACTAACTTTCACCCATCAGTTTAGGAGAGGTTTATCATTCTCTTTTAAATTTAAACTTTTTGTATTTAACTTTTAAAGTGCATCAAACTCAATTGATTACTTAACACATACCAAGTAATCTAGAAGGTGGTCCTACAAGCTTTGAGAATATTACAGAATTCTCATCAATTGTTAATCTGTATATATTAAGAAATTTTTTTAAAATGTATTTTATTTTTATTACTATTTCGTTGATAATCTCTAGATTTGCTGGGCATTGGAAAAGGTTCATTTGTTCGTTAAGTTCTTACAAATTGAATCAAGTTTGTTATTGATTAGAGAATGCATGGTGTAAAATTTATTAAAGAACATGTAGATAAAATACTTGAAATTAAACAATGTCGATAACAGCAAATGTGTTAGTTATTTTATATAGAAGGAAGAGGAATTTACATACAAGGACAAATTGCTTTAAATACCTTTAAAGCAATTTGTAAACATAATTCTATATTTGTAATATATTAAATATAAAAAAATAAACAAATTTTATGACATAAATTACATTTTAAATATTTCCTTAGCATTTATTGTTAATTAACAAAGAATTTTCATTGACAATTGTTGGAAATATATTGACATGTCCTAGTTTAAGGATATTTACTCAATATGGTTAAGCACAAATACAATCAACACTATATAGTGATATTGGCTTAATTTTATGGCTATATCTTACTTAAGAGAGAACAAAATTTCTTTTGGAGATTGTTAAATATTAGTTTTATTATTTGGAATGTTTATCTTTTTTAAAAATGCATAAAATTATCCTTGATAGTCAGATAACTTTAATATTTTTGTGTTTTTTCAAAATTGAATAAATTTAAATATTCTACGATTCCACAACTGCAACTCAATATGACAAAATCTCGCTTTCAACTTTAACTGTTTTTCACCAACTAATTTTCTCTTGAAAAACTGATGCAAAATACTGTGCAGAACCAAGTACTTAAAACTTCTATTAGGGTGGTTCTCTAAATGCAAAAATATAAAAAATTGTCGAACTTTAAATTTAAATCAAATCATATACTTATCTATGTATGTATGTTCCATTAAATCCTGCTTTAAATTTTATAATTTTTTTTTTCGATCTTGTAAAAAACACCCTAATATATCCACATTAGTTTTCATACACTATAAATCCAACTTTTCTACATAACATATCAAATTAAAGAAGAACAAGTAAAAATCTAAACATAAACTTTCCTTATGCATTTCAGTTGTTTAAACAGAAATTCTTGCAGCCATATATCATCAATATGTAAAACTTTTCAATTAAACATACATATGAAAAAAAAATAAAAATCAATTTAACCTCTTCTTACCTCAATATCACCGCTGTCAGGATGACGCATTACAAATGCTGACGGAACAACACCCGGTATTTCCTGTTGCGGTATAAATAGCAATGAATGATGGAAGATGGCATTCAATAGAAGACTCATAACCACAACTGGTTTGTATTTACCAAACTTGTCAACGAGAAAACCTAGAAAATATATAAAGAAATAAATAGAGCAGATAGTTAGTTAGTTGGTAGTAAGTAGTTAATGGTAAAGTAATATGTATGTATAATTATAAATATCTTTGTAAGTCTGTTCGTTTGTTTTTACATCAATTACAAAGTAAGATGTACACTTGGACTGTGTATGTGTTCGTTTGGTAGATTTTTGGTAATTTTAGGCATTTTTCGTAATTGGTGAAAAAAAAGTTTCTTAAAAATATTTTTGCAAAACATCATAAAGAGGATAGGATTAAAAAAAAACGTTAAAGGGTGAATACTTACGTATAATGTTATGAAACCACTTAAAACGCCGGACAACGCCGGGTATAAAAATACAGAACAAATATAAACTATTTCAAGTGTATGTGTGTATGGTATATGTTATTAAACCATTCAGTTTTATGAAGCTTCCGTTCCTTTCAACTTTACAATAATTGTAGTTCAACTTAAAATAATTCACAACCTGTATGATTTCTCCGAACTCTCACACAATTAATCATTCCTAGTACAAGTAGTTCAGTTTTAGTTCAGTTCTAGTTCAGTTCTAGTTCAGTTCTAGTTCAGTTCTAGTTCAGTTCTAGTTCAGTTCTAGTTCAGTTCTAGTACAGTTCTAGTTCAGT
>NC_060950.1:16106839-16109339 GCF_022045245.1 Lucilia cuprina
CTAGTCTATAGTCTAGTCTATAGTCTAGTCTATAGTCTAGTCTATAGTCTAGTCTATAGTCTAGTCTATAGTCTAGTCTATAGTCTAGTCTGTAGCCTAGTCTATAGTACAGTCTATAGTCTAGTTTATAGCCTAGTCTTTAGTCTAGTCTATAGTGTACTCTGTAATTAATTCTATAGTATATACTTTGGTCCATCTAAGGACCAGGCTACAGTATATGCATAAAATCGTTATTTTTAATGAAGGTTTTTGCGAAGTTCCTTAACACTGTCATCAATTTTCAATACAAACTTTTTCTCCTAAAATGTAAAAAACCAAACACAAAAATGGAATAAATAAAATAATAGTTCCAGTTAACTCAAATATTGGCTTTTATTGTACTTTATCTCTTCTAAAGTTTAACTGTTTTATTGTTTGTAAGTGGGTATGTTTTCTTTTTGTTCAAATAATTTTAAAAATATTTGACCTAGTCTTTGCTTTTTCAGATTTTTGGTGTTTTGTTTATCCATCTTATCTTCGATGTTTAATCTTTTTTTGCTAGGAAATCATTCTGTTATCAAACAAAAAAAGCGTTTATATTTTGTTATTTTTTCATCAAAAACAGAATCGCTCGTTCCCTTGATAACTGTGTAAATATGTACATATGTGTATATTTATGGTGTTGTGCAGCTAGAGCGAGGTCGTGTTGGAGATGATGTTAAAAGTTAATGATACATTCAGTACGCGTAAAAAGAAAAACTCAAAAATTTTTTTTGTTTTTTATTATTGTAAATAACAACGAATAAAAGCTTTAAATGGAAAATACATGTAAATCAAAATTTTTTAAAAAAATTTATGAAACTTTTTTTTAACAAGCTTTTAACAAATTACATTTAGAAAAGTAAATTTTATATAAGTATGAATGTATTAAAACCACAATACCAAAAATGGAACTATTTTCCAATAAGTCTAGAAAATACTTTATTTCTAAATATTTCTCTTCTTAACCAATTTTCTTGTACCATTTTGCTAATAACAAAAAAAGAAGTAAATTTTAATTTCATTTTAAATTCAAATCATAATCAACACTTCATCAGACTTAAAATTAATTTAATTTTATTTAATCTCCATAAAATTACAAAACAATTTCACATTATCATACAAATAGTTATGTATGTATGTGCAACAACTATATATTAGTTATTCCAATATAAATCTAGTAACAAATCTAAATCCCCAAACAAACCACATCCATATACAAATTGTAAATAAAATCATTTGCATTCTTACAGCCATGAGAGAAATCCCATACAAAGCCTGGTGTAAGAAATAAGAAATTTTTTGTATTAGTATGTATAGAATAAGATCTTTATAGTAGGAACACTGGTTTACCAAAATCCTTTATTTTTGGACGGAATTTTAATGGATTATGAACTGAATCTCCGCCTCTCTGTCTGTTTCGATGAACCATTTAATAATAATCATCTCTAATTTGAATAAATTTAAGAAAAGAATTAATTATTCTAAAAATAATTAAAATCGTTTCAGATTTATTATCTTAGTTGATTTGATAATGTCCACCTGTACGTCTTTCTATCTGTATTTTTTTGTCTAACAAAAATTTAAAAAAGATCTCTCAAAGTTCTGTTTTAAAATTATGAATAAATTTTAGTGAATATAGTTTAAATCGGATCACATTTTGCAAATCGTTTTGTTTCTCTATGTTTCTAGTCTTGTTTATAATCTAGTCTGTAGTCTAGTCTGTAGACTATTCTATAGTCTAGTCTATAGTCAAGTCTGTAGTGTAGGATATTGTCTAGCCTATAGTCAATGGTTTAGTCTATAGTCTAGCCCGTAACCAAGTCTATAGTCAAGTCTGTAGTCTAGTCTATGGTCTATTCTATAGTCTAGAATATAGTCTAGTCTATAGTCTAGTCTATAGTCTAGTCTATGGTCTAGTCTATAGTCTAGTCTATAGTCTAGTCTATAGTCTAGTCTATAGTCTAGTCTATAGTCTAGTCTATAGTCTAGTCTATAGTCTAGTCTATAGTGTAGTCTATAGTCTAGTCTGTAGTCTAGTCTAAAGTATAGTCAAGTCTATAGTCTAGTCAAGTCTATAGTTTAGTGTGTAGTCTAGTCTATAGTCCGACCGTCTTTCGGATTGTCTATGGAACTATTTCATCAAATTATTAGCTTTTCTTGACCCAAGAGTTAACCTATTGAAAATCAATAAAATATGTCCAAAACCTTTATCAGAGAATCAATAATGATATTCCTCCGAAGCCAATTTTTAAAAATATCCCTTCTCTTGTTTTCAAATATTCGTTGCCCGTTGTTAACATTTTCATTATTGAGATACTTATATGTACACTACTTGTTTCAATATCATATTATTTACAAGTATAAATAATAAAATAATAGATTTTCTCTAAGAAACCACAACAAGTAAAACTACAAGAAAGCTTTAAATAGGAATTCCATCATGGCTATCTACTAGGCTTGTAGTAAATTAACCAAACCT
>NC_060950.1:16114339-16118838 GCF_022045245.1 Lucilia cuprina
TTCAGTTCAGTTCTAGTTCAGTTCTAGTTCAGTTCTAGTTCAGTTCTAGTTCAGTTCAGTTCTAGTTCAGTTCTAGTTCAGTTCTAGTTCAGTTCTAGTTCAGTTCTAGTTCAGTTCTAGTTCAGTTCTAGTTCAGTTCTAGTTCAGTTCTAGTTCAGTTCTAGTTCAGTTCTATTTCAGTTCTAGTTCAGTTCTAGTTCAGTTCTAGTTCAGTTCTAGTTCAGTTCTAGTTCAGTTCTAGTTCAGTTCTAGTTCAGTTCTAGTTCAGTTCTAGTTCAGTTCTAGTTCAGTTCTAGTTCAGTTCTAGTTCAGTTCTAGTTCAGTTCTAGTTCAGTTCTAGTTCAGTTCTAGTTCAGTTCTAGTTCAGTTCTAGTTCAGTTCTAGTTCAGTTCTAGTTCAGTTCTAGTTCAGTTCTAGTTCAGTTCTAGTTCAGTTCTAGTTCAGTTCTAGTTCAGTTCTAGTTCAGTTCTAGTTCAGTTCTAGTTCAGTTCTAGTTCAGTTCTAGTTCAGTTCTAGTTCAGTTCTAGTTCAGTTCTAGTTCAGTTCTAGTTCAGTTCTAGTTCAGTTCTAGTTCAGTTCTAGTTCAGTTCTAGTTCAGTTCTAGTTCAGTTCTAGTTCAGTTCTAGTTCAGTTCTAGTTCAGTTCTAGTTCAGTTCTAGTTCAGTTCTAGTTCAGTTCTAGTTCAGTTCTAGTTCAGTTCTAGTTCAGTTCTAGTTCAGTTCTAGTTCAGTTCTAGTTCAGTTCTAGTTCAGTTCTAGTTCAGTTCTAGTTCAGTTCTAGTTCAGTTCTAGTTCAGTTCTAGTTCAGTTCTAGTTCAGTTCTAGTTCAGTTCTAGTTCAGTTCTAGTTCAGTTCTAGTTCAGTTCTAGTTCAGTTCTAGTTCAGTTCTAGTTCAGTTCTAGTTCAGTTCTAGTTCAGTTCTAGTTCAGTTCTAGTTCAGTTCTAGTTCAGTTCTAGTTCAGTTCTAGTTCAGTTCTAGTTCAGTTCTAGTTCAGTTCTAGTTCAGTTCTAGTTCAGTTCTAGTTCAGTTCTAGTTCAGTTCTAGTTCAGTTCTAGTTCAGTTCTAGTTCAGTTCTAGTTCAGTTCTAGTTCAGTTCTAGTTCAGTTCTAGTTCAGTTCTAGTTCAGTTCTAGTTCAGTTCTAGTTCAGTTCTAGTTCAGTTCTAGTTCAGTTCTAGTTCAGTTCTAGTTCAGTTCTAGTTCAGTTCTAGTTCAGTTCTAGTTCAGTTCTAGTTCAGTTCTAGTTCAGTTCTAGTTCAGTTCTAGTTCAGTTCTAGTTCAGTTCTAGTTCAGTTCTAGTTCAGTTCTAGTTCAGTTCTAGTTCAGTTCTAGTTCAGTTCTAGTTCAGTTCTAGTTCAGTTCTAGTTCAGTTCTAGTTCAGTTCTAGTTCAGTTCTAGTTCAGTTCTAGTTCAGTTCTAGTTCAGTTCTACTTCAGTTCTAGTTCAGTTCTAGTTCAGTTCTAGTTCAGTTCTAGTTCAGTTCTAGTTCAGTTCTAGTTCAGTTCTAGTTCAGTTCTAGTTCAGTTCTAGTTCAGTTCTACTTCAGTTCTAGTTCAGTTCTAGTTCAGTTCTAGTTCAGTTCTAGTTCAGTTCTAGTTCAGTTCTAGTTCAGTTCTAGTTCAGTTCTAGTTCAGTTCTAGTTCAGTTCTAGTTCAGTTCTAGTTCAGTTCTAGTTCAGTTCTAGTTCAGTTCTAGTTCAGTTCTAGTTCAGTTCTAGTTCAGTTCTAGTTCAGTTCTACTTCAGTTCTAGTTCAGTTCTAGTTCAGTTCTAGTTCAGTTCTAGTTCAGTTCTAGTTCAGTTCTAGTTCAGTTCTAGTTCAGTTCTAGTTCAGTTCTAGTTCAGTTCTAGTTCAGTTCTAGTTCAGTTCTAGTTCAGTTCTAGTTCAGTTCTAGTTCAGTTCTAGTTCAGTTCTAGTTCAGTTCTAGTTCAGTTCTAGTTCAGTTCTAGTTCAGTTCTAGTTCAGTTCTAGTTCAGTTCTAGTTCAGTTCTAGTTCAGTTCTAGTTCAGTTCTAGTTTAGTTCTAGTTCAGTTCTAGTTCAGTTCTAGTTCAGTTCTAGTTCAGTTCTAGTTCAGTTCAGTTCTAGTTCAGTTCTAGTTCAGTTCTAGTTCAGTTCTAGTTCAGTTCTAGTTCAGTTCTAGTTCAGTTCTAGTTCAGTTCTAGTTCAGTTCTAGTTCAGTTCTAGTTCAGTTCTAGTTCAGTTCTAGTTCAGTTCTAGTTCAGTTCTAGTTCAGTTCTAGTTCAGTTCTAGTTCAGTTCTAGTTCAGTTCTAGTTCAGTTCTAGTTCAGTTCTAGTTCAGTTCTAGTTCAGTTCTAGTTCAGTTCTAGTTCAGTTCTAGTTCAGTTCTAGTTCAGTTCTAGTTCAGTTCTAGTTCAGTTCTAGTTCAGTTCTAGTTCAGTTCTAGTTCAGTTCTAGTTCAGTTCTAGTTCAGTTCTAGTTCAGTTCTAGTTCAGTTCTAGTTCAGTTCTAGTTCAGTTCTAGTTCAGTTCTAGTTCAGTTCTAGTTCAGTTCTAGTTCAGTTCTAGTTCAGTTCTAGTTCAGTTCTAGTTCAGTTCTAGTTCAGTTCTAGTTCAGTTCTAGTTCAGTTCTAGTTCAGTTCTAGTTCAGTTCTAGTTCAGTTCTAGTTCAGTTCTAGTTCAGTTCTAGTTCAGTTCTAGTTCAGTTCTAGTTCTGTTCTAGTTCAATTCTAGTTAGATCTAGTTTAGTTTTATTTTTGAGTGTCTCTTAGTTGATTGCTTCATTTCTAATATATTAATTATTAAGTAGTACATATACATATATAATTATAACATACATGTATGTATTTGATATTATCTTGTTTACATCCTTACATAGGTATACATATTACATATTTATGTATAAGAATTTATATGTACTTTTCATATTTAATTTTGCATATTTAAACACAAAATTTGTGTGTGCACTTTAGACATTGACACTTTCAACAAATGTTCAGCTAAAGGGAAGGATAAAGGATTTTATGCCTTTACGGTTTCGTCTTGAAATGGGGAATGAGTTATAAATGAAAATATAAATTAAAAAAATAAGCTTAAAGCTATATTTCTGGTTACTACTCTATAATCTTGACTATGGACCAGTTTATAATATTTACGACATCTTAATGGACTTGACTATAGATCACCAAAGAGTTTACAACAAAAATAAATTTCCCTGTTAAAATCTTTCCTAAGTGTTTCCTAATTACAAATTCATTTTGTGTTTTATTGCACTTTCAAAAGTGTTACAAGATGATTTTAATAAAATCAATAATTCTGTTTTATGTGTTTTACTGTATGAATCTCATGCAAAATGAAATTCTATTCAGTTAGAAATAAAGGTTGAATGAACAGCTTAGTAGCATGTTAATTTTATTTCCATATATATATGTATATACATATTTACATACATAATGTGTATTAAATATGTATATCATGGCATAATTTTAATGAAAGCAAATTTTAATTAAGTTCACTTTTCATTACTTATTGAAATCTATTATTTTGTCGACATCAGTCGATTACGATTGATACTGGTCATAGAGGTGAACTAATTACATAAACTAAATAGGTGAATTAATTACATTTTAGTGTGTTAATTAAAATTATTTGCTTTGAAGTGTGTTTGTGCGTCTGTGAACAGCAGGTGCATACATAGAGAACATTTAGTACTTAATCAAGTTGGAATGAAAAAATACAGATTATGGTGATTAAATGATAATTAGATGTTAATGATATGAAAGAGAGTTAAATTCATTGAGTAAAATTTCTTGACTATAATTTTATTTACGACAAAGGTGGATAATCTTTGACTTCCTACAAAAGCCCATGCATTTCTAAGTCTTTTGTTTTTGATTCTAAATATATACTTAGTTCGAGATCGGTTGAGTGCTTAAATCGTTTTCATTTCTCCAACTGCGCTGCCTCTAGCTTTCCTTAACAGCACCACCAAATAATAAAACATCTCTTCTGTAAATATTTTATGACAGATATCAAACATAAAAATGTAACTGACAGGTAAACACGAAATATGACAGATGTGCTGAAAAATACTTTTACACAAAAAATTTTATACCTTCCTGTATTCGCACACGTTGTATTTCTCGTAAATAATTATACTTGCAAGTAGATAAGATTAAGGAAAAATATCAGACGTTTTGGACAGACAATCAGTCAGGCAGCCATGCAGTCAGTTGGAAGGGGGAATGATGAAAACATTTTTTTCTGTTTGATTTATTATTCATTGCGGAGTAAGAAAAATATTTATGACGAGAGTGCGAATTTACTTTTAATTATCTGTTTGAATTTATGTTTATTTTAGTAGCTATAGCCATGGCTTTCATTATTTTTTTTAAGGATATGGTTATATACACACATACATACCTACATGTCTATGAATGAACATTAGACTACCTTCCTTTCTTACGATGTTAGCAATGAATTTATGTACATACTTTTATATTAAGATACTCTAGGTCACAGCTGATTGCCATTTAACTCTTTTC
>NC_060950.1:16118938-16124503 GCF_022045245.1 Lucilia cuprina
ATAGTCTAGTCTATAGTCTAGTCTATAGTCTAGTCTATAGTCTAGTCTATAGTCTAGTCTATAATCCAGTCTATAGTCTAGTCTATAGTCTAGTATATAGTGTAGTCTATAGTCTAGTCGATAGTCTAGTATATAGTCTAGTCTACAGTCTATTCTATAGTCTAGTGTATAGTCTAGTCTATAGTCTAGTCTATAGTCTAGTCTATAGTCTAGTCTGTAGTCTAATCTATAGTCTAGTCCATAGTCTGTAGTATTGTCTATATTCTTGTGTTGTTTATAGACTATAGACTATACTAGTTTATAGTCTAGTGTATTTTATAGCCTAATCTATAATCTAGACTATTGTCAAGGTTATGGTCCAGTCTGTAATCTAGTCTATATTCTAGAGTATAGGCTAGATTTTATCATGGCCTATAGTGTAGTCTAAAGTCTTATCTAAAGTGTGGGCTACCTGCATACTGTTGACAGAGCTTGTAACTAACCAATTTACATTTAATTATTGGATAAAATTAGTTATTTTTCAATTTTCTGTTAATGTTGTTGTTTGCATCTTAGTATCTAAAACAACATCAATTTGTTATTATTTATTTAACATTGTAAATCAACACGAAAAAAACTATAAAAACTTTTTTTTAGTTTACTTAGATAAAAAAGCACCAAATAAAAAAGTTGAGAAAATGTCAAAAACGCCACATAAATTCTGTGGGAATTGCGTCATTTGTTTATGGTGCTTTCGTCTGCATGTTGCATTTTCATTTTCCACTATTTTCCATCCTGACCCCCTTTAACAGCCAATTTGAGCCATTACTTCAGTGCTGGTTTTTATATAAATATTTTTTCCTTATCACTCGGTTGCTTTAAATATTCACATTTATTTGTTTTTGCATTATAACTAACCAGAATGAATAAAAAGCTTAAATTTATTTGTATTTCGTAATTTTTTTACCCGTTTGTGTATATTTTTTATAGTCACTCAAAGAGAAAAATAAAATATATTAAATAAAAATATTATTATTTATTTAGTTATAAATGCAGTTTTTTTTTGGCGAACAAAAAATTTAGCGGAATAATAAATAAAAATGTTTTTAGTGTGTATGTATGTGTACTTTTGTGGTAGTAAAGACAGTGAGGGGCAGGTTTTTTTAAGTTATATTGTATATCGAACAAATAATGTAAATATTTAGAAAATATACATAATCAAGTATTGGTTTTAAAGGATTTACACTTAAACATTGCTAGTTTGATAGAAAGGTTGCCCATGTCTGTACATAAAGGGACCTTGATGTTGATGAAAAAGAAAAAAAAAAAATACTTTAAAGATTTTATTTATGTCAATAAATTTATTTATATAAGGGCCATTAAATATCAATTTATGCTTCATTCGGTTTATATATTATTTGATTTAAATTTTTTTGTTCTAGGATTAAAATTACAAAAATCTTTATGTGTCCATCATAATAAGTATCTATAAGATGTGATCACGTTTTATCTGAAAGGATTATTGAAATAAAAAGCAAATATTATTAACGCGTCGTTGAACTAGAACTGAACTAGAACTGAACTAGAACTGAACTAGAACTGAACTAGAACTGAACTAGAACTGAACTAGAACTGAACTAGAACTGAACTAGAACTGAACTAGAACTGAACTAGAACTGAACTAGAACTGAACTAGAACTGAACTAGAACTGAACTAGAACTGAACTAGAACTGAACTAGAACTGAACTAGAACTGAACTAGAACTGAACTAGAACTGAACTAGAACTGAACTAGAACTGAAATTATTATATTTAGTCAAAATTTGGAGTTTTATCAAAAAATCAAATTTGTAGCAAATTTTCTTATATATGTATTTAAAATTCAGATTTTAATTAAATTTCATTATTCTTTTGTTTGTCATTATTTGCATTTCCTCCTGCTATAAATTTAATTTATTATTAAAATTATTATAAGTTTGTATTCTATTTTTAGTTTTGTTTTTAATATATTTTCTGATAAGAAACTCCCAATCTTAATCCTAAATTATTTCGTTGTGAACTTGACAAAACGCTAGGAGTCATAAAATTTAAATACGTCAAGTGCTCACGTTTTACGTGCAGAACATTCTAACAAATTATCTTAGTAAATATTTAAAAATGTTATTTTCATTATAAAATTATATGTTTTGTTAAACTAAAACAAATAATGCTAACGGAAAATTAAAACAATTCAACACAGAAGTATTTACAACTTAAATTTTGCGTATCATTTTATGAAACCAACTGTTATCAAACTGACATAAATTTTGTTGACAAACAAATTTATGTTTTTGCTGTTTTCAAAATTGAGAATTGAAATGTTTATTCATTTTTTATTTCTACATAAAAAATTAAAATTTTTATTTTATACAATATAACATAAACTCACTAGCACCTGTTTAATCTATAGCCTGCTGCTATTTATCACTTATAAATATGTATTTGTTTTAATTCATTTTTTGTTTATTTTAATTGTATAGTATATTATAAAGCTTTTCTCAACTACCTTGACCAATATACACACATACATATATATGTATGTATAGTTATTTGCATCTACAGTCATGGTTTCTTTTCAATTGTTGCCAATTTTTTTATAGTTTTTCCAAATAGTTTTTGCTACAAAGGAGTAGATAATTTTATCAAAATAGTCCTATTTTCCCACAGAAAGTTCAATTCTGTTCTGTTGTGAGAAAATTATGCATGTATTTATGTATCTGCGTTAAACAAAATACACGCACATACACACACTTAAACGCCCCCATTATAGTTTTGTGGATTCTACAAATTATATTTATTAATATGCATTTATTATTTTATTATTCTTTTTTAAGTTTTTTTTTTTATTAATTTCACTTTATGTTGTTGTAGTTTAAACAACAACTGAAGCAGATAATTAACAAAAAAAAAAGATGATCAACAATATGATCATAACGATATTGATGATTACGATGTTGTTAAATGAAATAATATTTAATTTACGCTACAAAGCCTGCAACACTTAAACGTGCATTTGTTTAATCAAACAGACAGGAAACGGATATAAAAAACGTGTTTACAAAGAGAAATATTTAATAATATTCTTTTTTTTTGTTTGCTGTTGGTTCATATTTGTAATTTCTTTTTGTTGTAAATTTAATGGATACATGTGTGTGAGTGTATATTGTAAATTTACCATGTAAATACATTGCATATGTTTGTGAAAGTACTTATATACATATTTTGTTGTACACATAATAAATAAAACAAATTGTGCGACCTTAAACCCAGCAAACATTTTTAAGGCAAAAATGGTAGATGGGCGAGAGTAGAAATAAAACAGTGCATTAATCACCTTGTCCTCCGAAAGGTGCCAAGTGCTATTAATATTTCCACCTGAAGTCTTAGTTAAGGAGCGCAACACTGGGTCTACAGAGGTCTAGGTGTATTCCATACGATTTGAGACATCCTAACTAACTAATTACCTACCTAACTACCTAACTAACTTACTAACTTACTAACTTACTAACTTACTAACTTACTAACTTACTAACTTACTAACTTACTAACTTACTAACTTACTAACTTACTAACTTACTAACTTACTAACTTACTAACTTACTAACTTACTAACTTACTAACTTACTAACTTACTAACTTACTAACTTACTAACTTACTAACTTACTAACTTACTAACTTACTAACTTACTAACTTACTAACTTACTAACTTACTAACTTACTAGACTAGACTATAGACTACCTCAAGTCACTTTCAAGTGTCTCAATAGTGCTCTTTCTATAATACTCTTCATTGCATTATCAAATGTTTGCTGGAACGTTGATTTTATATGTTTGAGTGTTTTTCTGAAGCATTTGAGTGAGTGCATAATTGTTAATTAATTTATTTACATTGTTCGTGTTGTATGTAGTCAAAGTCTATAATTGCTGATGAATTTATTTTATTCAAGTATGTAATGATGATGGATCATAGAGCCTGATGATTAATCACTTGATTTATTGAAATAGATTAATTCAATATATAAATTTTTTATAAACGAATAGGGAATATGATAAATAGGAGTATATTTTCAGAAGATAGATCAATTCAAATGGATCTTAAAATAATTTAATTAAATTAAGTATAAAAGTTAAAAGCAGAAAAGAAATCGCATACTATATATAAAAATATCATGTATAATATAAGGCTTAAGGACAATTATTCAACAATGCATAATGTTATGAGAACAAGTCCATTATCTCTTTAACATTTCTCACATTTGTATTCTCAATGTTGATTACAATGTTAGAGAACATTAGCTATAAGAACTATAATAATGAGTATGCTGTGATGTCATTTGTAGTTTACAACCAGATAAGAATAAAAGCTGTTTCAAAGTAATTAACATTTGGCCTATAATTTGATTATTGTCTGATCTATAATCTGGCTCGTAACTTGTTGCAAAATCTGGTCAACATTATTTTTCAAAGTTGTTTGGATTATTGTTGAATGTTTTCTAATTATTGATTTAGCATTAGTGCCTGCCAGATTTTTTCCAATCTTTGACCCTCTCTTTTAGAAAAAATCCTTTCATTATAAAGTAGTTAAAAAATAATTATACATTACAACATTTGTAATAAGTTGTGGGGAATAATTTTAATACAATTTTTTATACATTTATTTTTCATATTTTTTTTAATAGCAAAAAAATAAAATACTTAAGGCTATGTTTATTTATACATACATTCGTATTATAATTTTTCACACACACAGTGAAATTTTCTGTTTATTTTTTTTAAAGAAGAAAAATATTATTCACAAACACATTTATGCAAATGAGTAAAAATTGTTCGTTGCAGTTGATATAAAAAAATAAAATTAAATACAATATAATCACACTACAAGGCCATTTAATCCAATGAAAAAAGAAGAGAAATGCAAAAAAACATAACAACAAATAACAACTAAGTAAGAGATTTTAGAAGGATATGATCAAATATACTATACCCTACACTTTATAGCAGCTTTGTTTAAACATTAAATTATTTCCATATTTATTAATCTAAAAAGATATTTTCATTTTAACAAAAAAAAATCCATTCTGAGCTCCCTATTAATTTATAATCATGCGTCAATCGACACGTGCATGTTTAATTAGTAGTTTAAACAATGCATATGTATAAGTGCGTATTTTATTTTAACAATGTGTTAAATGTTTTTTATTTATTTTATTTTAATATTTATTCCAATATTATTTTAATTTCAGCAACCTCTTCATTGCTGCCCTATTTGACTATACACATGCAATCGATTGGCTTAACGGTGGAGGAAATTGCCATTATTTATTTGGCTCTACCATTTACGACATTTTTAAGTCCACCAATTACGGGTAAGAAATTAAAATAAAATTTTGTTGTAATTTTATGTTTTTGGATATAAGGATTTATAAAATACATAAAAAGACTGTAGACTAGACTATAGACTAGACTATAGACTAGACTATAGACTAGACTATAGACTAGACTATAGACTAGACTATAGACTAGACTATAGACTAGACTATAGACT
>NC_060950.1:16124603-16135493 GCF_022045245.1 Lucilia cuprina
GACAATAGTTATTTAAATCTTTAAATAAGGTAGTTCATATTATTTGTTTAAAAATCATAAACTTTTATTTACCACCTTTAAATGCGGTTATGATAATTTTCTTTTTTTATGATAAAAACGTTTTCGTTAATTCAAAAATAATTACGTCAAATGATCACGTTTTGCTAATAATGATAATCTAGTCTTATCTGACTGAAAAGCGTGTACAATTTAACATTTGGTTACTTTGGAAATCATAAAAGAATAAAATGAAAAAAAAAACTTATTTCGTTTTATGATTTGTTTTTTAAACCAAAATTTTGACACCCACAATCCAAACGATATCAAAGTTTTTATAACTTGTGATATTTTGTTTACGTATGTACATTGAAGCCGGTTTAATCAAGTTTTTGTCAAAGACCTTTTGAATCATAAGTTTACACGATGTTAAGGGGAAAAATATGAAAAAAATATTTTTTGTTTTCCTCAGATAAGAATGGATCAATGTTAGACAAATGTTTGTAGATTTATTCTTTTTATAAATATGTCAAAATTATGTCAAATTTCTTAATTACTTGTGTAAATTGAATGACTTAACTTTTTCTTATAATTACCCGTAGTTAAGTTAATTAATGTTGCTGCTGCTATGTTGTTCTTAAAATGTTATAGCAAAAAGCTATAGTGAGTAAGAAAAATAAATAAATATAAATAAACAAAAATTAAAATTTTATTTAAGTATTTTTTTTTTTTGTCTTATTTTACAACTATTTTGTTTTCATTTTTAATTGCCATTGACCGTCAAGACGTTTTGTCGGTAGAATATAAAAAGTTTATATCTTTTAATGTCATTTCCTTTTATTTGTTGTAGTTTTTTTTTGTTCTACTATAACTAACTACTATGTATATTTATGTATGTATATGTATCTATAAAGAAAATGTAACTAGGTTGAAATTTACCCTCGAACAATTTAACATCGAGACATAACTAGACAAAGTTCGAGGAGTGTAGTTAAAGAGATTTTTTGCTTCTTCTATAGATTGTATTTATTTGAATTAAACTATAAAGTAGTAACAAAAACTAAGACAAATGACGGTCATTCTGGTTTAGTGATATAGTGTAGTTTAATTTAATACACTAATTTTACTAGATATTTATTTGTTAGTAAATATGTTTTTATTAGGGGGGGGGGGAGGCTTTTCTTGTGATTATCGCTTAATGTACTAAACAGATATAAACTATTTCGATTAAGTAAAAAGTTTACATGGACCTATTCCGGAATATATTTTTCCAAAACTTCAAATATTTTATATTACATTTCAAAACTAGATTTTTTCTGGGATTAAAATAACAACCCCCTAATGAATTTATTACTTATTATACCCTACACCACTTAAATTGTAACGCACAATAAAGTATACCAATCGGCTCAGAATTATTTTCTGTGTCGATTTTGCTATATCCGTTCGCCCGTTTGTCCATCTGTCTGTCCGTCCGTCCGTCAGTCTGTCTATCTATTTATCTATCTATCTATCTATCTATCTATCTATCTATCTATCTATCTATCTATCTATCTATCTATCTATCCATCCATTTATCTATCTATCTACCTATCCATCTATCTATCTATCTATCTATCTATCTATCTATCTATCTATCTATCTGTCTATCTGTCTATCTGTCTATCTGTCTATCTGTCTGTCTGTCTGTCCATGTAAATCATGTATTATATGGTCGTCCTTGCCCGACTATAATTTCTTAATTCTTTTGTTTAATGATTTCTTCATATGTGTGAAGAAAATTTGTTCATGATTGTCAGTTAATGTAATTTATATAGAACATTCCCATAATATTTGTAAGTAAACTTTAGGATTTATAGAGAGAATCTTCCCAATAGAAAAAATTTGCTAAATTTTTGTAGTTACTTTACGCAAAAAGTATCAATCTATTTCTTTAAGCAAAATTTGAAAACACAACACGAAATCTCCAGTTCCACAGTTCAATGACTTGTCCTTTCACCAATACATTTGATTAACATAATTTCTTTTTTAAATTTGTTTTTTTTTTTTTTAATTCTGTCTTTTGGTAGTCTTTCTCATAAAATTGCCATTTAAATCATATCATACTATATCTAACATTGAAAATGTGAAATAAATCTAATTCATCACATCTTAAGTATATAATGAATCTGTTATTTTGTATTTGTATGTCGTTTATTTGTCTTGTAATTTTCGCCATTTTTTTTTATTTTCATTTTAATCAAAACAATAAACTTTTTTTATTAGGGTAGTACTTTTTTTAATATTAGTCTATATTTAATACAACATATCGGTCTGATGGACTAACAAGTGTTTTTAACATTCTACAGTCCAAACGGTAAAAGATATTATAGTTTGCTCACAATAGTCTAGACAATAGTCAAGACCATACACAAAGTGGACTTCATATAAGACTGTAGTACAGTACTATACACTATAGCACAGACTATTGTCCACACTATAGACTAGCATATGGTTCAGACTATTCACTAGACTATGATGCTAACTATAGACTTGGATAAAACAGACTATAGTATAGACTACAGTTCAGATCGGAGATTAAATTATAGTCCAGATTACAGACTATAGTCCCGGCTATAGAAAATGTTACATTTCAGTCGGTTTTTTAGATTGTAGTTCTAAATATAGATTAGACTATAGTCCAGACAATAGACTAGAATATAATTCAAACTATGGACTACACTATAGTCTAGATTTTAAACTACAATATGGGTCAGACTAGACTAAAGTCCAGAGTATATACTAGATATATAGTCCATACTACATACTAAGCTATGGTTACTTTTATAGACTACACTATAGTCCAGTCTATAAACTAAACTATAGTCCAGAATAAAAACTACACTATATAACTAGACTATGGATATGAATATAGACTGTAGTCCTGATTATGACTTATACAAGTGTTAAGACTAAAAGTAGACCCTAGTCAAGGCTACAGACTGGACTATAGACTAGACATAGAGTAGGCTTAGAATAGCCCGAACTATACAGTCCAAACTATAGGCCAGACTATACCATAGTCCTGACTATGATCCAGACTAGTTTTCAGACTAAAAACTAAACTATAGTCCAGGCTACAGACAACATTATAGTTTAGATTATATACTGGACTATAGGCTAGACTATAGTCCTGCTTTTAGGCTAGACTAAAATATAAGCTATAGCATAAACTAAAGTCCAAACTATAGCATGGACTAATGTTTGGACTATAGAAGATTACATAGACTAAATTATATTCCAAACTATAGACTAGACTATAGCCCCAACTATAAGCTATACTATGATCACTCCAGTCAGTACTATAAAGTAAACTATATTCAGGACTATAGTCAATACTACATATTAAATTAAATCCCAAACGTTATAGGCATAATGATAGCCTAAACTAAAATCAGTGCTATAGATTGACTATATCCCATGCTTTGAAATGTAAACAGAAATCTAGAATATATACTCGAGACTATAGTTCAGTCTATAATCTAAACTATTGACTTAACTACAGTCTAGATAATAGAATAGACTAAAGAACATGCTATAGACTATTTTCAGTATGACAGTCAAACTTAATTACTACATTTTTTTAAGCTAGAGATTGAAATCGATATAATTTCTCTCAGTGTATTTCATGTAGCTTATTATATTGCATGAGTTTTCTTTTAATCTACCCACAACTGTGACTAAAATATTGTCTTTAATATTGTACCATCATTTGCTGCTGCAGCATATACATATGTATGCACATATACATATATGTAGTTAGTGTTTGTCCCGAGAGTGTCCAGTGAATTTGACAGTGACTCTGAATTTATATTCATTAGTTAAAGATGAAAATATATATAAATACATACTACGTATGAGACATAAACCATAATATACAAACATTTCATCTAATTTGAAGTCATTTAGTTTTGTTTAGAATATTACTAAGCATACATGTGATTTAACTAAATGTTTGATTTTGTTTTTTTTCTTAGCTGCTGCTACCAGTATTTAAGTAAATTTCAAAATATCATTGTATTTTAATATTCATTTCATTGTCATTTTGATAATTTATTACATATACAATGTGTTTTGTTACTTTAGGAAACTGTCAATTAGTATGTTTTAAAATATACAAGAAGAATTTAAATTTAAGTTGTAAAAATAATTTTAAATAATAATTTGTTTAAAAATTAGAGAAAAAAAAATTATGTTTAAATGAGTTTCAAGTAAATTCTTCTGAAATTACACATATCAACTAAATCGAACTTTTTGCGTACGTTTTAAATAAAAATTTAGAATTCCTATGTATTTTTATAGTCTATAGTCTTGACTACAGACTGGTCTATAGACTTGACTACAGACAGGTCTATAGTCTTGACTATATACTGGTCTACAGTCTTGACTTTAGAATGATATATAGTCTTGACTATAGACTGATCTATAGTCTTGACTATAGACTGATTTATAGTCTTGACTATAGACCGATCTAAGTATACTTTTGACTATAGACTCATGTATAGTCTTGACTATAGACTGATATATAGTCTTGACTATAGACTGATATATAGTCTTGATTATAGACTGATGTATAGTCTTGACTATAGTCTGATGTATAGTCTTGACTTTAGACTGATATATAGTCTTAACTATAGACTGATCTATAGTCTTGACTATAGACTGATCTATAGTCTTGACTATAGACTGAACTATAGTCATGACTATAGACTGATCTATAGTCTTGACTATAGACTGATCTATAGTCTTGACTATAGCCTGATCTATAGTCTTGACTTTAGACTTATCTATAGTCTTGACTACAGACTGGTCTTTAGACTTGACTATATACTGGTCTACAGTCTTGACTTTAGAATGATGACTGTAGACTGATCTGTAGTCTTGACTATAGACTATAGTCAAGACTATAGACTGATATATAGTCCTGACTATAGACTGATATATAGTATTGACTATAGACTGATCTATAGTCTTGACTATAGACTGATCTATAGTCTTGACTATAGACTGATCTATAGTCTTGACTATAGACTGATCTATAGTCTTGACTATAGACTGATCTATAGTCTTGACTATAGACTGATCTATAGTCTTAACTATAGACTGATCTATAGTCTTGACTATAGACTGATCTATAGTCTTGACTCTAGACTGATCTATAGTCTTGACTATAGCCTGATCTATAGTATTATATTTAGACTTAGCTATAGTCTTGACTATAGACTGATCTATATTTTTGGCTATATCCGATGTATAGCCTTGACTACATACTGATGTATAGTATTGACTATAGACTGATGTATAGTCTTGACTATAGACTGATGTATATTCTTGACTATAGACTGATCTATAGTCTTGACTATAGAGTGATCTATAGCCTTGACTATAGAGTGATCTATATAGCCTTGACTATAGACTGATCTACAGTCTTGACTATAGACTGATATATAGTCTTGACTATAGACTGATCTAAAGTCATGTTTATAGACTGACCTTGACTATATACTGTTGTATTGTCCTGTCTATACTCTTAACTAAACAGACTGGTCTATAGTCTTGGATATGGACTCGTATATATAGTATTGGATACAGACTCTTAACAAAGTTTTAATAGTGACGCTAGGAATTCAATAAAAACGCATAATGAAAATCTCCTATCAGACCTTAAAATTAATGAAATTTTGTTAAAAACTATATTAAACTTAAAACAAAAATTAAGGTTTTAAAAATTTTAAATAAATAAAATTTAAATTTATAAAACTTTAAGATAATTTTTTCCTTACTCCCTAAAAACTTTACCCAATATTCAAAAAACATGAACTAAAAATGTCACTTACCTCCATACATAACAAACAGCGTAATTTTTAACATAATCAAATTCGGATTTATACCGCGACGTATACAAAATTCATCGAATTTTGAAGTTGGCGGCATATAAACCGTATCCGTAGCAACTTCTTCGCCGCCCATTTTGATGGAAGATTAAATCTCTATTCACACTTGTTAATTATTAACGAAAATTTCAATCTCTGTTTACACTTGCAAAAAAAATTTATGATTTTATTTTGCTGTAATATTTTTATAGATTTTAAATTACTTCTTTTTTTAATAACAAGAGATCTTTAGCAGCGAAAAAAAATTAATTTAATATAAAAATCACACTAAAAGTTTGTTGATTGTGAGGCCTGACATAAATGAAAATTAATTGTAATTTTATTTGAATTTGACGTTTGTATTATTGTATATATTTTTTTTTTTGATCTAACAATAGTTCCACTACAGATACAGATCACGAGCAGGCGGCGGAGATGACGTTAAAGTTTAGACACTTTCGAATAAAATAAAATTTTAAGATTTTTCTTCTTATTCTTTCGGATTACTTAAATCACACTTGAAATTAAATGTCTGTTATTTTATTTTTTTCGAATTTAATTCAATTTGATTTAAATGATAATTTCATCATATATTTTTCTGCTTCTTTTTGTATTTTATATTATTATTATTTTTTTTATTTGTGTATATTAGAGATCTCTGTGTTTAACTTAGTTTTAGATTTTTTTTTACATCACTTTTGATTATGAAAAAAATACAGGGGCTTTTTCCAATTTTTTTTATTAAATTTTAGATTTCTTTGTATTTTTTTAGATTTATTTGAAGTTCGTTTTAGTATTTAATACAATAGATTAATTAAAATCTTTGATTTCTTTACAATTCCACGGGTATAGAATGGTATTGAAACATGGTTTTTGTTAATTTTTTTGAATTTTTCATTTCTCTTTTGTTATGGAAAATAAAAAACAAAATATGGAATTATTTTAAAATTTTTATTAAATTATATAACATATCCTGTTAAAACTTCAAAATTTTTTTCAATCAAAATCCCATTTTTTTAACTTTTACACTGTTTAACTTAAAAGTTTTATTTCCTGTGTTTTTTTTTAATAATTTATCACTTTTTTATAGCAATTAATTAGTTTTTTTTAAATTAATTAAATTTTCTATAAATTTTTTTATTTTTCGCCGTTGTTTTTTATTTAATCCCAATCCTTAGTATTGCTCGCTCCGTAGTCTGAACAAAGACTAAAATTATTTGATCATTTATCCTAAAGTTTTGAATACGTTATGGAAAGAAAAGCAAATAAATAATATGAAAAAAAAATAATAATAATAATCACAATCATATTTTCATCTTGTCAGTGATCTTAATCTGTGTGTAAATGCTGTTTATACTCTCATACATAAAAACAATTTTATATATTTAAATAACTATAACAGCAACAATAACAACAAGAAAAATGAATTTATTTATTATTATCTATGTATTTAGTACACCTTCACCACTACTACTTAACCAAAAGAAAAAAAAACTTATCATCATTATCACTCCCACTTATACAAACTGTTTGTAGTATTTCAACTGATCTCACTGTCTGCTTCTGATCTCTTTTTACTTTTCATGCATGGAGATATGAAATTTCTGAAAAGTATTTAGTCTATAGACTAATCAAGTGACTAGTGAATTATTTTGTCAAGTCTAGTCTATCAACTAATCTATTGATTGTAGTTAATACTTAGTATATTTCATTGAATGGGTAGTTTATTGACTTTCGACCAGTTTGTAGATAAGTCTATCGACTAGTTTATTGACTAATCTTTCGACCAGTTTATGATCTTGTCTATCGACTAATTTGTGTACTAGTCGATCGACTAGTTTATTTACTAATAATTCGACCAGTTAATTAAATATTCTGACCAGTCTATCAACTAGTTTACTAACTATTCTATCGACTAATTTCTTGACGAATAGTTAGACCAGTTTATTGACTAGTCTATAGACAACTTTATTGACCAATCTATTAACTATTTTATTTATTATTTAATCGACCAGTTTAATGACTGCTCCATTAACTAGTCAATCGACTAATTTGTTTACTAATCTTTCGACCAGTTTATTGAGTAGTCTAGAGACTACATTATTGATCAGTCTATCGATTAGTTTATTGACTATTCTATCGACTATTTTAATGACTGCTCTATTGACTAGTCTATTAATTAGTTTCTTTACTAATCTTTCGACCAGTTTATTGACTAGTCCATCTACTACTTTATTGACAAGTCTATTGACTAGTTTATTGACTTTTTTATCGATTACTTTATTGATTAGTGTATCATTGACTATAGTGTAGTTTGTTGACTAATTTTTCAACCAGTTAAGTAATAGCCTTTTGAAAAATTTACTGGGTAGTCTGTCTACTAGTTTCTTAACTAATCCTTTGACCAGTTTATTGACTAGTCTATAGACTACATTATTGATCAGTCTATCGATTAGTTTATTGACTATTCTATCAACTATTTTAATGATTGCTCTATTGAGTAGTCTATCGACTAGTTTATTGACAAGTCTATCGACTAGTTTAATGACTAATGTATCGATTATTTTTTTGACCACTTTATTGACCAGTCTATCTACCAGTTTATAGACTAATCGTTCGATCAGTTTATGGACTTATCTATCGACTAATTTATTGACTAGTCTATAGACAAGGTTATTGACTAATCTTTCGGTTACTTAATTAAATAGTATTTTTACTGTCGACTAGTTTGTCGACTAATCTTTCGACAAGTATATTGAGTCGTCTATAGACTACTTTATTGACCAGTCTATCTACTATAGTCTATAGACTTTTTATTGACCAGTCTATCGACTAGTATTTTTACTAATCTTTCGATCAGTTTATTGACTATTCTATAGACTACTTTTTTGACCAGTCTATCGACTAGTTTGTTTACCAATCTTTCGACCAGTTTATTAAGTAGACTATCGACTACTTTATTGACTATTGTATCGATTACTTTATTGATCAGATAATTGTCTAGTTTATTGAGCAATCCATCGATTAGTTTTTTTACTATTCTATCGACTAGTTTTTTTGACGAATCATTCGATCAGTTTATTGACTGCTCTATTGAGTAGTCTTTCGACTACTTTATTGGCTAGTTTATCGAATAGTTAGTTGATCATCTTTCGACCAGGTTATTGAGCAATATATCTACTAGTTTATTGACTAGTCTACTGACTAACCTATTGTCTATTGACTGGTATACTGATCAGTTTATAACTAGTCTATTGACTAATATATACACTAATCTATTGAAGAATATTTTGGTCTAAAGAGTAATCTATAGAGTAGACTTTTAACTAGCCTATTGATTAGTCTATTGACTAATATATCAACTAGTCTTCTCAATAGTATATCGACTAGTGTACTAAAATTAGTAAGACCAGCTTCATGACAAGTCTAATCTATAGATCTATTAACAAATTTATATATTGACTAGTCTATTGACTTTCGACTAGTCTTTCGATTGTCTATTCTATCTTCTGGTTGATTAATTAGGCTATTGACTATTATATACCCCTATGAACTAGTCCGTTCGTTAGTCTCTTAACTATTGTACTGATTCCTTTGTTGAAAAAGAGACTCTCCACTATAGGCTACAAATAGCACTTAATACTTAAAAAAATACAATAGCATTATGTTTTCCATCTTCGGTTCTATTTCAGTTACTATTATTGTAATCTTACTATTTGTTATTATTGTTGATCTTCTATTATATATATTTTCTTCTCTTTTCTGAGCTAAAGATAAACAACAAGATCAGAAAAAAAATTTGTCATCAGGTAGTGTTCGTATGTATGTATGTGTTTCTTTTCTTAGACGATCTATCACGAGCTTTTTCTGTACTACAAAGTTTCTCAGTGATAAAGTGAATGTAAATTTAATTTATGTTTTGCAAATTAACAGTGAAATAATAATGATTTAAAAGTTTTGTGGTGTAACCTAACATTGACATGTCAGTCAAAAGAAGAAAAAAAAAAAACAAAATAATAAATTGTTTTAGGGGTTCTCAAAAAGATAATAGATAATATAAAAATATTTCAAATTTATCACAGACCTTTCTAAACATTAACCACCCTCAAAATCACTTTTTAATTCACTATTAAAATTTTCACTAAAATTTATATTTTGCTCTTGACGAGAGTATTTGTTAAAGAAATTTTGAACGTTTATTGAGAAACTTTCATGCATTGTTTTAAAAAATTTCTTAAAATTTGTAAATTTCCAATTTCCGTTTCACGCAACGTTTGTAACGATTTCTATAATGGTCCGCAAACAACTGATATTACATGTTGGAAATTTCTAGCCTAGAAAACTAATAATTCCTAAAAACACATGGGAACTAAAACACTCCTCATGGATTTAGATTGATATTGAATATGATAACGAAAACTATAGAAGATATTGAAATTAATTATGGAATATTTAGGTGACAATTAATTTTTAGAGAGAAAAAAATTGCAAATAATTTTGCATTATTAAAACAGTGCTTATATGTATTTTAATGGACATACATACATGTGTACATACATATGTATATACAGTTCTTATCTTGATAATTAGGTATTAATATGTTGATCTAGTGTTAAATAGCAAAGCACAAAGGAAACCCCCAATAGAAAATTTCCGTAATATATACCATTCGTTATTTGTTAACATTTTGAAAACAGATGTGCATTAAGTCTGAACTGCAGAGTAGCTATTTTGACAACCATTGGTATCATTTTGAAAGCAAATAGTTGTCATACAAACAAGGAATTGTTGTCAATATGACAAGACATCTATCTATTAATAACTAACTTACTAACTAACTACCTAACTAACTAATTAACAGACTAACAAACTAACTAACTTACTAACTTACTAACTAACTAACTAACTTACTAACTTACTAACTTACTAACTTACTAACTTACTAACTTACTAACTTACTAACTTACTAACTTACTAACTT
>NC_060950.1:16135593-16137794 GCF_022045245.1 Lucilia cuprina
TCTATAGTCTAGTCTATAGTCTAGTCTATAGTCTAGTCTATAGTCTAGTCTATAGTCTATTCTATAGTCTACTCTATAGTCTAGTCTATAGTCTAGTCTATAATCTAGTTTAAAGTCTTATCTGCAGTGTAGTCTATAGTCTGGTCTATGGTATATTATACAGTCTAATCTGTAGTCTATGGACTATTTAGTAGTTTAACCTATAGTTCAGTCTATAACTAGTTTATTGTGCAGTTATTAGTTTATAATCGACATTATTCCGTTTTACTTTCGAATTTCCATTCAAATCACATTAATCCTTGTTTAATTTATCTAAGGAACTGTGTTACCGACAAACAAATTCCTTTTGTATTACAGCTCTGCATTATTCCCCAGAGTCGTATTTTGCAGTATAGCATTGGCTGATATAAACGAAAGCTGCTTGATATATAAAGGTTTCTATAGTAAATAAGTATGTGAAATTGTTTTGTTTTACTACTGGGCAATAGATGTCCCCAAAAATATTATTAAAACCGTTAAAAAATTATTTAAATCAAAAAAATTATGTTTTATTAAAGTTTAAGCTAATTTCAATAAAAAATTTAAAAAATAAACAAATTTCATAATTCACTGTTATTCATAATTCATATTAATTTATTACTATAAAAATTTTTTTTCATAATCGTTTAAACAAACTAAAAACAAAATCGGGAATATTTATTTACACATTTAATGCCGTAAAGTTTTTATAAGATTTAATAAAACTGCTACTGTCACCCACCGCCAGTGACAGGAGATTTATGATGACAGGCTGCTTATGTTATCTTGTTGCTTTTATTTTATAAAATGCATTTTAGTTTAATAAGTATTTATTTTTAAATATTGTTTAAGATAAGAAATAATTTTTTTTCTGTAATTTTGTTTAGATAAATTAGATTAATAAAGAAATTTATTAGATAATAAAATAGTAAATAAATAATTTTAATAAAAAACTAAATAAGAAAGCGAAGAATATAGCAAAAATATAAGATCTGTGATCATTTTTATATATTTCGACGAAAATTTAGTTTTATATGAAAAACACAAAATCAGCTTGGCTCTAATTAAGAAAATAAGAAAAAGTTTTTTTTTATTCAAAACATAAAATTTCACTTTAACGCTCTAATCACACATCTAAAACCATAATTTTACTTTGTGCCTTAAATTCCTTAATCATAAGACAATTGACAGACACCAGACACCTTTATTCTAACTTTAGTTTAAAATGAGTTATTAAATAAGCTGCAGCTACTACTTGTTTTTGGTCCTTAATATTATTATTAAAATAACAATAATGTTGATGATGCTGATGATGTTGGTGAAAAGATTTAGCAGCACAACATGTTGTAGTCGTGTAGCAAATTGCTAAGAATAAGATAACTTATCTTACAAGTTATCATCAACAAATATAAAAAAAAATAAATACCAGAAAATATCTGAAAACACCATTCACCATCGCCGTCATTGTCATCCATCCTCAAACATCAACAACATTCTTAGGGATTAAACAAAAAGTATGACAAGTGACAAAATGGGTGAACAGAAGAGCAAAAACAAAAAAAAAAAAAAAAAAAAAAATCAGCAACAACTTCATTATCAACATTATGTTCAACAAATTGTAGATGATGTTATTAAAAAGAAATTATTATGAGAAGCAAAAAATAATAAAATAAATTAAATGACAAAATTATGAATTATTTTGCAGGCGAATAGAGGCTAAAATATTCTAATAAAAAGTGAAAATAATACCAAATGTTTAAATAATATTTGACATACCATCATAATAATTTAAAAGATCGTTAGTAATTGTTGTATTAGGTTTTTAATATAAAAGTTATTTATAGGAAAATTTAAGTAAATTATTTTATTTGAGTTTTATTTATGAACTTACTTAAGTTTTCCATATAAATTCCAATCAATGGTGAACACTCTCTCTGCTATTTTCTCGATAGGGACGTTATTTAAAAACTATTTTAAAAATTAAAGGATAACACATATTCACAACTTTTCTAATTAGTAATTTAGTAAGCTAGTAAGGTAGTATGTTAGTAAGTAAGTTAGTAAGCTAGTAAGTAAGTAAGTTAGTATGTTAGTAAGTTAGTAAGTTAGTAAGTTAGTAAGTTAGTAAGTTAGTAAGTTAGTAAGTTAGTAAGTTAGTAAGTTAGTAAGTTAGTAAGTTAGTA
>NC_060950.1:16137894-16150817 GCF_022045245.1 Lucilia cuprina
AGACTACACTATAGACTAAACTATAGACTAGATCATAGGCTAGACTATAGAAGACTATAGACTAGATTATATACTAGACTATAAACTAGACTACAGACTAGACTATAGATTAGACTATTCATTTGCTCCTTGTTCCTTTTTGATTTATATGTGTCGCCAAGGAAGAAAACTTATTTTTCTTCCAGGTCTATAAGGTCCAAAAATACACTTTTATTCCAAAACTTGTTTTCCTCTTATCTTGCGAAATACTTCTTAAAATCCGCCTAAACAATTGGATAAATTAAATATATTTTTACCATGATTATAAATATTACAAAAACTTATTTTACCAATAATATGCTACCATTTCAGTGCAACCATGTACAAGCATGCCAAGAATATGCAACCCTATGCGGTAGGTTGAAAACAAAATTGAAAAATTTAAGAGAAATTGCGGACGAAACTGGCAAACAAAGGAAATTACAAATTTTATAACAAGACGACAATTTTTTTTGCTCATTCAACGCAGTTTATTTAAAGACGGATGGAAAAATTAACGAAACGCGCGTTTTAAGAAGGGAAAAATAGAAAAATTGTATAATTACAAATGAATAAACAAATAATAAATTGTAAAAGTTAAAGAAAAAAGGTAAAATACAACAAATGTGAGAAAAAAAAAGAAAAATTTGATGACAAAAATTAAAAACGAATAAGAAAAAAAAGAGCAATTCTTTTTATATAAAAAAGTTAAATGAGAAAATGTGTGTGTGAGTGTTTTTGAGTACGTAAGAGTGTAAGTGACTTAATGGGAAAAGTTGAGTAGAATTTGATAGAAAAGAATATACAAGAAGTAAAAACACAGAGGAAATATTACAAAGTGACGAACAACGTACGATAAAAATCAATTGAATAAAATTTGGGCAAAATTAATTAAAGTGCAGATTTTAAAAAAGCCAATAAAATAATCAAGAAATAAAGTGTTTTTAACAAAATCGTTTATTAAGTAAATAAAGTAAACAAAAAGTGTTAAAAGTTTTATTTGCTAAAATGTTTAAAAAAAGAAAAATGAGTATGTATGGAAATAAAAAGAGAGTCATCATATTAAAATTTAATTGGAATAAACAAGAAAAAGAGTGTTCTTAACTTATTTGTTAATATTTTTACCAAACAAACTATTTCCCAATAAAATATATGCAATTTCAAATAATTTCTAGACTTTTTTTCAAAATTAAGCAAATGTATCGAAAAAAAATATTATACAAACAACAAGAAAAATTAAACCGACGACCGCAAAATATTAAATACAAAAAAAAAATTCACTAAAAACGAGTATTTTTTCTAGTCGCGGAATTTTCTGCCATTACGTTTTGTTTTGTATTTTCTTTCTGAAATACCAACAACTCTCTTCGTTTAAGCACCATGCTCTTTATTTTGTTCCTTTTTCTTTTCATGTTTATTGTTAGTTTTCCTATATCTTAAATTGACACTCTTCGCTTTCTTTCATTCGCATATTGCTTTGATTTTTTTACAGGGATGGGAAGTTCAGTACATTTGTATTAGTCTTAACTACATTTTGGGTAGACTATATAAATTACTATAGATTCGACTTACGCTGTACTAAACTAAATAATAGACTATACCATAGTCTCCGGGTAGCCTATGGAGTAGACAGGACTAAACTAGACTATATACAGGACTACATACTAGACAATAAATTAGATTGTAGACTAGACTATAGGCTAGACTATAAACTAAACTATAAACTAGTGTACAATCTAGTATATGGTCTAGTCTTTAGTCTTGTTTAGACTGTGCACTAGGCTATAGTCTAGAGTATAGACTAGACTATAGACTAGACTATAGACAAGACTATAGACTAGGCTATAAACTAGACTATAGAATAGACTAAAGACTAGACTATAGACTAGACTTTAGACTAGACTATCTACTAGACTATATACTAGGCTATCGACTACACTATAGACTAGACTATCGACTAGACTATGGACTAGACTATCGACTAGACTATAGCTTAGACTATAGACTAGACTATATACTAGACTATATACTAGACTATCGACTAGAGTATAGCTAGACTAGACTATAGCTAGACTATAGACTAGAATATAGCCTATCCTATAGACTAGACTATTGCCTAGACTATAGACTAGAATATAGTCTAGTCTAAAGTATAGTCTATAGTCTAGTCACTAGACTATAGACTAGACTAAACTATAGACTAGACTATATTCTAGTCTATAGTCTAGTTTAAAGTCAATTTTTCGATCTTTTGCAGTTTATGAAAAGTAGATTTTTTGAATTTTCGAATTTTTCATTTCATTAAAATGCCAATTTTCGAATTTTTTTTGGCGTTTTCTGACTTTTCGACGTTTTCTTACTTTTTTCGACTTTTCAAATATTTTCGACTATTGTCGACTTTTTTCGACTATTTTCTCAAAATTTTTATTTTGGGGTCAATATTTCTTGAGCTGGATCAAAGAATAAAAAGTACTTTTTTGAGGTTTTTATGACTTTTTTTTATTTCTTCCAAAAGAAAGACATTTTGGACGGAAAATACTGAGTTCAACCCCAGTATGTGTCGACTTTTTACTTTTTTTATAAATATTATCTAAATAACTCTAATAACAATATATCTAATCTCCAACATCTTATTTTCGACAAAAAGTCAATGTTTCGTTTATTCGAAAGTCGATTTCTAGATCCCTTGACAAGACTATAAACTAACCTATAAATATATTTACTAAATTCTAGACTAGAATATGAACGAGACTTTAACTTACTCTATATTACTAACCAGGCAATTGTCGGAACTATAGACAAGACTAGTTACTATACTAAAGGCCATATTATAGATTCGATTAGAATATAGACTAGATTACAGACTAGACTGTAGTTTAGAGTATAGATCATATTACAGACTAGACTTTAGATTATTATATAGAATCAGACTATAAACTAGAATACAGACTAGTCTATGGACAACACTTAAGACTGAAGAATATACTATATATTAGTCTATAGACTTTAAAAGAAATCTACCTATTATACCCATAAAGATTAGACTAAATGATACAAATCTATGGACTCAATCATTAACTTTGAAAGTAAAAAAAGAACTTCCGACAAAAATACCATTTTATAAATTTCCACTTTTCCATCCCTGTTTGTATTATATACTTTTTATGATGTTCGTTTTTTTCTTTACAAAATCTTCTTTATGTTGCGAATTCGCTCGGGTCTGCGAAAATTTTTGCCAGTTTGAAAAACGGCGAAGAGGCATAAAGACCTAAAAAACTAGTAGAATAACGCGATAGTGTATTATTGTGTGTTAACAAAAATTCAAGGTGAAAAAATAATAAAATATTTTGCCAAATAAACGTATTCTACTCAAATTTATTTCCCTGAAAAACGCTAGTTTTCTCTAAACGTGTTAAAATAAACAAAACATTTAAAAGTTTAAGCGTAAAATCACAATTATTAAATTAATTAAAAGTATTTGCTTCTAAAGAAAAAAAAATGTTATAGAAATTTTTTTTTATAAAAAATCAATGCTTATAAAAAAACCAATTGAAAAGGAAGCGAAGAAGAAAAAAATGTGTTGCGGAAAAAAAATGTGGACAAAAAAGCCAAGTAAAGAGTAAATCAAAAAAAACATATGAAAGAAATCGAGTGTGTAAGACAGAGAGCGCATGAAAAGAGTTTAAATATATAGCTCTCTCATTTAATAAAATAAACCAAAAAAATTCTTATATGAAAAATTAAAAAAAAAAAAACAAATTACAATTGAGTGTGTTTTTGTGTGAATGTGTGTGCTACTTCTTTTTTTTCTCTAAACAAAACCAATAAAAATTTTAATAGAAATTTAATTAAATTATTAAAAATATTTTAAAATATCATATAAATCATATTATTATTAACAAGTTTTATGAAAAAGAATCAAAGAAATTGTTAAATATTGTTCGTAAACAAAAGTTAAATGTAAAAAATCTATGGCCATTGAAACAGTGTTGCTAAATGTATTTTATGGCTAAATATCGCTATAATTAGTGCTTGCGTTTTTTAATAGGAATTATTGGATAATTAACATTTGCAGTTGGTATTATTATTATAATTTTAAGCAAAATTCTTCTAAACTTTCTTGAAAACTTATAAAGTTTTAGAATTTTAAGTTTAACATCAGATCAGATGTGATTTTTTTTAAAATATACTTTTTGGTTAAAAAAAATCAATTATTTTAAAATTACATTTTGTGTAAAAATTTATAAAATAATCTATTTATATAAACATTTTTGATTTTACATAAAATTTGTTATAAATTGTATGGGATTTTACTTCTACAAAACTGATACATTTTACCTCTTATTTGAACCGTCCGACAAAAAAAGAGAAAAAATTCGTTAGACAAGAACCTAATGATATACGTCTGTTTTCTATAAATTTAAGGGAAAAAATCTGCAGTTTTAGTTTTTCACTTTGTGATCCTGTGTACTTTCAAAAGGACTTCAAAGCATAAAAAGGTACATTTTTCAAAAAATATTTTAAAATACTTTTACTAATCAAACAATGTCAAATTTGGTGACAAGCCAACAAGAACAGTTGGAAAATATTTTGTATTATTTTATACTGTTAGGATGAAAATTTTGTCAAAAGTGTCTTTTCAAATTCTTATCCTAACATAATGAACTCAAAATAACAAAAATATATCATTTTGTTTGCTTGACATCAAATTTGGTGTAGTTTGATCAGTAGAAGTATTTTAAAATATTTTTTTGAAAAATGTACTTCTTAAAACTTTGGAAGTCCTATGAAAAGTACACGAGATCATGAAATAAAAACCTAACAAAGCTTTTTTTTTCTATTAAATTTATAGATTCAGATGTATATCATCTGGTTGGTATCTAATTTTGATTGTCGGAAAGAGTAATAATAATCTAAGTTTTGTTTAAAAAATAATACAGTTACCATTATTGTACACAGAAAAAATAAATTTATTTCTGGAACGAATTTGGTAATAAATATTATGAATCGAAAATGACTTTTTTCCCAAACCATTTCAATTTAGAATATTAAAAGTTCATAATGTGTATGAATTTGTACATGACAAAAAATTTTTTAAATTTTTACTGTTTTTCTATGAAAGAAGTTTATTATCTACCAAATATGTTGCCATATTTGGTAGAAAGTAATCCTCTATATTATAAAGTTTTGTATAATAAAGAAAAAAAATTGAAATGTTGAATCTTGAACAACAAAACATCAACAAATATAGTAAATAAACATTAATTTTTCATAACATCCAGTTAATTTTGCCAAAATTTCATTGATTTTAATATGAAAATCATTAAGAAATAATTATTAACTTTTTTCAATGAAAGTAGTTCATAATATTTATGCTGAAACTTTTTTCTGTGTATAGAGTAATAAAAACTTTCCTATAAAAATTATTAGAGTGCATGATCCTTTTAGTTTAGCGGAATATATTATCCCATAATTAAAACTATAATTGATTTGGCATTACACCTATATAATACATGTATAGATTAAGTCTCCCTCATCTAGGTCATCACAATATTCAATGAAAACGCGTTGCAAATTTGTCTTAATTTTTGCATAGTTTTGAAAACAAAAAATTTTTAAAATCGAATTTGGTTCGCATACCGAGTTTTTATTTTATGAATTTTAGTGCTAATTTAAGTGGAATTAATACAGTTAAATTAAAATACCTATAAAGATCAGACACAAAGAAAAGTATTCAAATTCTACTTTGATTATTTTTTTAAAAATATACGAACCACAAAAATTAAAAATAAATATGAAATTAGAAAATGCAGACAAGGTTTTATTAACAGAAAAAAAGTTTAGCAAATTTTTAATTTTCAAAAGCAAATTATTCGTCTTTTTTATATTTTGAAATTTTTAAAAAAAGCAAACAAAAATATTTATAACAATACCTTAAGTACTGATAATGAACATCGTAACAAATATTTAATTGTCAGAATTCTTTACACTACAATTTGTCTTGTCACACTGTTATTTTTTGTCACCTGGTATTGAACTGTTTTTCGCCTTCATTGTCTTTTGGTGATGAAATAATTATAAACTCAACAACAAATCTTCAGGCAATTATTTAACAATTATCTGGTAATGCCAATTGTCCGATGTCTGACAATCATATAGGTAAATAATCTCTTTCAATGCTTTATCTAGCAACGTTGTTCACACGGTCATTACATATTTTCTAAATATTTTCTACCCTCGATTCTGTTGAAAAGATCTGATCTAATATAAATCTAAATCTACTTTCGAATTAAGTAAAAAACTGTGCTAAGATTCTGTAGCTTTTAGAGATGTCACTAAATAGTCTCCGGCAAACTCTAACTTTACGCCTACACCCTTTTTTATAGATTTGTAATATTTCCAATTTTCTAAATATTATTTAACAGTTTTATGTTTTAATCATTATTCCATAGATATAAACGTATTTAAATTTCAATTTTTCCTAAAATTTTACTTTTCACACCGTTTTAGGACGATAGTTTTGCTTATAGTTTATGTGAGAAACTTCTCCTAAAAATTTCTTATAGAAACTCAAAATTCTCATAATTTCAAAAAACTTAAACGATAGATAATTTTGACAAAAGAGATACGAGCATATTAAACATAATTATGAACTTAAAAGTCTAATTCGAAGGGTTCAGTTGTATGGGACTAGGTGAAATAATGGACTGATGTCAACTATTTTCAATAGGCTTCGTCTACGGTACCATGGAAGATAATGTGCTAAATTTCATTGAATTATCTTCACCACTGAAGTTGTGCAATTTATTTTGATTTTCAATTTCTCTATTTTATGGCGAGAAATTTTTTCATGTTAGAGTTACAGAAACGAGGCATAGTTTTCCATCGTGCTGACAATCACTTTTATTAAATTAAGTTTTTAAATTTTTGATAAAAAATTTAAACTTTTTGTTAAGGAGCTCAATATAATCCACAGTGCGTATCGATGTTAGAGTTACAGAAACGAGGCATTGTTTTCCATCATGCTAACAATCACTTTTATTAAATTCATCTTTTAAATTTTTTTTATAAAAAATCTAAACATTTTGTTAAGGAGATCAATATTATCCACACTGCGTCAAGATATTCCATTTTGAAAATTTACATTTCAAATTTATTATTTACACGCTTTTAAGTTTTGCTTTTTGCCCACACACTTGTGGAGTTAACAACATTGTTTTGCGAAAAAATAACTTCGTTTTTTTTTTCTGAGAAACAGAGAGTGACACTCACGCTCTCTCTTTCTCTCTTACACTCTCTATCTATCTCATTCGTTCGTTTTATTCATCAACAAAACCAGCTGTAAAAAAAATATTACAAAAATATTTTTTTTAAGCAAAACGGACTTTGGATTTAGGAAAATTTTATATAAATTTGAAAAAGGAAAATTAAAGTTTTAGAAAATTTTAATTAAATTAAAAGAATAAATAGAATTTAGTTTAGAAAATAAATAAGTGAATTTTTTTTCTAACAATTTCAAGTCGGCACTTTTTTTTAATATATTTTAACTACATATTCGTAAATTCGCCTTAATTTATTTGCTCTTCTTTTTGTTGTTACTGTTGTTGTTGAGTTTGTTTTATTTTTATCACTCTCTTGTAGTTTATCCAATCATTTGCTGTTGTTGTTGTTTAATAGCGGTTACTGCTCTGCCACAAATGTCAATTCTTTTTCTTGTTTGTCTTCTTCTTCTTCTGTTTTTTTTTTCAGCTATTTACCGAAAATTTTTAATTTCGTAAATTCTTTTTATTATTAATTAAAAGCAAATTTATTATAAACTTTTTAAATTAAACTAATTTATTGCAAAATATTACAAGTCTTTTGCATTCTTCTTTAATTTGTTGTTATTCTTTATTTCTTTTCAATCATTTTTTAGTGTTTTTATAAATTCCTTTTTAAATTTTCTTATTCCTCAAATTAATTTAAAAAATTCTTTAGTTTACTAGTTTTATTTCTTAATTTTTTATCTAAATTTAATAAATTTTTTCCTCCCAAAAGTGTTGATTCATTCTTTCTATTGGTTTGTTCCTGTTTGTTGTTTTTTTTTTTTTCCTCTGACTTTCCCTTTAATTTCATTTAAATTTTTTCATACATTTTCTTTGCTTTTTCATAGCATCTCTTCGTTTTTCTCTGTTTTCTCTTGTTTCCTTTATATTTTCATGTTGCTACTGCTTCTTTGTATGTGTGTGAGTGTGTGTTTTTTTTTATTGAAAATTGCATAAATTTTTATGTAGGAATAAAATAGAAACATAGGTATTTGTTTTTCTAAATAAAATGCAAATTTTTCTTTCAAAATTTTTAAAAGTTTGCTTCTATTTGTTTAAGATATTTTTATTCAAACTAAAATTTTTGTTTATTATTAAAACACTAATTACAGTTTTCTTATTAGAATTTATTTAAAACAATTTTTTTTATTGCAATTTTCTTTTGTTTTTTTTATTTCAATTATCTTTATTAGATTTATCGATTAATCTTTTTTCATTATTGAATTTTAGAAATTAATTTCTAGTGATGTACCTTAAATGTTTTCCAGTTAAATATGGGATTTTAGTGTCAAACATTCTCGTACTTTCGATTAGTTTAATCGAAAAATACAACTTTGTTGTTGTTTTTTGACAATTTACATATACCATAGAAGAGTTAATAGACAAATAGAAATATATTGTCAGGTCCACAGTTTGATCCATAGACGAGCACTTTTAAAAGTTAATAGTTTAATTTAAACATTAGTCCACATATGTATAAGTTAACAACTTAGGGCGAGTTTTTCTAATAAAGATAATCTTTATTCTTTGAATATGTTTCGTGTTTTTCAGTTATCAGTAAAGTTACTTATTATCTTAGTTTATCTGAGTGTAATTGGCCAAAAGTAATGTTTGCAAAAAACAGCTGTTCTTTGTTTATGTTTTTGAGTGAAAAGTTGGCAATATTAACAAAGTTAACTGAGCTTAAATCTAAAAATGAAAAACACAATCATCGGTTAAAGGCCGCCTAAATTTGTTCCGAGTTTAATCTAACAGCAAGTTAAGTCTAGTTTAACTGAGTAGTAAGAAACCCGCCCTTAGTCTACAAAGTAGTCAAAAGAAATGTCTGTAGACTAGTAAACAAGTCAGCCCTTAGACTAAACAATATAGATAGATAGATAGATAGATAGATAGATAGATTGATAGATAGATAGATAGATAGATAGATAGATAGATAGATAGATAGATAGATAGATAGATAGATAGATAGATAGATAGATAGATAGATAGATAGATAGATAGATAGATAGATAGATAGATAGATAGATACATACATAGATACATACATAGATACATAGATACAAAGATAGATCGTTAGTCGTCAGATTAGTCCATAGACCCGTCCATAGACCCGTCGAATAATTTATACGTGTGTTTACTAAATAAAGGAATTATTTGTAGAATAGCCTATAAATAAGTCCGTAAACTAGTAGTCTTAGCATATAGAGCCATCTATAGCATAATCACGAGACTAGCCGATAGTCAAAAAACTAATCCAAAGAGTTGTCCACTGACTTATTCATAAACTAGTCAATAACCTAGAGCATCATGAACCGTCATTTGTAAAATTAATAGCCAAAAATGTTGATATTGAAATTGCTCCTATACCAGTAGATAGATTAGTTCATAACAAAGCTTGTAGACCAGTCCCTAGAGTAGTACATAGAATAGTCCATAGCTTAGTCAATAAACTATTCCATAGACCAGTCAATATATAAAACATGAAATTTCATAGACAAGGCAAGAGACAGATAAAACTTCTATTACGTAGACTACTGCATATATTCGTTATGCAAAATGTTACAAATGTTCACAATTCACAAGTTATAATTTAGGTATTTTTTTTCCGACGGAAAATTTATATTTTTTGAACATTTAAGCAGATTAGATGATGATAAGTTTAAAACATACCCTAATATTTATAAATGCTTAATAAATTGATTGATGGTTTATTGTAGGAATTTTATATGGAAACTGTGCATATTAAACCTTAAATAAGCATTTAATATCTTTATGAATACGGGGGTAAGTCTTTATACGACTTCTCAATAAAATAATCGAATAACTTAACTTATCTTTTTTTAAAAAAAACCTTCTTTAAAAATCAAAAACACAACATTACACGCGTGTAAATAAGCATTTTAACACCTCTCTAATCTTATTGTTATTTAAATAAATAACTCAAAAACTATTGTAAAAGTTTAAAAAATAATAATAATAAAATTTTTATTGTTATTCAAGAAAAAGACAAAAACAAAGCATTATTTTTAAACAAATACATGAATTATTAATTAGAAATATTTAAATTTTTTCCAAAACATAGTATGTATTATTATTGAGGGTCTAACGTTCTATATTTTTTAGATTTTTTTTATAAATATTAAAAAAATTATTAATTTACTAAAAAAATCACAATTAACAAATAAAATATTTAAAATAAAAACAAGTTCCTTTAAAGAAATATTTGTTTCGGAAATGAGTCATTTTATTTACATATGATTTTCTTCATTTATTTGTTGGGGAGGGCGTTGAATGAAATCTCATTTTTATCAGTATAATAATATGTGCGGCTAGACATTAGACTAATTGAATTTCTAAAAAAAAATGTTGAAATGATTAGAGATTTTCTGTTATTTTCATCCTATAAACTTTTTCATATATAAAACGTTTTAAAATTAAAAATGAATCTCATATTTTACAGTTTAAGGCATTCCGGAGAAAATAACTTACATTGTAAGATAGACTTTGATGGAAGTTAAAACCTAGGAACTAGAAAAACGTCATCATAAACTAAGTAAGAGATATCTAACATATATTTTAAAAATAAACTGGTTCAGAAATTCTCTAACACCATTAGGTTTTTGAGATATTTAAGTCAGCATAATCTCACTATTGATTTAAAAAAGATTGTCTTAATCTTTTATTCTATTTGTGTTGAGCGTAAATATGACATATAAAGGGGCGTGGCTTCGAGTTAAGATACTATATAGCTTAAGTTTTTATCGAGAATAGACCAAGTGGGGAGAGTATATTGGGTTTGTGCTGATGTATGTAACGCATTTAACTATTGATTCTACGGATTCACCATAAAGTATACCAATCGGTTCAGAATCATTTTCTAAACCGGTTTTAATTTGTTCGTCCGTCCATCAAAAAATTGAAATCAAACTACAGGTCGTAATTTTCAAGATTATTTGAGGAAACATAAAACAAATGTTTCTTTTGGTTCAAGCCTATTAAAATTGGTTAAAATCGGTTCATTATTTTAACTAGATCCCATACAACCGTACCCCCCAAATAGGGCTTTTGAGCCCATATTTACAATGTTATAGTATTATCTCTACTAAAATTAACACAAATTAGTTTAATTCATGTTTGAATGTTACTGGTGATGTGTCAAAAATAAGAGGGCGTGGCATCTAATAAAGCTTAAAGTAAAGACCTAAAAGCAGTGGTTTAGTTTTTGGTTAAAAACAAGTGGGCGCAAAAAGGGAGCGTTAAGTGATTAACGTGTTTAACTGCAAAGCTTGATATAACACAACTGCGATCCAATTTTGATTCCCTACCGTAGGCGGGGGGGCATTAATGGCCTAAGTGTTATTTCTCTTGTTTCTATAAAAAGAGGTTAATGTAAAAATTACTCATCTGATCAAACAAATTGTCGGGAAACTGCCATTATTACTCATTTTTCATTTAATACTTAATAATTGTTACGTATTTCCTGTAATTTGTTGTATACAAATTAAAGTTCAATAATTCTTAATGCAATTAACAAGTATTTTTTTGGTAAACGCAAAAATGCACACGTGACTCAATGCGTAATTTAAATAAAAATTGAAAACACCGGATTTACAATGATACGTGACTATAGTGACGTTTATGCCACTAAATATAGAATATAAGCTTTTAATTTTTATTTATTGCATAAAGAATCGGTTACAACTAAAGGAAATGAGAACAGTTTTTACTAGACTTAACATTTTGTTAGAAATTTTCTTTTTATTATATAAATTTTAATTAAATTTTCATACTTTAAACAACTAAATATATTTGAATTTCTTTGATTGCTTTTTTTTTGTATATCTCTACTTTATTTTAAAGTAAATATTTATTTTTGCAATCTCTATCAAAGTCACCAATATAAAAAATATATATAAACTATATATGTATGTATATTCCATAAACTGATAAGATTTGCCAAAAAGAAAAAAAACACTAAGTAGTGGCAAGGCGGTCCCGCAAACAAAATTTTATTGCAATCTTTGCGGAAATTTTTTTTGTTACTGTTTTAAGTTAAAACGTCAGCAAACATTTCTGGTATTTATTTTGGGAAATTGACACATAAGTTAAAACAATATAAATACATATAAATGTATGTTGATATATACACACAAAAAAAACTTCAAACAAAAAATTATATATAAATAAAAAAATAACCAATTATTTAATTTTAAAAAAGAAAGCATTAATAATAATTTGTATTTAACAATATAAGGACTTAGTCATAACAACAATTATATAGACAATAGTTTATAAATTAGAATATTGACAAGACTATACACCAAGCCATATACTAGACTATAGACTATATAGCAGACTATAGACTATAGAGATTCGACTAGACTATAGAATACACCATAGACTAGACTATAGACTAGACTATAGACTAGACCATAGACTAGATTATAGACTACACTATAGACTAGACTATAGACTAGACTATACACTAGACTATAGACTAGACTATAGACTAGACTATAAACTAGGCTATAGACCAGACTATAGACTAGCCTGTAGACTAGACTATAGACCAGACTATAGACTAGACTATTGACTAGACTA